>NC_025996.2:70372995-70432629 GCF_000442705.2 Elaeis guineensis
CCGCTTGCCTTTTCTTCTGACATTTTCTTCAAGTTCCCGGACAGACTTTCTCCTTTGGGGAAGTTTCATTTTTGGTGCCATACCCTCTTCAATAGCAGGCGAGGAGACTTGAGGAGCAAGTGAAGGAGTGGAGGAAGGATTACAAGAGAGTGATTTGAGGTTTTGGAGGAGAGAATGAGTGGATTTGAGAGGGACGGTGGAGTGCTAGGGCACGCTCCAACCGTGAAGAACAAGGGAAGAGGTCACAAAAGAACCTTTCCCGAGTGGCGATTTGCGGTGGAGAGGAGGGAGGAGTTCCACTAGCTCAAGCCTTGGAAATGGAGCAAATGGAAGGGAGAATGGATTTCGGAAGGAGGAAGACGAGCGTGAGGGTCGGCTCACGAACAGTAATTCAAAATATAAACCCTTCAGCCCGTTGGAAGTTGCTGGGAATTACAAGTTTGCCATTGAGTCGACTCATGGGGGTCGACTCATGAAGTTCAGAAAATCAGGAAAAATGTGAATAAATTCCAAAAAATTTGAAATTTGGGGAGAAGGAGTTTAGCTCTAAGATGAGTTTTTAGAATGAAAAACTTGAGCTTTTGGGACCAAGAAAGGTGTTGGAAATTGAGCTCTTAGGAAATTTTGACCATAAATCATTGGAATTTGAAAATTAATTCAGGCAAATGGATCAAGAATTCCTAGATTTCTCCTAATTTCACAGAATCTATCCTCACTAAGGGCCTTTGTAAAGATATCAGCTAATTGATTTTCGGTGCAAACATATTCAAGAATTATATTTTTGTTTTGAACATGTTCTCTTATGAAGTGATGTCTTATTTCAATATGTTTGGATCTTGAGTGTTGAATAGGATTTTTAGATAGATTTATGGCACTTGTGTTGTCACATCTTATTGGTGTTTCATTAAGTTTAATTCCAAAGTCTTCGAGTTGTTGCTTAATCCACAAGATTTGAGCACAACAACTTCCGGCTGCAATGTATTCGGCCTCAGCCGTAGACAGTGCTACCGAATTTTGTTTCTTGCTAAACCATGAGATTAGGTTAACTCCAAGAAATTGACAAGTTCCACTTGTGCTTTTTCTATCTAGTTTACATCCAGCAAAGTCAGCATCAGAATATCCTAATAAATCTATTTGTGAGTCCTTAGAGTACCATAACCCTAAAGTTTGAGTACCATTTAAGTATCTAAGGATTCTTTTAACAGCATTCAAATGAGATTCTTTAGGATTAGATTGATATCTAGCACATAAACAAACACTAAACATGATATCAGGCCTACTTGCAGTTAAATATAATAATGATCCAATCATACCTCTATAGTATTTTAAGTCTACACATTTACCTTCATCATCCTTGTCAAGCTTACATGAGGGACTCATTGGTGTGCCAATGGGTTTGGAGTTCTCCATTCCAAATCTTTTGAGTAGTTCCTTGGTGTACTTGCTTTGGGTGATGGAGATTCCCTCTTTTGATTGTTTGATCTGGAGTCCGAGGAAGAAGGTGAGTTCTCCCATCATGCTCATCTCGAACTCCCCTGCATAAGCTTAGCAAAGTCTTGACAAAGGGATTCATTAGTAGACCCAAAAATTATGTCATCAACATAAATTTGTATAACTAACATATCATTTTGATTTCTTTTGATAAAGAGGGTTGTATCTACATTACCTCTTGAAAAACCATTATTTAGTAAAAATTTGCTTAGTCTATCATACCATGCTCTAGGTGCTTGTTTTAATCCATATAAAGCCTTATTTAATTTAAAAACATGATTAGGAAAGGCATGATTTTCAAATCCAGGGGGTTGTTCTACATAAACTTCTTCAGCAATAAATCCATTTAAAAATGCACTTTTAACATCCATTTGAAACAATTTGAATTTCATAAAGCAAGCATATGCAAGTAGAAGTCTAATGGCTTCTAATCTAGCTACTGGTGCAAAGGTTTCATCAAAATCAATCCCTTCTTCTTGATTATATCCTTTAGCAACCAATCTTGCTTTATTTCTAATTACATTACCATGCTCATCTAATTTGTTTCTAAAGACCCATTTTGTGCCAATTATTGAACAGTTTTTAGGTCTTGAAACCAAAGTCCAAACATTATTTCTTTCAAATTGATTAAGTTCCTCTTGCATTGCATTAATCCAATTATGATCTTTTTCAGCTTCTTCAATAGTTTTAGGTTCAAAATGAGATACAAAAGCACAATGATTAAACACATCTCTAAGTGAAGAGCGAGTTTTTACACCATGCATAGGATCACCAATAATTAACTCCTTAGGGTGGTTGTGAACATACCTCAATTCCTTGGGTAGGTCATTTGTACTTGAGGTTGTTCTTGAATTTCCTCACCTATCTCATCTTGTTTGTCTTCTTGTTCCTTGTCCTCTGGAGTGGCTGAATTTTTCAGAGTGATCTCCTTCATACCTTCTATTAATGGATCTGTATCATCAACACCCTCATTCTTCCTTGAAGGAAGATCGTTAGATTCATCAAAGACAACATGAATGGACTCCTCAACTACTAAAGTTCTTTTATTAAAAACTCTAAAAGCTTTACTAGTAGAGGAGTAACCCAGAAAGATTGCTTCATCTGATTTTGCATCAAATTTACCAAGTCTTTCCTTGCTATTATTTAATACAAAACATCGGCAGCCAAAAATATGAAATATGCAATATTTGGTTTTCTTCCTTTCCAAAGTTCATAGGAGGTTTTCTTTAAAAATTGTCTGATCAAAGCACGATTTAAAATGTAACATGCTGTGTTAATAGCTTCCGCCAAAAATATCTTGGAAGGTTGCTTTCACAAAGCATGGTACGGGCCATTTCTTCTAAGGTTCTGTTTTTTCCTTTCAACTACCCCATTTTGTTGGGGTGTTCTAGGAGCAGAAAAGTTATGGCCGATTTCATTCTCATCACAAAATTTTTCAAAGTCTTGATTTTCAAATTCAGTTCCATGGTCACTTCTAATATTTTGAATTGAAAATCCTTTTTTCATTAGTGACTTTTCGATGAAATTTAGTGAAAATATGAAAAGTTTCATCTTTGTGTGCCAAAAAGAAAATCCAAGTAAAACGTAAATAATCATCTATTATTACAAAACCATATCGTTTTTCTCCTAGACTTGTGGTTCTAGTTGGTCCAAATAAATCCATATGTAAAAGCTCTAATGGTCTAGAAGTTGAAACAATATTTTTGGATTTAAATGAAACTCTAGTTTGCTTACCTAGTTGACATGCATCACAAATCCTATCTTTTTCAAAATTCAGTTTAGGCAAGCCATGAACTAATTCTTTCTTAATTAATTTTGAAAGAGAATGCATGCTAATGTGAGCAAGTCTACGATGCCAAAGCCAACTAGTCTCATTAACTTTAGCATTTAAGGATACTAGGCATTGCATGTCTAATTTGGCTAAATCATTTAGATCTACCATATAAACATTGCCATGTCTATGTCTATAAATTTGATGCCATCATTAATAGGACTAGTCACAATACAAACAGATGATTCAAAAACTACTTTATACCCTTTATCACAAAATTGACTAATGTTAAGTAAGTTATGCTTTAAACCTTTAACTAACAAATATTTTCAATATCTTTGGAGGGAGTGATACCAATGTTACCTATCCGATGATCTTTCTTTTGCCATTATCTCCAAAGGTGACCATCCCTCCATCCTTAGCATCAAGCGTGATGAATTGTGATTCATCACCAGTCATGTGTCTCGAGCATCCACTGTCCAGATACCATTTCCTGTTTTCTCCATGGGATGCTAGACACACCTGCAAACAAATATCAAGTTTTTGTTTTAGGTACCCAAGCTTTCTTGGGTCCTTTTTGGTTAGTCAAGATGGTTCCTTTTGGAACCCATATTTTCTTTACAGTTATGTTTGCACACGTGTAAGATTTATGTCCTATTCTACCACATTTAAAACAAGTAGTATTGGTAGGCTTGTTACTTGAATAATTTACATAAATATTTTTCAGAAATTTTTGTTTCTTTAAGGGGTTATAGCCAAGTCCGGCCTTATCATATACGGCCTTTTGATTTTCAAGAATCATATTTAGTTTGTTTGAACTTAAGGTGAATTTATCTACTATAGGTTTCAGCTTATTAATATCATTCTTTAGGCTTTGGTTCTCTTGAAGCAAAGTAGATTTTTCAATTGAAAGATTTTCTGCTTGTTTTACTAAAGACTGATTTTTCAATTTTAGTTCTTTGTTTTTCATTCCTAGTTTCTTCAATTTATCAATTAAATCATTGAAGGCTTCATGCAATTCTTCAAAAGTAAATTCACTAGGGGTTTCAGAAATTACCTCATTATCGTGTGCCATAAGGCACAGGTTGGCTTGTTCTGTTGAGGTCTCCTCATCGGAGCTTGAGTCGTCGCTCGCACTCCATGTGGCCATCATTGCCTTCTTTTTGAACTTTTTGGGACCTTTCTTCAATTATGGACATTCGGATTTGAAATGCCCCGGCTTCTTGCACTCATAGCATATAAGGGGTTGATCTTTTTCTTTCTCTTTGCTTTGTTCCCCTTTTGTGAAAGGTCTCTTTCTCATCCCCTGTTTCCTCTTTCTTAGGAACTTCTTGAATCTTCGGGTGATGAGTGCCATTTCTTCATCCTGTTCTTCATCTTCTGTGTCGTCAGTTTCTTCATCAGGAGAGGCTGTGGATTTGAGGGCAATGGTTCTCTTCTTTTTGACTTCATCCTCTTGATGTTGCTTCATGCTAAGCTCGTGAGTCATCAAGGATCCAAGAAGCTCTTCTAGAGGTAGAGTGTTCAAGTCCTTTGCTTCTTGGATAGCAGTCACCTTGGCTTCCCAGGTTCTTGGCAATGACCTGAGAATCTTCCTTACAAGCTCACTGTTAGTATAAGATTTTCCAAGACTCTTCAAACCATTAATTATATCAGTAAAGCGAGTAAACATAGCAGTTATGGACTCATCATGCTCCATTTTAAATAACTCATATTTATGTACAAGCATGTTTATTTTAGACTCCTTTACTTGATTTGTTCCCTCATGGGTTACTTCTAACCTATCCCATATTTCTTTAGCAGATGCACAGGTAGAAATGCGATTAAATTCATTTGCATCAAGTGAACAATAAAGAATATTCATAGCTTTAGCATTTAACTGTGCCAATTTCTTATCAACCTCATCCCATTCTCTTTCGGGTTTGGTTGACTCCTCACCATCTATTATCTTGGTGGGTGTGTGTGAACCGTTCACTATGATACTCCACATATCATAGTCTAGTGCTTGTATGAAAATCTTCATCCGAGCTTTCCAATAGGTGTAATTAGACCCATTGAAAAGTGGAGGTCGGTTGGTAGATTGCCCCTCGGCTAGAGAAGTGCCGACGTGGGTTGCCATAGATCTTTGGCTCTTTGATTTTTAGATCAAAGAAGGGCTAGAGCACCGGGCTCTGATACCACTTGTTGCCCAGCTATGCAACCCAAGAGGGGGGGTGAATTGGGTTTTAAAAATTTTAGGCTTAACTAATTACTTGTAAAAATTATATATCAAAAGCTTGATGAATGAGGAGAGAGACTTTAGTTTGAGATTAATTACTTAAAATAAGAATGCAAGGATATAATGGAGAATTAAAGAGAAACAATAAAGCATGCCACAAACACAATGATTTATAGTGGTTCGGTGCCAACCTTGCACCTACATCCACTCTCCAAGCTCCTACTTGGGAATTCCAATCCACTATACTTTGTATTCAACCCGAATACAACCGTCGGAAACTCCGACACTAGCTATCCCAAGCTAGTCCACTTATTTCTCGGGTACAAGCCGACCCAATACACTCCGATTTCAGGTTCGGATCAACCTTTCCTTGTTTTGGAAACCCTCCAAAACAAAAACAATTACTCACAAGATAAAATCAGTTTAGAGCACAAATAAGTACAAGAATAGCTCCTCAAGTGAGCGAATATAACAATAAATACGCTTTACTCAAATGAAGAAGCCCCTCTTGGATTTTCTCAAAGTGGATGAGAGATGAAGTAAATGCTTGAGGAGTTGGTGAGCTTGATTGATGGCTTCTTGAAGGCTTTTAAATGAGCTCTTGTATGATGTTGAGTAGTTGGCTTGAAAAACCTTCTCTTGAATGCACTTGAATGCCCTCTTGAATGCTCTTGATTTTCCCTTTTCAAATCACTTGAATGCCTCTTGGATATTTGGATCTCTCTCTTTTGTTTTCCACCTTTTGAAACCTTTTATAGCCTTAAGAGACAAAGGAAAACAAACTAGGCAGAAAAAGAGCCGTTAGAGCACAAAAAGCAGCATTAAAAAGCAACCAAATCTGGCCAAAAACTAGCCGTTACAGGCAAATCCCGTCATATGAGTCGACTCATGAGTCGACTCATGCCTCAGGGGTCGACTCATGAGTCGACCTCTGTTGCAAAGTCCAGAGATTTGGTTTCTAGATTTTCTTGGCCCAAAACAGCAGAAGTCGACTCATGAGTCGACTCATGCCTTGTGGGTCGACTCATGAGTCGACTCACAGGTCGTGCCAAGCCAGAAAACCAGCGTGCCATGGCTAATCTTTGCGTGCCAATCAGCTCATAGTTTCATGAGTTGACTCATGAGTCGACTCATGAACTTCAAACCTTCATAACTCCAAAAATATAAGTCCAAAAACCATGAAACTTTCACCAATAGATTACATATCATTTGTTCTACACGATGATGCTATCAAATCAGAGTTTTGATGAAATTATGATTTTGCCCCTGTAGAGCATAAGGTCTTTTTCAAATAAAAAATATTTGTATCCCTTCAAACTGTTTTGTAGTCATCAAAATCAATCTAGAAGCAACAAAATCCAATAGAAGCACTTTTCTATCTTTCACATTGCTATGGGCATAGGCTTTAGGACTCAATCTCATGATCTTCATAGGACTACTCCTCTATTGAGATTGGTAGATCCCATCTTGGTGCAACCCCATTCCTACAATGAACATACTACAACCAACATATACCTCAAAGCTCTGTATGGCTAGGAGATCGAATTATGGTGTAGTCAAACTACAGTACCCTTAAGATAAATGATCGATGCACCTCAAGTTAGAGAACTAAACACACAACTGCAGCTATGAACATGTCACTGATAAAAAGATAGATATCCTTGTAACTGTTCATGATTGATCACGCTCAGGACCTTTGTTCTTAACAAGCATCTGTACTTTCGCTTCGATGTCTCCACACCATAGATTTAAGACTCATCTATCTAAAGAAAGTGATCATATACTAATCTTCCGAATCGATCACTATCTCCGTGATGATCCTATAATTGAAAATAATTTATGAGTTAATTATAATAATATATGTCTCAAATTCTCAACTCTTGAGAATGTGCTATCATACCTATTAACCTAATGAATGATTCACAGACATAATGAAATACAATATGAATGGAAATAACCCAATTTTATTACTATCAAATTTTATAAATTATGCCCTAAAAGTATTTTACAAGTATCGGTCAATCTGGTTTGTAGAACATACATCCAATAAACTCTCACTTGCACTAAAGTCAATTGGCTCTAAATCTAAATCCCATCTTCTCAACATGGGCTTCAGTCTTTTGTTGGCTCAATTGCTTCATCAGTGGATCAGCCATGTTGTCTGCAATGTCGACTCTCTTCATCTCGACGTATTCTTTCTCAAGGTAATCGCAGATGAGATGGAACCATTGCTCGATGTGCTTGAATTTTTTATAAGACCTCAGCTCCTTTGCAAGGGCTATGGCACCATTGTTGTCGCAGTAGAGTGGAACAGCATCTGATAGCATCGTACCTAGCTTTGCAATAAATTTTTTGAATTAGAATGTCTCCTTCGTAGCTTCCGACATGGCAATGTATTCTGCTTCCATGGTGGAGCCTGCAATCACATCTGCTTGGAACTTTTTTGCTGATAGCACCACCATTGTATAAAAAAATATTTTTTGATGTCGACTTTCGATCATCAGTATCAGACATGAAGTCTGAATCAGTATACCCCTGCACTTTAAGTTCTCCATTTTCAAAGATCAGAAATATATTTTTAGTCCTTCTCAAGTACTTAAAGATACATTTTATAGAAGTCTAATTTTTTTCATCTGGATTTGACTGATATTTGTTTGTGACACTCACAGCATGGGTGATATCAAGTCGCGTACAAAGCATGGCATACATGAGACTCCCTATAGCCGAAGCATAGGGGATCTTGCTCATGCATTCAATCTCTTTCAGTGTGTTGGGGCATATTTTTTTGGAGAGATGAATGCCATGTCTGAAAGATACCAGACCCCTCTTAGAATTCTCCATGCTGAACCTCTTCAGCACATCCTAAATGTACATCTTCTGTGACAATCCTGGCATCCTCCTTGATCTATCTTTGTAGACCTTAATTTCCAAAATGAAGGATGTCTCTCCTAGGTCTTTCATGAAAAAATTTCTTAGACAACCAAACTTTGATCGTGGTTAACATGAAAATATCATTCTCAATTAGGAGGATGTCATCCACATATAATACGAGGAATGTGATAACACTCTCCTAATCCTTTTGAAGACACACGATTCCTCCTCATTCTTGATAAAATCAAATAATTTGATTACATCATTGAAATGAGCATTCTAACTTTGAGATGCTTGCATGAGTTCATAAATAGACTTTTGCAGTTTGCAAATTTTGTTATCACTATCACTGAAAATGAAACCAAACATCTGTTCCATATAAATATCTTTCTCAAGATATCCATTCAAGAATGTTGTTTTCACCTCCATTTGCCATATTTTGTAGTCGAAATATGTTGCAACAGCAAGCGATGTGCGGATGGACTTAATCATGACCACAAATGAGAAGGTATCTAGATAGTCAATGCCTTTGTGTAGACTATACCCTTTCGCCACGAGCTTAGCTTTAAAAGTCTCTACCTTTTCATCTACACCTATCTTTCTCTTGAAGATCCTTTTACGCCCAATAAGTATAATACCTTCAGGTGGATCTACCAAGGTCCAAACTTAGTTTGAGTACATCAAGTCAATTTCTGACTTCATTGCCTCTAACCATTTTTTCGAGTCGATATCTGATATCACCTCGTTATAAGTTTTGGAGTTATCTCCATATATCTCATTTTGTGTGAGAAATATTTCCTCTATATCCTCTAAGATAATACCAAGTATTTCTCAAGAGGATGAAAAATCCTACAAGCCTTATAAGGTAGAGGAGAAAGTGTGTGGATTGGCTCAGACTGAATTGGTTCCTTAGGTTCCAAAGCTCATTGCTCTTTAGAGACTTTCTCCTCGAGCCTAATCTATCTTCCCATGCCTCCATCTTGAATAAACTATTTTTCAAGAAAGACTGTATACTGACTCACAATCACATTATGGTCTTTCAGAAGATAGAAATAATATCCTAAAGACTCCTTAGGATATCCAATAAAATGAGCTCTAAGGGATCTAGTTTCTAACTTGTCCACCTGTTGTCATTTGATATGGATCAGACAATCTCAAATCTTGAGGTGACTCAGATTCGATTTTTTATCATGCCATATTTCATATGGTGTAGTAGGAATGGTTTTAAATGGAATCTTATTTAGTACATAGATGACAATCAAAAGATAATGTCCCCCCCCCCCGAAAAAAAAGAAGGCCTGTGAAGCTCATCATAGAATGGACCATATCTAATAAGGTCTGATTTCTTCATTCTGAAACTTCATTGAGTTGAGACATTCCAGGTGAAGTCCACTGTAAGACTATGCCATGTTTCTTAAGATAATTCAGAAGTTCTCCATCAAGGTATTCACCTTCTCGATCTGATTGAAGAATCTTAAAGGGCTTTTCGACTTATTCCTCTGCTTTATGTTTGAATTCTTTAAACTTTTCAAAGGTCTCAGATTTGTGACGTATAAGGTACACATACCTATATCATGAAAAATCATCGTTAAAGGTCATGAAGTAGAGAAAACTTTCTTTGACCAGCACATCAAATGGGCCGCAAACATCAGAATGGACCAGAGCAAGTATTTGTGGTTCTTTCTCTATGTCCTACAAAAGATAGCTTGATCATTTTTTCTTGAAGGCATAATTTATAGATCAGATATGACTCGAAAGTCAATGGATCCAATAGTTCGATTTTTTTCAATCTGTTAATCCTATCTTCTCCAATATGACCTAGCCTTAGGTACCACAAATACTTTTCATTTATGTTATCTCTAGAACGTTTAGAACCTACAGTATTCACATTTTGCTCGATATAATTCACAGAAACATCTACATGTAACTGTAAGGGTGTTGATAAGGAAACCACTACCAACTTTATTATTTTTAAAATAAATATTACAGTGGCCCTTAAAGAAACTAATTACATAATCTTCTTGCATTAAGTAAGAGATAGAAATTAGATTCTTGCTCACAGTAGGTACAAAGTAACAATCGCTTAATAATAAAATATTCTTCGATCGTAGTCACAGAGGGTACATCCTATGGCCACGTAGTAATTTTTGTTCCATTCTCAATGCGTAAGATCATTTTACTATGCCTCAACCTCTTGCTATCCTTAAGACCCTATAAAGAAGTGCATAAATGAGCACTAGATCCAAAGTCAAGCATCCAACTAGATGTAGAAGAAATTATTAGGTTTATTTCTATGACAAGCATACCTTCAGAAGATCCACCTTCTTGTTCTTCAATGCTACCAAGTAAGCAGGGTGGTTCCGCTTCCAGTGGCCATCAATATTACAATAAAAATATTTTTTTTTATCAGCGGCCTTCTTCTTTGGAACCACCTTCTTCTCCTTCTTCTTGCCCTCCACTTTCTGTTTCTTCACGAACTTTTTCTTCTTCCCAGTAGACTTTTTCTTAAAAAAAGTCCACTCCATAATAAGTACAGAGCCCCTTGAACTCTTCAAGGTTCCCTCAATTGTGACCAGCATGTTCATCAACTTGGTCATGGTGCACTGGATCTTATTCATATGAGTTTATAATAAACTGCCCATATGAATCAGTCAAGGATTGTAGAATGAGGTCAATCTGCAAGTCCCTATCCGTGGACATCCCTAGCTTCTCAAGCTCCTCAAGGTCCTTGATCATTGTCAAATAATGATCATGGACCGACTGTCCATCACACATCTTCACTTTGAAGAGTCGCTTGGATACTTCGTAGCGAGTTGCGCAGCTCGACTCATCATACAACTCTTACACGTGAGCTAGCATTTGTCTCGCATCCTCATGTCCTCATATTAGTGCTGCAATTCATTAGATATTGACGCCAATATATAGCACCTAACTTTCTTATCGTCATCTAACTGCTTCTCATAAGATGCCCTCTAATCAGCGGTCAGACGAGCTAGAAGAGGGGGAAGGTCTTGGTCTAGGACATAGGTGAATTTCTCAGAACTCAAAATAATTTTCAAGTTCTAAAGCCAATCCTTAAAATTCAGTCCGATCAACCTATTGGTCTCAAAGATTCTAGCTAGGAGATTGGAAGCAGACATTGTTCCTGTAGAGAGTCAAAGTTTCTAGTTAGATTTTATAATTAACTTAATCAATTTATTTTAAAAATTTTATTTTAAAAATAAATTTGGGCTCTCACTATTTTTTTAGATCTCCACACTCTTTGGGTAGAGAAAGGAAAACCTCCATGATCAAAGATTTCTTGTGGATGCTGTGGTCTCACCGATTAGCTCACCATCTCATCTAATAATTATTGATGATGGGTCAGCCGATGAGTAGACAACTCTTGTCTAATATTTTTTCAAATATGTTGTAGCCATCTTTGATCTCTAATTCATGAAGCCTCATCGTGTTTGAAATATTGGCCCACTCCTTATTTAAGTCAGACCCACTGTTTGCGCAAAATAGAGCCATCATTGGGACTTTTACCGTATCCAGAATATTGAGCCCAAATTCATCTCCATCTTACAGCATCTTATGCCTAATAGTGTGTTTGCTTCTTCTTGGTGCAACTGAACCATTGTGTCCAGTTGAGAATAGTCAACTTTGAGAAGGGCCCACACAACTACAACGGTGGAAGATCGCTAGACTTAATATTTTATTAGAAAGATTTGATTTAGATTTTTTCCTTAATTAGTCATAATGGTTATGACTAACTAAGTGGCATGGGCTAGCTTGAGTCAACAAGTAACTTAATACAAAATATAATCTCCTCAAATGGTTAGATAAGTTAAGATGAGTGGGGGTCCCCCGTTATTTTTCTTAAACACCATCAAATTGATCAGGTCAGATAATGAAATCAATTAAAGAATCACCATCTATGTACTTGTCTTAGACACCAAATTGATTGATTAGGTTAGCTTATTGACTTGGGCTCGAACTACTGAGCCGAATTAGATTTTAAGTTGATTGATAACGTATGGCTGTTAATCGATCTGACCAAACTACAACTACTTGAATTGGTCATGAGCACATTTGATCTCGTCCTAACTAATATTTGATTTAGTTTGATCAATCACTCATATTAGACCTAATTGAGCTACCCACACCCTGAACCCATGTGTTATGAAATTATCTTAGATCTTCAATTCTCAATTTTTAGATTTGTTTAATTTCATATCTTAATTCTTAATTAAGTTCATGGGTTAATTCAGATGTCTAAACAATTTAGATCAACATTGGATCACATACAAAATTTTATTCACAGAACTGAGTCAATTCATCCTGAATTTGAGTCGACTCATCACAGTGAGTCGACTCAGTTCAGAGACTGAGTTGACTAACCTATGACGAATAGAAATCCTGTTAGCCATAGCTTGCACAATTGAGTTAGCTCATCTACAAATTGAGCTGACTCATCAGGATTTTAAGTCAACTCAACAAGGGCTGAGTCAACTTAGCAGGTGTGCCAGCAGTAGGTTTTAAAATGTTTCATGGTTTTTCTAACGATTCATGCAAAATAAAAAGTTCTAATTTAGAAATTAAAATAATTTTAAAGTATAAACAACTTAATTATGCATCAAAATCTATGGTTTTTAGATCAACAGTTTTGTAGAAAATTAAGTTTTTCTTTTGCTGTTCTTCTTCATGGGATGTAATCACACGGCACCCCTACACATCATAAGAGAACCCAAAATTGATTGGGCAAGAGAGAGACTTTAATCCCTATTTTCTTTTATGAATAAATAATCTAGTGATAAACTTATTTTGAGTACTTGACTACTCAGACTTTAAACTAGATCTACACATATATCTCATATATCAAAACAGATCTAGTCTAAAAGTATGCTTGCAATCAAATCTAAACTACTTTTAGATCTATTTAATCATGCTAAAAATTAGATCTAATCTAATATTATCAGATCCAATCACTACTTCAGATCACATCTAAATCAGATCTGATCCGATTTAGATCTATGATCCACAGAACCTGACTCTGATACTAGTTGAAGAATCGGATTGCGCACCGGATCGATTCGAATCAAAGGCAGTGAATTTCAAAAAAATTTCCATTGACTGACATGCAAGGCATGGATCTAAATCAGAAATATATAAAGAAATCAGCATGCAAACATTAAGAAGGAAGGGTGAACACATCACCTTGCGAGGGTAGATGATCTCCGCAATCCGATGATCCTGATTTCATTGAGGTCTATTGTTGAGCCGCACACATGTCCGGCCTCTATAGGTATCTACTCGGACCTTTTTCTAGAACTCTTTCTCTAGATCTAACCTACTTTCTCCAAGGTGGATCTAATGGCTCTTGAGCAGCAATGAACTGATCTCTGGAATGGCTATCGAATCAACCTTTGATGCAGCCTTTCTCCTTCCTTCAGTTGGATGATGCCTGAACTCCTTCAAGCATATGGAGGATCAGCCCAACACCTTTGCGCATGAAGCAAGGGAGCAGCCTAACACTTTAGGCATGTGGATATGAGAGAGAGGTGGAGGCGGAGAAGCAACAGAGTTTTGGGTCTAATACTGATAAGATCCTGAATCCTTTGGAAGGGGTCCTTTTATAGACACAAAACCTTAATCCTCTCCAACCAATATAGAATGGCTCCCATTTGAAATCAAATTTTAGATGAGGCATCCCTTAGTCTCTCCACTAAATTTTCTTCATAAGAAAATTTTGAAGAAATCAAGAGGGCATGCACCTCATCCAAGTGATTTCTTCTTTAGGACATGCATAACAACCTATTTAAATTCAAGTAGATCCTATCCAAAAACCTGAGTTCAAATTTGAACACTTTAAATTTAAATGGTAACCTCCCTAACCTCTCATCCTTATCCATATGGGGCGCATAACTTTGGATCTCATCCAGAAGGGGCATGCATCCTTTCTCTCTCAAGAATGCATGGAGAAAAAGAAGGGAGGGGGCGCCAACACTTGGTGCCCTCCATCCTTATCCCTTATGGGTGTGCACCCTATTTGAAATCAAATTTCAAATGGGGCATACACCCCTTTTTTTGTGCATGGAGAATAATGAACAAAAGAGGAGGTGCGCTCCTCTCTTCTCCCATTCCTCATTTGATCATCTAACTATCAAATGGGCATGGGTCCAATGAAATTTGAATCAAATTCAAATTTGACTGAAGAAGATTAAATGCAACCAACTCTTGATGCCAAATTAAGAGCTCAAATAGATTAGATTGAACCCTATCTAATAGGGAACCCAATCCAAGAGAAACCTGGGACTAATCATATGCTAGCATGATTGCCTTAGACCTAATTGGACCAATTGAGTCTAATTAAACAATCCTAGACCAAAGTTCTTTATTGTGTGACCCCATAGATTCAATTCTGTATGGTAATGGGACATGTTGTGATCTCTATCAGCAACATCATCGAAACTCTTTTCGATGGATCAAAACTCTTTCTAATTCAGTCAATTAGAATTATTGATCATCAAATAATTTTAATTGATCATATAACCCATCAGTGACATCTAGTAGTATGTAGTGGCAATCCATCAGAATTGAAAAAGAACCTTTAGGTGTAGTTACTGTGTGATCTGGTTCTTCTATCCTGAGTTTCGATGGAACCAAGATCAAGATAAACTCATCAAACCTCATCACTATCATATGATAAAATCAATCGATTTGAGTCCGATATAAAATTCAATAGAAATACTTTTCTATCTTTCACACTATCATGGCCATGGGCTTTAAGACTCAATCTCATGATCTTCATAGGACTATTCCTCTACTGAGGTTAATAGATCCCATTTTGGTGCAACTCAATTCCTACAATGAACATATTATAGCCAACATATACCTTAAACTCCGTATGGCTAAAAGATCGAGTTATGGTGTAGTCAAACTATAGCACCCTCAAGACTGATGCACCTCAGGTCAAAGAACTAAACACATAATCACAGTTATGAATATATCTCTGACGAGAAGATAGATATCTTTGTGACTGTTCGTGATTGGTCATGCTCAGTGCCCTTATTCTTAACAAGCACCTATACTTTCACTTTGGTGTCTTCATACCATAGATTCAAGACTCATCTATCCGAAAGAAGTACTGTGATCATGCATCAATTTTTCAGATTGATCACCATCCCCGTGATGATTCTACGATCGAAAGTAATTTATGAGTTAATTATAATAATACATGTCTCAAATTCTCAACTCTTGAGAATGTGTTATCATACTCATTAACCTAATGGACTATTCGTAGACATAATTAAATATAATATGAATAGAAATAATCTAATTTTATTAATATCAGTCAATTTTATAAATTATGTCCTAAGAATATTTTACAAGTATCAGTCAATCTGACTTCTAGGATATATATCCAACAAACTTCCACTTGCACTAAAGCCAATTGGTTATAAATCTAAGTCCCATCTTCTCAAGGTGGACTTTAGTCTTTTGGTGGCTCAATTGCTTCGATAGTAGGTCAACCACATTATCCATAGTATTGACTCTCTTTACTTTAACGTATCCTTTTTTGAGGTAATTGCAGATGAGGTGAAACCACCACTCGATGTGCTTGAATTTTTGGTGAGACCTTGGCATTTTAACAAAGACTATGGCATCGTTGGTGTCACAATAGAGTGGGATGACATCTGATGGCATCATACCTAGCTCTGTAATAAATTTCTTGAACCAGAATGCCTCTTTACAGCTTTCAACATGGTGATGTATTTTGCTTCCATGGTAGAGTCTGCAATCACAGTCTACTTGAAACTCTTCTAGCTGACAGTACCACTATTGCATAAAAAAAATATTTTTTGATATCTATTTTTGATTATCAGTATCAGACATAAAGTCTAAATAAGTATACCCTTGCATTTTAAGTTTTCTATTCTCAAAGATCAAAAATATATCCTTAGTCCTTCTCAAGTACTTAAGGATATATTTCACAGAAGTCCAGTACTCTTCATCTAGATTCAACTAATATCTACTTGTGATACTCACAGCATGGGCGATATCAGATCACATGTAAAGTATGATGTACATGAAGCTCCCTATGGCCGAGGCATAAGGAATCTTGCTCATGCATTCAATCTCTTCCAGTGTGTTGAGGCACATTTTCTTGGAGAGATGAATATCATGTCTGACTAGCCCTCTCTTGGAGTTCTCCATGCTGAATCTCTTCAACACCTCCTCAAAGTATATCTTCTATGATAATCCTAGCATCCTCCTAGACCTATCTTTATAGACCTTAATCCTCAAAATGAAGGATGCCTCCCATAGGTCTTTCATGAAAAATTTTTTAAACAACCAAACTTTGATTGTGGTTAACATAGAAATATAATTCTTAATTAGGAGGATGTCTTCCATGTATGATATAAGGAACGTGACAGTGCTCCCACTAATCTTTTTGAAGACACATGGTTCCTCATTCTTGATGAAACCAAATGATTTGATTACATCATTGAAACGAGCATTCCAACTTCGAGATGCTTGCTTGAGTCCATAAATGGATCTTTATAGTTTATAACTTCGTGATCATTATCACTAAAAACAAAATTAAGCGACTATTCCATATAGATATCTTCCTCAAGATATCTATTCAAGAATGCCATTTTCACATCCATTTGCTATATTTCATAGTTGAAATATGCTGCAATGACAAGCAGTGTGCAGATGGACTTAAGCATGGCCACAGGTGAGAAGGTATCCTAATAGTCAATGCCTTCGTGCTGAATATACTCTTTTACCACGAGCCTAGCTTTAAAGGTCTCTACCTTTCCATCTACACCTATCTTTTTCTTAAAGATCCATTTATACCCAATAGGTATAATATCTTCAGGTTGATCTGCTAAGGTCCAGACTTGATTTGAATACATTGAGTCAATTTCTGACTTTGTTGCCTCTAACCATTTTTCAAAGTCGATATCTAATATCACCTCATTATAGGTTTTGCGATCATCTGCATGTACTTTATTTTTTGTGAGAAATATTTTCTCTACATCCTATGAGATAATACCTAAGTACCTCTTAGGAGGATAAAAAATTCTACTGGACTTACAAGGTGGAGGAGGAGGAAGTGTGTGGATCGACTCAGACTAAATTAGTTCCTTAGGTTCCAAGGCTCGCTGCGCTTCAGAGACTTTCTCTTTGAGCCTAATTTATCTTCCCATGCCTCCATCTTGAATAAACTATTTTCAAGAAAGACTGCATGTAGACTCGCAATCATATTATGGTCTTCTAGAAGATAGAAATAATATCCTAAAGACTTCTTAGGATATCCAATAAAATGAGCTCTAAGAGATCTAGTTTCTAACTTGTCCATCTGTTGCTGTTTTACATGGACCGGACAACTCCAAATCTTGAGGTGACTCAAACTCGATTTCTTACCATGTCATATCTATATGGTGTGGTAGGAATGATTTTAGATGAAACCCTATTCAGTATATAAATGGCCGTTAAAAGATAATGTCTCCATAGTACTTGAGAAGGACTAAGGATTTGTTCTTAATTTTTGGTGGAGGAGCTGAAAATAGAAGGATACACTGATTCGGACTTCATGTCTGATATCAATGATAGAAGGTCTACATTGGAGTGTATTTTTCTATATAATGGAGGATCAATCAGCTGAAAAAATTTCAAATAGTCGATCATTATAGATTCGACCATGAAAGTCAAGTACATCGCCACTTCTAAAGCTACTAAAAAAATATTCTGATTCAAAAAGTTTGTTGTGAAGCTGGATGTGATGCCATCAGATGTCATTGCACTGTACTACGATAACAATAGTACCATAGCCTTCGCTAAGGAGTCCAAATCTCATTAGAAGTCCAAGCATATAGAGTGGCGATTTTACATCATATGCGAATACTTCGAGAAGAAGTTCATCGAGGTACAGAGAGTTGATTTCATGCAGAATGTGGCAGATCCACTGATCAAGCCTCTCAGCCAGTAGAAGACCAAAGCTCACCATAAGAAGATGGGTCTTAGGTATATGGCCAATTGATTTTAGGTTAAGTGAAAGTTTGTTAGATGTGTGCCCTAGAAGTCAATTGTTAGCTGATATATTTTATAATTTCAGAATATATATTTATATTTGTAAAATATTTATTATTAATAAAAAATAATTTTTATTTTTAATTATATTTTATATGTCTATAATTTATTCTAGAGATTAATAGATGATTTTGTATATTCTCAAGTTATTAAGAATTTGACACATACATTATTAGTTAATTTTTAAATACCCCAGATCAGAGGATCATCATGGAGGATAGTGATCGATTTAGTTAGGTCGGTGCATGGATCACCTCCCTTCCAGATAGATGTGTTTTGAGTCTGTAGTATGGGGATACTAGAGTGAGAGTATAGGTGATTATTAGAGAATAACTTATACTGAACGTGATCAACATGAGAAATCACTCGGATGTCTACTCACTTGTCAGTAGTCTTCTCGATGCTACAGTGGTGTGAGTGGTCCTTTGACCTACAGTACATCAGTTATTTATAGTGAGGCTACTATAGTTTGACTTCACGTTCACTTGGTCCCTAGCCATTTGGGTCCTTACTGTGTATGTTGGCTACAGTGGATTCTGATTCGTTATTAGAAGTAGGATGCACTTAGATCGAATCTATCGATCATGATAGAAAAAGAGAAGTCCTATGTGATTCACAAGACTTAGTTCAGAAAGTCTTTGACCAAAATAAGTGTGAATACTGAAAAAAAATTTTCACAGGATTCATAAGTACACTCGAGTCGAGCCAATCTGCACTACAAGAAAACAGCCTTTTTGTGATGAAATTATTTACAATAAAAATATTTTTATCATGAATAATTCTATTTACGATGAAAAAGATATTCATCATAAATAATTTATTATTTATGATGAATAAAATTTTTCATCACAAATAATCATAAATCAACAATGAAAATTTTTTTTATCTTAAATATAAATTATTTATGATGAATATTTTTATTATAAATAATATATCATTTATTTTAATTTTAAATTTTTAAATATTAGTGATAAAAATATTTTCATCATAAATAATTTAGGTATTTATGATGGTAAAGTACTTTTCATCATCAATAAGTTTATTACAATGCAAATATTATCATCACCAATATTTAAAAAAAAATCAAAAATTTAAAAAATTTAAAAATTATTGATTATTTACTATAAAATTTTTTTATCATAAATAATTAAATTCTATCATCAATACCTAATTATTTACAATAAAAATATTTCATCACTAATATTTAAAAAATTAAAAATTTTAAAAAAAATCAAAAGTTACTTATTATTTATGATGAAAATTTTTCATCATAAGTAATAAAGTGTTTACGTTGAAAAAAAATTTACATCATAAATACTTAATTATTTACAATAAAAATATTTTTATCATTAATATTTAAAAAATTAAAAATAAAAAAAAATCATAAAATTTAAATTTTTGATTTTATGTAAGATAACTGCATCTATTTTTTATAGCAGCTGTATACATCTTTCATCTTTTTACATGATAAAAAAGTAAATATGAGTTATGATCCAGATCAAACTTTTTGTATGAAAAAATCATATGAAAGTGGATGATATTCGCAGAGTAGAATGAATAGACTTTTTGAATGAAATGAGCTATACATTTATTTACAATATAAAATTCATCTGTTCATCACTGTCACTATTACTAATAATATCAATGAATCTTTTTGATGAAGTGTCTACCTTAAGTTACATGAAAGGAGCATCTTTTCATACAGAAACCATATAGTTAAGCAGCGTATTCTAGCATGACTTCCATGATCTCGAAGGGTACCATGCTTCCTACATCAATCAACGCTCAAATATATCTCTATAGGTGTTCTAATCATAAGAAGACAAACAATACGAACACTCAACTTCCTAGCAATGCAAAGCATAAATATGAGCTTGTGTTTTATAATACAACTTGCACTATCCGCAGGTCTGCTTTGATTCTGATTAATTGCTCTTTGATGCTCATACAATTCTTTTTGAATATCTTAAGCTCGATCCTCACATGCAATATACGAGCTTCTGGACCTCTAACTTCCTATCCTTACCTTATCCTTCAAATTTTAATCTTGATAGATTTCTCTCGTAACCTCAAAATCATCACGATATTCTTATACTCTGACTTCTGAAATGAGGACTCTAAGAAGAAGACGAGCTCTTTGAAGATCGAAGACCTCAAAGTTATCGATCTCCCAAAGTATCCATTTTATTGTGCAAGATGAAGAGCTATTGTTATAACCATTATTAGCGATGTAAATTAAATTTTTTGTTGAAATTATATTTTTTATGTAATTTTTTTTGAAAAAAATTTTTTTGGAAGAAAAATTATAAATTAATTATTTATATAAATTTTTTTTGATTAATAAAAAATTAATTTTTTGATAAAATTATTTTGAAAAATTTTTTTAGACCAAAAATTTTTTAGATTAAAGAAAATTAACTTTATTTTTTATCATGAATATTTTTTTAATGTCATTCTTTTGTTAAATTTTTTGGATGGAAAAAAATCCAAAATTATTTTTTTAATGAAATTATTATTGAAAATATTTTTTTAGATTGAAAAAATTTGGAAGAATTTTTTTTTAATTATTAATGATGTAAACTAAATTTTAATTACAAATAGTCTTTAAATTTTTTAATTTTTTTTAAAAAAATTATTTACAATGTAAATTTATTTTTCATTGATAATCATGTTTTAAAAATATTATTTTAATTAATTTTTGTGAAGAAAAAAATTTGTTAATGAATTTTTTTATTATTGATGAAAAATATTTTCATCAGAAAAACTATTTTAAAAGTATTTTTTTTAATTTTTTTGAAGAAAAAATTGTTAGAGAAAAAAAGTTTTTTTGGACAGTATTTATTAGCGATGGAAACTGTAGTTCCATCGCTAATACCCTTATTAATGACATATATTTTTATTTTCATCACCATTAATTTATTTCATGAATTTTTTGGGCAAAATTTTTTAAAAAAAAATTTTTTTTAGTGAAAAATTTTTGACAGACCTTATTGGCGACAAAAATTATTTTTTATTATGAATAAGGATATTAGCGATGAAAATTTTCATCGCTAATAGTTCTTCATTTATTACATGTCAAGTCGATGTCGCATCCCTTTTGAACTCTCCCCCCTCTCCCTCTCCCTCTCCCCCTCCCCCACGAAACCCTCTCCCTCTCCCTCTCCGAGCTCTCCCCCTCTTTCTTCCCAACGGCGACCACATCTCCACCATCGCTGCCGTCGTTGCTGTCCACCATCGTTGTCATTGCCGTTGCTGTGGGCTTCTCTGCTGCCACCGTTGCCGTTTGTCGAAGGTAAGGCCTCTCCCTCTCTTTAATCATCGCTTTCCGCCCACCTTTT
Source organism: Elaeis guineensis (assembly GCF_000442705.2). NCBI lineage: Eukaryota > Viridiplantae > Streptophyta > Magnoliopsida > Arecales > Arecaceae > Elaeis > Elaeis guineensis. The sequence continues at coordinate 70,394,768 of NC_025996.2, forward strand.
TTTTTTTAGTTGATCGGGCCACCGGCGAGCGATGTTCGGTGCCCCCACCAACACGTGCTGGTGGCTGCCATAGTACGGAGCCACTGGTGGGGGGAAGGGGGAGTGGATCCAGGGGCGGAGGGAGTTGCAGGGGTAGGGGTGGGTGGTCAGGGGTGACACGGGGGCCAGGGGGTCAGAGGACGGAGGGGGTGGCACGATAGGTGGAGGGGGTTGTAGGGGGCTGGGAGGCTATGAAGGAACCAGATCTAGGGTTTCAGGGTTAGATCTTGAAATTTTTTTAAGATCATGTAGTGAAAGATTAAAATAAATCAAAATTTATTTTATAAAATCAGAGAATCTCTAGATCTAAGATCTTATTATATGATTATTACATGGCATTAAATCAAAAATTAAAACATATAGAGAATGAACTACATGTTGATCATATCAACATGTTTCTATGCTACATCTGATGTATGTAATAAACAATAGATCAGATCTATTACCTTACAAGTTAGACGTTCTAACCTTGCTGATCCGGACTTGAGGATGATGTTGCGAGCCGCACACATATCCGACCTCTAGGAGTCGTCCACACGAGCCCACGAATCTCGATCAGAAGTCTTACTCCAAGAAATCAGCACAGTATGCTAGTACTGCGCTGATCCTTCTTCAATGATTGATCAAGTGCCTTCTTCTTTTTAATTTAGACTCTTCCAAAGATGAAAAGTAGGAGAAGTTTTAGATCTGAGATGCTCTCAGAAAACTTAAGATGGAGGAAGGGAAGAGATGAACACAACAACCCTAGAAGAAGAACCTCTTCTTCTTCTCTTTGCTCTCTCTCTAGACACCCTATCTTATGTCTATTATATCTCCACACTCCAACTTTCTTTCTCTCTAATTTTTGGACACCCCAAAGGTCTCTATTTGATCTATTTTTCATAAAAAATTTATTAAGAAATTTATTTTATATAGAGAGATATGATGGAGTCCCTGTCTAGGTTAAATACCTAGTCAAGGTTTATCCAAACATGGCAAGATAAGGGGTGCCCAACTCTTGGGCCCCCCTCCTTCTTTTTGTGTGTGGACCAACAGAAAAGGATGCCTATCAAGTGCCATAAAAGTCACAAAAATCTCAAAAAAAATCTGGGTAAACTCGATGCAAAAAGAAAAGAGTTTTGAATTTCTAAAACTCTATCTCATAGAATTTGAAATCCAAACTTATTCCTACTTTGATTTGATCCACAACCATCTTCCATGTAAGAAAGAAGAGAGAAAACCTTTTGGGCATGGTGAAGACCTAGGAGAGGATTTTTGTCACACAAAATAAGAGGGAATTGGCATGGAATAAGAGAGAGGGCATGGGGGGCTTATGTGGTGCAAGGTAGAGTCCTAGTTTTACTAGGATTCTATCTTATGACTTGTTTTAATTTGGTTTCTCAAACTAAATCAAACCAAAATTAGATTAATCTAATTAAAATAGATCTTAACTCAATTAATAACCTAATTTAATCAGATTAAACTAGATTTAAATCTGTTCTAATTTTTTAATCAAATTAGAAATTAGGTTGACCCAAGTCTTAATTGAACTAGGACTAGTTTTTTCTTGCACTTGGCTTATCCAATAAACTAATTGGACTTGATCCAATCAAGCCCAATATAAATTTAATTAAATTATATTCAATTAAACTTAATCTCAGTCTATTGGCTTAATCAAATTAAGCCAATTAGTAATCGAATTGCTAATCGATCCTCCTGCAACACTTGCATTAGGTTAAATATCAATCGTATTGATCGTTTAACCCTAGAATGATTCTTAATCGTTGATTAACCATCCGATTAGATTGTGAACTCTAATGTGTCTGACCTCATAGGTCTGAACCTAAATTGATAGCATAGGAATAAATTTTTGTTTCAATCAAAATGACCATCTAGCAACGGTACCTGACAGTCGGATAGGTCGAATGTGTAGAACAACATCCTTAGAACCCATGCGGACATAGTTTCTATATAATTCATCTTCTTGACCAAAATGATCATAGGACACCTCAGAGTTTCACTGTCAACTCTGATTAGGTTGTTCACATTGTATTTCAAAATATCAAATCCATCTGATGGATTACTCTGGTCAAGATTTTGCTAAATTGAAATACAGCGACTCATTCTTCTCCAACTCTTGGAGTGGTTAATCCCATCTCGATCATACTTTAACTTTGCAAGTACTTGACTGTGTCCAAAAGCTTTTCATCATTAAATTAGAAATTTAGTTAGTCCAGTACCAAAGCACAATGAGTTACTTGCAAGTCACTCAGGCGATCTCAGGTCTAAGGGATACTTATACCTATATCCAATCAGAGATATTCTCAATAGCAGAATGCTTTGAAGTTGGTCACGTTCAATGATGATGTACCCTTATATCTCACTTGTATGCCATACCAGTGTCTCCAGACTCTTTGGTTAAGAGGACAACCAACCCATATGGCCTACAGCGACCTATGCTCGATAGAAGCTGTCATTCTTATTAATAGCCTATCATTTGATAGTGAATAATTTTAAAGACTAATCAATAAATCTTCTCTTTATCGAACTTAAATAGTCCTAAGGACTTCATCATAACAACGGAGTTCGTTAGAAGATGAAAATTTATGATGAAAATATCAAAAATATATTTTACTTATTAACAAATCAATTACAATACTTGGTTGCTCAATCGTCAACAGCTTAACGATTGGCTTTTGGAACATATTTTCCAATAGGCTAGAGGGTGGAGGGGGTTTCGTGGGGTGGGGGTGGGCGGCTGGGGGCGACACGGGGGTCGGGGGGTCGGAGGGCGAAGGGGGTGGCACGACGGGTGGAGGGGGTTGTAGGGGCCTGGGAGGCCAGAGGATGGAGGGGGTTTCATGGGGTGGGGGTGGGCGGTCGGGAGTGACACAGGGGCCGGGGGGTTAGAGGGCGGATGGTCGGGGGGTCGGTCGGGGTGGGGAGGGAGGAAGGGAAGGGAGAAATGAGGGGGGAAAAAGAGAAAAAGAAAAAAAATGAAAAAAATAATCAAATATTAATCAAATATTTTATTATTTGATGAATAATAAAATATTTTTTTCTTGTTATAATTAAATACATATTTTTTTGCTTGTTATAATTTAATACATATTTTTTTATAATTTAATGCATATAAAGTATTATGATTATGATTTAATATTTTAACTAGGATTAGTCGAATCCTTCAGTGAATTTTTAATGCATATGAACTGTCCGATCCGAGATCCAAATCAGGGTCTGGTTCGAGATCCTGATCCAGGTTGGGATCCAAATCAGGATCTGATCAGGATTCGAGTTGGGATCTGGATTGCATGGGGTTGGAAAGGGCGACGGTGCCATGAGGGGTGGGTCATTAGGGGTGGGTGACGGCACCGGCACCATAAGAGCGAGGGTCGTGGGGGCCGAGTCTGGGTGGTGCAGGGTGGGTGACGGTGGTGGCATCACAGGAGCGAGGGTCGCGGGGGCTGAGTCTATGCGATGCAGGATGGGTGACGGCATCGATGCCGTAGGAGTGGGGGTCGCAGGGGTCGAGTTCGGGTAGCCCGGGATGGGTGATGGTGCCGATGCCATGGGAGTGGGGGTCGCGGGGGTCGTAGGGATTTAAAGTATCGAGGTAATTGGCATATCGTACAAAGAATAATATCTAGATGCGTATATGACATACCAACCCGATTAGAGATAGATGAAAATTCAAATTTACATGAAGAAAAAGCTTTTCAAGAGGAAGAACAAATATTAGCCGAGCTTCTTGTTGATGAAGAACTTGTAACCGCTCCTTTGAATAGGGCTGATTTGCTGCCCAACGAAGTTGAAGCTGATTTTGTGTTTCATCTTGATGAGTCAGAGGATGATGATCAGTTCATTAATGATGATGAGATAGAAGACGATACATTAGTCGATTATTATGATTTAGAGGAGGACCTACACATCGAGGAAGATACGAATATTGATGAGTAGATCTATATTCTTTGTTGAATCTTCTCTTGTGATAATGGTATGCGATATAATTTTATTCATTAGAATGTAATTTATTTTTTACTATTATTATTCAATAATATTCATTTATATGTCAAGAATTGTAGGTATGGTACCATGAGACAAACGATGACGTTCGCATTCGCAGCCTACCCCTGAGGTTGAGGTGCCTTCACCTATTTCCACTATCATACCAGTAGAGTCGCCAGAGGATCTTGTATTGGTAGGTCCTAGTGAGGTGGTCTGAGTGAGGCAGATCCGAGTGATATTATTATATTTTTTATATAATAAAATTTAATTTTTTTATTTTGATAGCTATCATACTAATGATTTATTTATTATTATTTTAGGCCAGTCTCCATCAGTGGTGAGGCGAGGGTGAGGTCCATCGAAGAACCTCACTCTAAAGCATTGAAGATGCGAGTACTCAAGACAGTGTCTCTGTATAGAGATATCATCCGGCTACACCAGGCCCATTAGGGGATGGTATGAGTCGTGGCAGACCGAGCTGGGCATCATATGCCGCAGCTATGCCCCCATGATGCCTTTCAATTGGTGTCACGTTATACAGGCTCAGAGAGAGATTTTCTACACCCAGTTATAGATAAAATAAATTATACTGTGAATATTTAATTAGCACGGTATTCTTCTAATATTTGTTATTGGCAGGGTGTATTTGATATTATTGATTTTGAGGAGGATCCCATACGGTGAGTTGTGGACACTCATTTATGCTTGCATTTTAAGGAGTATCGCCACTGCATTCATCAGCACTGATACCATGTGATGCAGGACCATTGGGTGGAGGCAGCGCGGCAGTGGCCATATAACAACATCACTATAGATGATTGGGCTCTCGTATGCCGGCATTACGAGGATCCGACATATCAGATTACACATCCAAATTTCTTTTTTTAGAATTTAATGATTGAATCATTTATTCTTAAATTTAGTTTGTTACCTACTAATTTGACTGCCAACTATACAGAGACGATGTGCCCAGAACACCACGAATCAGGCGAGACAGATCGTGTCGCATTGTGGGGGTTCGAGATCATTCGCTTGTCATATGGAGTAGATGGTAAGTAATTTCTAATTAGTATATTTTAACTCTCTAACTATTTAAATTTTTTTTAATTAATTATTTCAAATTACAGAGAGATGTAGAGAGTGGCGAGCTTCCTGGTAGGATCGCTATCTACCAGCGGACCCATCACCGATGGTCAGGGGAGTGGACAACGGAGAGTCAGAAGCTTTTTGTAAGTTTTTTAATTATTTTTTTTATTCATAGTTTAATTTTTAGTATGCAATTAAAATAGCTATAACTTTAATTTTCAAGATCGTATGATAGGCATCAGATCCCAGCCTACCCCTGAGGGCTCGACTGCACCCACAAATGACGAGATCTGTGATCAGGTGCTTGGTGCAAGATCTTATTATGTTAGGGGTCTAGGGCATGGGATCAGTGCTCTCTCATCCTCACACTCATTCAGGGTTGACATCCATGCTGTCTACGATGCTCGACTGATGGAGATACAGAGGCAGACTACTGAGGATCGACAGCGGGCTGAGCAGTGAGTTGATAAGTTGACTGTACGCGTCGATGAGTACCAACTGCTCCAGACCCAGATGATGGAGTGGATGGTACAGATAGAGTGGATGATTCAGCTGATGAGGCAGCAACAGGCTGGTTTGAGCTTTTTCGAGTACTCTCCTTTCCCAGCCCATTCTCCTTCTACAAATACCGACACTTGACGACCTATTTATATTACTTTTTATTTTTATTTTAGACCTCTTATAATTTTAATTTAATATAATAAATGATAAAATTTATTTATAAATTTATTGTATGAATTTTTTATTTTAATTTTATAGATTATAAATAAAAAAATATTATAAATATAAATTAAAAATATATATTCATAAATTATTTTTAAAAAAATTATGTGTAAATTTTTAATGATAGAATTATTTTTGATGAAATATTGGTCATCAAAAATATATTAACGATGAAAACAATTGGTCATAAATAAATTTTTTAATAAATTTAAAAATATTAAAATTTTATATTAAATTAATAATGATGAAAATAGTTTTGTCATAAATAATTGCTAATTTAGTAGCGATAAAAATTTATATAAAAAATTATCCTATTTACAATGAAACTTTTATGTTGCTAATATTTTTTTAATAGATCTAAATTTTATAAAAGTTTTAATTAAATTAATAGCGATGAAAGTATTATATCATAAATAATTTTTTAAATAATTTTTTTATTAGTGTCATAATATTTCATCTCAAATTACTTTTTTTTATGATGAAATTTTTTCGTTGCAAATAGTTTTTGAAATTTTTTTTTTTAACAACGTAAATTTTTGATCAGTAATATCGATTACTTGCGATGAAATTTTTTTTTTATCGTAAAAAATTATCAACGATGTTATTTTTTATGATAAAATATCAGTGATGATAATTTTATCACTAATAACTATTACTGATAAAAATTTAGTATTAGTGACAAATTTTTTGCATTGCTAACACCCTATTCTGTTGTAGTGATGGCATATGACTGACATTGAAATTTGACGAGTTCTCCATGATCTTCGTCAAGTCAAAACTCATGATAGATGGATTGACTTATACGATAACTGTACCTAAAAGTTTATTATTTTTATTCTGCTGAGTTGCCACTACATATTGCTAGGTCTCACTCGTGGATTGTGGGACTCATCGAGCATCGTCTTGATGATTGATGATCTTCAAAAAATAGAATTAGAATTATTCCAACCTATCAAAAGAAATTTTAATAATATTATGATGAAGATCATAATATATCTCATTATCCGACAGAATATAATCTATGGGGTCACACACAAAAATGTTCTTGTCTTATCAGATAGATGATTAACGATTGTGAATTGTTGAAGGATATAATCATCTATGTGATTGATGATTAATTTTAAGCAAAAGTTATAATTAAGTAATTTACTAAGTATTAGTAAATTATAAGAGGATTAATTAGTAATTAGATTGTTAATTGGCTCAATTTGATTGAACATTGAGGTTCAGATCAAGTTTAATTGAATTAGATTCAATTTGACTTGGATTGGGTTTGATTGGATCAAGTCTGAATGCAAAGGAGACTAATTTTTGATTTGATCAGAACTTGGATTCAATTAATTTTTAATTAGATTAGAATTTAATTAAAAAAATTGGGTTCTTAATTGGATTAGGTTCTCTCCTCTCTTTGGGTCCAACCAAATTAGATTTGGATTGAAACCAAATTTGAACACCTAGTGTCCCAACTCACTGGGATTCTATTCCCTTGCACACGCCCTAAATTCCATGAGAAAAATATCTCATGCTAATGATGATTGGCATGAAATATTTTGCATGAAAGGAGTGGGTGTAGAGGGGGTAGGTGGCATATATGGATACGAGTCCTCGTGTGGATACCTGTGGAGGCCGGGCATGTGCACGGCTAAAGGAATCGTTCAAATCCATGGATCATCAACTATGATGTATTTCGATCCGCATAAGGTATTGAGATCTGATCTCAAATGTCTGTATTTTTATGTTAGATTATGCATGTCATAGATCTAGGCACAGATAGATTATAGACCTGATCTATTGCATGGGGGATTAAAAAGGTTTAACGAAGATTGTTTCTGCTATATTCAAAATTGTTTTGAAATATTTGCATGCAACATACCCATTTTCTCTCAATAGCCACCATGAATTGGAGCATGGTCCATCTTTTTAGATTTTATGAAGCTCGGCCTATCTTTAGTTTTAGCATTTGTTTCCATGTATGATGAAGGATTTAAACTTTTGAAATTAATTTTTCTCAAATCCAATTAGACCAGATTTGATTCTTTATGATCAATAAGTATGGATGAAATCTAAAACTATAACTCACTTGCACACAAAGAGATGTGGTTGTACGGCCACTAAAAGGTTTTTGGATGCAAGCACTCCAAAATATTTCCATAAGATAGCAAAAACTTTCATTTTATCATTTGATAAATAATCCAATATAATATTTATTATTTATTTAAAAAATAATAAATACTATGCAACAACATTGTTATCATTGATGATAAGCAATAACAAATAATAAAAATTATATTATTTATTTTTACATAATTCTTAGAATAAAATATATAAATATCCATTTGATATGTATATAATAGATTTTATAATACATAAAAGAGATTTAATATTCCTAATTTGTTATGTTAATATAGCATACAATGATAAAAGCAAGCAAAAGCCCATTGTCACAATGCTCAAAACTATGGTCAAGTGATTGAAACCACTACTCTCCACTCAAATACTCTAGAGATCTTTTTTCCTCATCTTGAGTAGGATCATATGGTACATCAATATCCTTACAACAACAAGATGGACGGATATTTGGGTATCTGTGAAATGGCAAGCTGAATTTACTACAAAGGCAAAATCTAGTTGAGTGAGAGTGAGATTTTGTAATGCACCAATAATACCACAATAGAAGGAAGGATCCAACAATGGATTGTTAGATAGAAAGCTCAAAGCAATAGTTGGAGAGTTATATGGTTTGGAACAATCCATGGAGGCTCAAAGGAGAAGATCAAGAGTATGTTTTGTTTGAGTCAAAAATAGTTGATCAACCATTCTTGTGATTTCAATCCCCATAAGATAATGCAGAGGACCAAGATCCTTCATAAAAAATGGAGAGACAAGTTGACAAATCAGATAGGTGATAAAGGACCTACCATTCCTATGATCACTATCATTAACTAGATTAATCTAATAGCAATCTTAAGATTGTGCCATTATTGCTTGCTTTGTTGGATGTAAGAGGGGTTAGACCAAGATACTTGGCTGAATCAATGCAACCCATGTGCCACTAGTTCGAATTGAAAAGTATAGAGAATCAGTAGTTAGTCTTACTACCTTGAACCTTTCAGAACTTTTGCTACTAGGATGCTGCCAGCATAGAGCATGGTAATTGAACAAATAAACAAAGAGAAACAAGGGATAATATTGATTAAAAATAAAAGAGATACAAATATGAAAATGTGGCAATGACTTTAAAGAATATTTTTTTCCTCTAGATCCCACAAAAGATTGTTGACAAGCCCAATCCCTAATTATGGATTTGTGATTTTCACTTTATTTCTACCTCATGCAGGATCAAAACTCTCCATTTTTGGAGTTAGAAAAAAGCACTCAGATGGTTACAATTTTAGATTTATACATGTCCTTCCTAATTGCTAGATAGATGTCTACTTATTAACTTACCATTTATCTACTAATTTGCACCATTTCATCCACTTCCTGATAGTCATTACTCCTGGTTTAACTTTAATGCTTTATTTCCACTCATATTCTAATATTTGAGAACTATCTACAAAACATTCAATGTAGTTACACCCAATATCTTGCCCTAAGTCATCAATCATTCATTCAAATACATTCTAAATACTCTACACTAGGCCAATAGTCACTCAAGCTCCTCTAAGACTAACTCTTTGTTTCATTTGAAGGATGGATTGAAGAGAGGATGGATAGAAGAGGAATGATGGATAAAAAAGAAGATGGACTTATTTTCTATTTATTCTTCTATATATTTGGTAAAATATGGAAGGATAGATAGGAATGATTCTTTCTCTTTTTGAAAAAAAAAAGAATGAAAAAAAGATGAAAGATATTTATATGTTATTTTTATTAAACTATCTATTAATTAAAAAGTACTATTACTGGCTTATAACCCTATGCGATGCATGGGATGTGATTTTTTAAAATAATATTTAATTTTATTTATCTATTTTATTATATCTATTATATATATTTTTATAAATAATTAAAATAACTAAAAAAATTATATTTTGTGCATAGCATGTATTATAAGCTATTTGGACAAATTTTGTGAACATCTGACGATCCTAATTCCATGAAACTACTTCCTAAATCCATCATTTCTTACTATTTTTATTTTTAACTATTTTTAAACCCTTCCATCTCCCCTTCTCTTTCTTTTTCAATTCTCTCCTTTAAAAGAAGATATACTTTAAATGTTTACTCTTTTTTAATTACAGATGAAAATGAATTGAAGGAATATCCAATCTATTATCGTATTTGGATGTATATGAATATGGATCGAAATTTGAGCATAACATTTGTTAGTATTTGTATCTATATTGTCATAATTATCTATTCAAATATATTAGTTTATTTATGATCTTATTTAATTTTATATACTAATTATAAATTTTAAATATATATAATCATATTACTATTCTATTAATTAGATTTATCATTTATTTAGTAATATTTTTTATTATGTAATTTTAAAATTTAATCATCTGATTCATACCTTATTCATATTTATATTTTTACTGTTCAATTTATGTTGGTGCAAAAATCCACTTGCGCTGGAGAAGCTGGAGTCGAGGGAGTCGCGGTCGACGCCGGGACCTGCAAAAGAAGTCTAAGCTGGAGGTGGGGTTGCTCCGGTAAGACCCTCTGATGCTCAAGTCAGTTCTCTGCCTCAACAAGAATGGAGTGCTCGAACGAAAATTTTAGCAGAGTTTTTAGGTAAAGAATGAGAGCTTATAGAATAACGTATCTGGGTTTCCTTTTTATAGATGGAGGGGGAAATAAATTGATAGTGACGCCTGTAACCGTCTGATCGTGGGTCGTCCAGAGTCAGGAGGAATTTATTGCGGAGGGTAGTGGAGCGGGATCGTGGCTATCGTCGTGGCTCGCCACGTGGAATCAGTTACGGAGATTGGAGCGGCATCCGCTGTCGTGACTCGTCAGGGAGTGGTGGAATCACACAGAATCCGCCGCAGGGAGTGGAGCAGAATCGTGGCCGTTAATACGGAATGTCAGGGAGTAATGGAGCTGCGCAGGGTCCGCCACAGGGAGTGGAGTGGTGTTGTCCGTTACTGTGGCCTGCCAGGGGGTCCAGACTTGTCGGTCGAAGTTTGGTTGGAGTCGGTAGCGAGGTCCGGTACCCGTAGGAGTTTGGGCGAGGTCTTCCTGTAGTCGGAACAGAAAATGGAGCCCGGCTCCCGTAAGAGTCCGGGCGGAGTCTTCCTTGCAATAGAAGTCTGGTGCGAAGTCCGGCTCTCGTAGGAGTCCGGACGGAGCTTACCAGCAGTTGAAGTTGGTGACGGAGCCTAGCTCCCGTAGGAGTCCGGGCGGAGTCTTCCTTGCAGAAGAAGTTGTGGATGGAGCCCAGCTCCCGTAGGAGTCCGGGCGGAGTCTTCCTTGCAGTAGAAGTTATGGACGGAGCCCAGCTCTCGTAGGAGTTCGGGCGGAGTCTTCCTTACAGTAGAAGTTGTGGATGGAGCCCGGCTCCCGTAGGAGTCCAGGCGGAGTCTTCCTTGCAGTAGAAGTTATGGACGGAGCCCAGCTCCCGTAGGAGTCCGGGAGGAGTCTTCCTTGCAGTAGAAGTCTGGCGCGAAGTCTGGCTCCCGTAGGAGTCCGGACGGAGCTTACCAGTGGTTGAAGTTGGTGACGGAGCCCGGCTCCCGTAGGAGTCCGGGCGGAGTCTTCCTTGCAGAAGAAGTCTGGCGCGAAGTCTGGCTCCCGTAGGAGTCCGGACGGAGCTTACCAGTGGTTGAAGTTGGTGATGGAGCATGGCTCCCGTAGGAGTCCAAGCGGAGTCTTCCTTGCAGAAGAAGTTATGGACGGAGCCCGGCTCCTGTAGGAGTCCGGGCGGAGTCTTCCTTGCAGTAGAAGTTATGGATGGAGCCCGGCTCCCGTAGGAGTCCGGACGGAGTCTTCCTTGCAGTAGAAGTTGTGGATTGAGCCCGGCTCCCGTAGGAGTCCGGGCAGAGTCTTCCTTGCAGTAGAAGTCTGGCGCGAAGTCCGGCTCCCGTAGGAGTCCAGACGGAGCTTACCAGCAGTTGAAGTTGGTGACAGAGCCTGGGTCCCGTAGGAGTCCGGGCGGAGTCTTCCTTGCAGAAGAAGTCTGGCGCGAAGTCCGGCTCCCGTAGGAGTCCGGACGGAGCTTACCAGCGGTTGAAGTTGGTGACGGAGCCTGGCTCCTGTAGGAGTCCGGACGGAGTCTTCCTTGCAGTAGAAGTCTGGCGCGAAATCTGGCTCCCGTAGGAGTCCGGATGGAGCCTACCAGCGGTTGAAGTTGGTGACGGAGCATGGCTCCCGTAGGAGTCCGGGCGGAGTCTTCCTTGCAGAAGAAGTTATGGACGGAGCCCAGCTGCCGTAGGTGTCCAGGCGGAGTCTTCCTTGCAGTAGAAGTTGTGGACGGAGCCCGGCTCCCGTAGGAGTCTGGGCGGAGTCTTCCTTGTAGTAGAAGTCTGGCGCGAAGTCCGGCTCCCGTAGGAGTCCGGACGGAGCTTACCAGTGGTTGAAGTTGGTGATGGAGCCCGGCTCCCGTAGGAGTCCGGGCGGAGTGATGGGAGTTCACCAACAGTGGTCGAAAGTCGGAAGAGACTTGCGAGGGTCGATCCCGTCAAGAACTTCGACCGAGGGTATTTTATACCCAACACTAGTCCCCCTACTTTCGAGTTTGAATTTCGAATGAAGGAAGTACAGAGAGGTTGTCGCAGCCGAAGTTCTCCCCCTGACGTCCATGCGCAACTGTCCTCGGATATGTCGGCTTTTAATGCACGCATGTCGGAGCCCTTTTTTCAATTAGGGCGATCCGAAGAGTCTTTTTGGAACTCCCACCGGAACGTGATCCCAAGCGTCGCGCTATGAAAGTTTGCGAACAGTCAACCCTCGGTAGCGGCGAGTGGGACACGCGGGACTCGTGGTGAGCACCGGTGGGTCTAAGGACACCCGCCACCATAATTGCGCTAAGATCCGCTGCTTATTTAAACCCCCCACCCTTCCCCTGGGGGCTTCACTTCGCTTGAGGGATGACATCTTCCTTTCGCCAGAGAGCTTAGCCACTCTGCCACTCCATCGGTGCCCCTTCCGACTCCGAGCGTCCTTTGTGCTGGTTTTTGTCATCTCCGCCGGCTCCCCACCATTTCCAGTCCCTCGATTCTCTTTAAGGGGTTCCCCCGCCAGGACCTCCGCCCCGGAGGCCAACCTCAAGAAGATGCCACGGTCTTGGAGGGGTGCAAGGAGGAGAATAGCAGTCTGCGAGTTCTTCGATCATGTCGCCGTGGGTTCCCGTCACTTTAAAAGTAACTCGAGGGAGAATTCCTTCAACAACAGGGGTTTAATAACGGGGACAACCGGTGAAGGCATTCTGCCTGAGAATTTTGGAGTAGCAAGATGGGGTGACACCGATCAAGAGGGCAGAGCTGTCGTCACAAGCTGTGGTGGGATCCTTGATGTCATCGGGGCCGAGGGACCAGAAGCGGTCGGCACTGACGGTGGGGCAGTAAAACTTGTTGCGGGGACGGTGGGAGTAGCGTATGCTGACCTTGTCAGAACGCCTAGGACGGCGGTTGTCATGGGGCATTCGGTGATGGCGCACATCTCCGACGCCATCGCTGTCCCTGGGGTAACCCCGGTTCTTCTGGAAACAGGTCGTTGTCGTCGCTGCCGTTGCCTTTGCTGCCTCCTAAACTCTATCCCATTCTTTTCCCCCCGGGGTTGGGATTCCTGAGATGGAGCGGGAGAAAGCCGAGCATGTTTATCACACGCACTGGAGAATGCGGTTGGATGGAACTGGGAAGAGAAGTTTGCAGCCTGAAGTGGCCTCCGGTGTATCTCTTCCAAGTCGTGTATCCGAGCCTTGTAATAGTGTATTCTTTTCTGGCCCTCCGGGTCTTGTAACGTCATCTTGTTAATTGAAAAATGAGAAGGAGATTTTATTACCTCGCCCGCACTTTGCATTGAATTGTTGTCTGCCGAACTTCTTTCCTTTGCCATTGTCGTGGTTGTATTCCCTTTCCCCTTTTTCCTTCTTTTCTTTTTCTTCTCTCTCTCTCTTTTTTTTTTTTTTTTTTGACGTCGCCCTTAGGTTACCGGTGGTTGCCACGCTGGCTCGCCTTTTAGTTATCCCTTTCCTCCAACCTCAATGGCTCTATAATGCATACGAGAAGGTAATTTTCCACAACCTCTTTTACTCATGTGTTGAATTGTCATTTGCCGAGCTTCTTTTCGGCCTTTGTGTCGTTCAGAGGTACCCGATTGTTATCGTATCGACCTATCTTTTTCGTCCGCGGCCGCAGAGTCGTCTGGGGCCATTCGAGTTTGTTCCCCCCATCAAGGCTCGAGCTCGGAGATCTGAGCTTCTGTCACTCTGAGGAAGTTGTCTTACCTTGAGCTTGTGTTGAAAGCTTCCTTGAAAGCTGAGGTTTTTGATGAGAGCCCCAATCCTTGCCGAGACAGGGTTCTATGCATCTTGGATGCTGTTTGTTTTCCATTCATCGCTGATGTGATCCATCGGCTTCCTTTTTCTTTTTTGCTTGGAATTTTTCCTCCGCTTTTGGTGAGGTTACGGGAGTTTGGCTCCCGTAAGCGAAGTCGGGGCGAAGTCCGGCTCCCGTGGGAGTCCGGACGAAGCCTGCAAGTGAAGTCGTGAGCGGGGCTCGACTCCCGTGGGAGTCCGGGCAGAGCCCACCTGCAGTCAAGGTTAGGGACAAAGTCCAGCTCCCATAGGAGTCTGGACGAAATTTTATTGTAAGGGGGCCGTTGAGGAAAGTCTCCCCCTTTTTCTCTTCTGATCTTTGAACGACCAGACTTTTAATTGATGCCGGGACGAAGTTCTTCTCCCATTCCTGTCATAACAGGTTTCAGCTCTAGTTAGGATGAGGTCCTTCTCTTGTCTTTAACGCGGCTGTGGGCATACATATGGGCGTTGCTGGGCCCTTCCCACCTTTCGACCTAAAGAGAGCCGGGCCTTCGACTTTGCTCGAGTCAAGGCGAGGTTCTCCTTCTGTCCCTAACAAGGCTGTGGGGGCGCATATGGGTGTTGTAGGGCCTCTCTCCCCATCCGGTCTTAAGGGAACCGGGCCTTCGACTTTGCTCAAGTTAGGACGAGGTTCTCCTTCTGTCCCTAACAGGGCTATGGGGGTGCGTATGGGCGTTGTAGGGCCTCTCTCCCCATCCGGTCTTAAGGGAACCGGGCCTTCGACTTTGCTCAAGTTAGGGCGAGGTTCTCCTCCTGTCCCTAACAGGGCTGTGGGGGTGCGTATGGACGTTGTAGGGCCTCTCCCCCCATCCGGTCTAAAGAAAATCGGGCCTTTGACTTTGCTCAAGTTAGGACGAGGTTCTCCTCCTGTCCCTAACAGGGCTGTGGGGGTGCATATGGGCGTTGTAGGGCCTCTCCCCCCATCCGATCTAAAGGGAATCGGGCCTTCGACTTTGCTCAAGTTAGGGCGAGGTTCTCCTCCTGTCTCTAACAGGGCTGTGGGGGCGCATATGGGCGTTGCAGGGCCTCTCCCCCCATCCGGTCTAAAGGAATCGGACCTTCGACTTTGCTCATGTCAGGATGAGGTTCTCCTCCTGTTCCTGACACGACTGTGGGGGCGCATTAGGGCGTTGTAAGGCCTCTCCCCCCATCCGGTCTAAAGGAACCGAGCCTTCGACTTTGCTCATGTTAGGATGAGGTTCTCCTCCTGTTCCTGACATGGCTGTGGGGGCACATTAGGGCGTTGTAAGGCCTCTTCCCCAATCTGATCTCAAGATAATCGGACTTTCATTTTAGTTATGTTAGGATGAGGTTCTCCTTCCGTTCCTAACATAACTTTGTTTTAATTGTTTGAAGGGGTTATACCCAGTTGTGACAAATCCATGTCAAATGGGAGGAGCATGCCAAGTCGAAAGGACTTTAAATTCAAGGCGAAATTGTAAGCGATACATTTACAGGTTTCCTGAGTTCCATGGTTGTGGAAGGTCTGCTCCTTCTTGAGGCCCTCCGGTGATGGAGTCGATGGTCCCGATTGGAGGCCGATCTCTGGGCTGCTCCTCCCTCCTTGGCGGTTCAGGTTGCGGCAGGGCCCTTGGCCGATCTTCTCTACCCTCAGGCCGGCGTCGGATGAACCTGTCGAGTCGACCTCGCCGAATGAACTCCTCGATCTCATCTCGAAGCTGGATGCATTCCTCCGTGTCATGGCCGTGGTCGCGGTGGTAGAGACAGAACTTGTTGGGGTTGCACTTCCCGAGGTGTGTGCGCATCCTCTCTGGCCTAGGGAGCTGCTCCCTGACCTCCATCAGTACCTGGGTCTTCAAGGCATTGAGGGGGGCGTAGTTGCGGAACCTTCCCGATGGAGAACCCCGCCAAACCCCACGATCCAGATCCCTCTGCCTGCATACCCGGGGTGGAGTATGGGCACGCTTGTGCCCAAGAGGGGATCGAGAATGCGGCCGAGCTTCTCTCGACCTTTTTTTGACTGCGGGCTTGCTCGAGTCTCCCGCTTGCCGCTCTCTCGCGGTCTCCTCATCCTTCATTTTGAAGGCTTCTTTCGCTCGGGCGTATCCTTCAGCCCGAGCCAATAAATCAGCAAAATCCTTGGGGTACTTCTTCTCCAGGGAGAACAAAAGGTCATTCTTCTGAAGGCCGCCCTTCAGAGCGGCCATTGCGACTGATTGGTCCAAGTTCTGGACCTCCAGCGTCGTGACGTTGAAACGGTTGATGTAGGCCCGAATGGACTCCCCTTCCCTCTGCTTGATATTGATGAGGGACTCCGAACCCTTTCGGGGGCGCCGGCTGCTGACAAAATGGGCCACGAATTGGTGGCTCATCTGATCGAAGGAAAAGATGGTACTCGGCTTCAGAGCCGAGTACCAGTTTCTCGCCGCTCCCTTCAAGGTGGATGGGAAGGCTCGGTATAGAATGGCGTCGGGAGCACCATGAAGCAGCATCATCATCCGGAAGGCTTCCAGATGATCAACCGGGTCCGAAGTTCCGTCGTAGCTTTCGAACTGGGGGAGCTTGAAGTTTGGCGGGATCGGTTCCTGCATGATCATTTGAGAAAAGGGAGGGTCAGTGCAAATATCCTCACCATAAGTGGGGGGACCACGGCGGAGTTCTTCGATCCATCGGTTCATCTCTTGGAGTCTCCGGTCTAGGAAATCCTCTCGACTTCGAGTCTCGAGGGTCCTCTAGCAGAATGGGGGCAGGGATCTTCCATGGGTGGAGTCGTGATCCGATTGAGGGCTCTCCACCCTCGGGTTCATTTTTCCAGGAAAGATGGGACGGCTGGCCCAAGTGGCCCGCCCCGCCATCAAATTCTGGTGTTCCGGCGACACCCTTTCTAGGTGCACTGATGCCTGTGGCTGCTGCTGCTGCTGCATAGCCTGTACAACTTCAGTGAGGCCTCTGACCTGTTGCGCTAGCAGATCAAACTGCTCCGCACCGACCGCCGTCGTCAGAGGAGGAAGAGGAGGTTGGAAAATAGGAGGTGAGGCCGGAGCCTGAGATCTAGCCGCGGAGGCCGTGGATCATCGTGTGGATGCCTTGCGGGGAGGCATCGAGCAAGGACCAAGTGGAGAAAGGAGGAGGGGATGCCGGAAGAAATGCTCGGGGGCGGTCCCGTTGAGCGCTCCTTTAAGAACAAGGATACTGCGAAGACACAGCCCTTCCTCTAGCACCAATCCTGTTGGTGCAAAAATCTGCTTGCACCGGAGAAGCTGGAGTCGAGGGAGTCGCGATCGCCGTCGGGACCTACAAAAGAAGTCTAAGCCGGAGGTGGGGTTGCCCCGGCAAGACCCTCTGATGCTCAAGTCAGTTCTCTGCCTCAACAAGAATGGAGTGCTCGAACGAAAATTTTAGTAGAGTTTTTAGGTAAAGAATGAGAGCTTATAGAATAACGTATTTGGGTTCTCTTTTTATAGATGGAGGGGGCAACAAATTGATAGTGACGCCTGTAACCGTCTGGTCGTGGGCCGCCCAGAGTCAGGAGGAATTTATTACGGAGGGTAGTGGAGTGGGATCGTGGCTATCGCTGTGGCTCGCCACGTGGAATCAGTTACGGGGAGTGGAGCGGCGTCCGCTGTCGTGACTCGTCAGGGAGTGGTGGAATCGCACAGAATCCGCCGCAGGGAGTGGAACAGAATCGTGGCTATTAATATGGCCTGTCAGGAAGTAATGGAGCTGCGCAGGGTCTGCCGCAGGGAGTGGAGCAGTGTTGTCCGTTACTGTGGCCTGCTAGGGGGTCCAGACTTGTCGGTCGAAGTTCGGTTGGAGTCGGTAGCGAGGTCCGGTACCCGTAGGAGTTTGGGCTAGGTCTTCCCGTAGTCAGAACAGAAGATGGAGCCCGGCTCCCATAAGAGTCCGGGCGGAGTCTTCCTTGCAGTAGAAGTCTGGTGCGAAGTCTGGCTCTCGTAGGAGTCCGGACGGAGCTTACCAGCAGTTGAAGTTGGTGATGGAGCCCGGCTCCCGTAGGAGTCCGGGCAAAGTCTTCCTTGCAGTAGAAGTTGTGGATGGAGCCTGGCTCCCGTAGGAGTCCGAGCGGAGTCTTCCTTGCAGTAGAAGTTGTGGACGGAGCCCGGCTCCCATACGAGTCCGGGCGGAGACTTCCTTGCAGTAGAAGTTATGGACGGAGCTCGGCTCCCGTAGGAGTCCAGGCAGAGTCTTCCTTGCAGTAGTAGTCTGGTGCGAAGTTCGGCTCCCGTAGGAGTCCGGATGGAGCTTACCAGCGGTTGAAGTTGGTGACGGAGCCCAGCTCCCGTAGGAGTCCGGGCGGAGTCTTCCTTACAGAGGAAGTCTGGCATGAAGTCCGGCTCCCATAGGAGTCCGGACGGAGCTTACCAGCGGTTGAAGTTGGTGACGGAGCCTGGCTCCCGTAGGAGTCCGGGCGGAGTCTTCCTTGCAGAAGAAGTTATGGATGGAGTCCAGCTCCCGTAGGAGTCCGGGCGGAGTCTTCCTTACAGTAGAAGTTGTGGACGGAGCCCGGCTCCCGTAGGAGTCCGGGCGGAGTCTTCCTTGCAGTAGAAGTCTGGCGCGAAGTCTGGCTCCCGTAGGAGTCCGGACGGAGCTTACCAGCGGTTGAAGTTGGTGACGGAGCCCGACTCCCGTAGGAGTCGGGGTGGAGTCTTCCTTGCAGAAGAAGTCTGGCGCGAAGTCCGACTCCCATAGGAGTCCGGACGGAGCTTACCAGCGGTTGAAGTTGGTGACGGAACCCGACTCCCGTAGGAGTCCGGGCGGAGTCTTCCTTATAGTGTTAGTCTGGCGCAAAGTCTGGCTCCCGTAGGAGTCCAGACGGAGCCTAGCAGCAGTTGAAGTTGGTGATGAAGCATGGCTCCCGTAGGAGTCCGGACGGAGTCTTCCTTGCAGAAGAAGTTGTGGACGGAGCCCGGCTCCCGTAGGAGTTCGGGCGGAGTCTTCCTTGCAGTAGAAGTTGTGGACGGAGCTTGGCTCCCGTAGGAGTCTGGGCGGAGTCTTCCTTGCAGTAGAAGTCTGGCATGAAGTCTGGCTCCAGTAGGAGTCCGGACGGAGCTTACCAGCGATTGAAGTTGGTGACGGAGCCCGACTCCCGTAGGAGTCCGGGCGGAGTCTTCCTTGTAGTAGAAGTCTGGCGTGAAGTCCGGCTCCCGTAGGAGTCCGGACGGAGCTTACCAGCGGTTGAAGTTGGTGACGGAGCCCGGCTCCCGTAGGAGTCCGGGCGGAGTCTTCCTTACAGAAGAAGTCTGGCACGAAGTTCGGCTCCCGTAGGAGTCCGGACGGAGCTTACCAGCGGTTGAAGTTGGTGACGGAGCCCGGCTCCCGTAAAAGTCCGGGCGGAGTCTTCCTTGCAGTAGAAGTTTGGCGCAAAGTCCGGCTCCCGTAGGAGTCCGGACGGAGCCTACCAGCGGTTGAAGTTGGTGATGGAGCCCGGCTCCCGTAGGAGTCCGGGCGGAGTCTTCCTTGCAGTAGAAGTTGTGGACGGAGCCCGGCTCTCATAGGAGTCCGGGCGGAGTCTTCCTTGCAGTAGAAGTCTGGTGCGAAGTCCGACTCCCGTAGGAGTTCGGATGGAGCTTACCAGCGATTGAAGTTGTTGACGGAGCCCGGCTCCCGTAGGAGTCCGGGTGGAGCGATGGGAGTTCACCAACAGTGGTTGAAAGTCGGAAGAGACTTGCGAGGGTCGATCCCGCCAAGAACTTCGACCGAGGGTATTTTATACCCAACAATTTATATTTTATTTATTTAAAATAAATATAGATATATACTTTCATAACCCATTGATATTTTTATTAATATAATAAAATAAAAATATAGATATTAATATATTGACATCTGATTTATATTTGATTTGATTTTAGTCCTATATCAATTAATTAAAATATTTAAGTATAATTTAAGAAATATCTCTACTCATATAGAGGTAGCTATCCTTCTTTTTATTCTCATATGAAGTAATATTATTTAAAATATGACTGGATGTAGTTAGTGGGATAGAGATTATCAAACTCAATAATATTATGTATGAAATAATATTATCATAGTTAAGTATGATTTTAATGTAATAAGCCAACAATTCTATGTGGGATCTTTGAGGTTGGGGTGCTCAAGCTTAGTGACCATGATGATTTCGAGTACCAAAAATGGCATGAAGTGAATGAAAGATTTTATTTACCCACCTCTAGATGGGTAGGTGGAATGTATTAAATGCTCGATGTAAGCTTAGGTAGCTAATAAAAATGTTAGGCATCGATGTTAGATGTTTGTCCTAGAAGTCAATATGGTTGACATATTGTAATAAATCTAGGATATAATTTTGTAACTAAAATATTAGTTTGATCAATAAAAGGATAAGTTTGAATTTCATTCAAGAGTGATGTATCCTTGAATCATCCATGGAATTAATACTTCATACATATTCTTAAAGTATTGAGAATTAGAGATTTTTATAAAATTCTTAAATACTTTCGGTAATAGTATCATCATGAGGATAGTGATTGATTCGGATAGATCGGTGCACAGATCATTTTTCTTAAGGTAGATGAGTCTCGATCTACAGTGTAGAGATACTGAGTGACGAGTACGGATAGTTAGAGAATTAGTATTGAGTGTGACTATACGAGAGATTACTTGGATTTTTACTCGATCATCTGTGATCGTTTCGATGCTGTAGTTGTGTGAATAGTCCTTTGACCTACAATGGTATGATTGCTCGTAGTGAGATTGCTAGAGTTTGACTGATATATAAATATGGCTTCGTTGAAATCTTGTAGTGGATGTTGGTAATAATTGATCCACTGTAGGAGTAGAATATGCATCTAAATAGAATCTATCGATTTTGATAGAGAGAAGTAGTCCTATAGATTTTGAGAGGCTAAGTCCGAGAGTCTGTGACCACAGCAGTATGATTAATAGAAAAAAAATTTCATGAGGATCACAATTAGACTTGAGCTAATCAAATCTATCATATGACTGATGATAAGATTTGATAATTTATCCATGACCTGCTATCTAGTCGAAACACACGATAAAGGAACTGAATCACATATGAACTATATCTTAAGATTTTTTTTGAATCTACTGAATTGCCACTATATACTGCTAGGTATCATTGGTGGATTATGAGAGTTTACTAGGATTGCTCAGGATCGACAATCTTTGATGAGTTAGAGTGAAATCATTTCGACCTATTAAAAAGAGTTTCAATGATACTATGATAGAGATCATAATATATCTTACTACTAGATAGAATTAAACCTATGGGATCATACAACAAAGAGATTAAATCTGAAATAAGCAATTGGGTTTATGAAGTCTCAATTGGATATAGAAAAACCATATTAGATTCAAAATAACCTTACTATAGCACATGATTGAATCCAATTTTTTTTTTACACTTGAATTACTTATTTGATAAGATTAATTTGAGTTAATTACTTACTAATAATTTAAATGAATTAAATTTATTGGGCTTCAATCGTTGGGTGTCTAGAATTTTTGATCATATGTATTAAGGGTTCAAACCCTTAATTAATTTTCTTGATTATTTGCATGGGGTGCCACTTGATTTGATCAAGTTGGGTGTGCCCACTTAAAAGAGGACATGAAGGACCAGCATGGGGCATCCCCTAAGCCCCATGTGTCATGTAAAAAAATAGGTGAAAAGCCTCCAATATTTGACACACTATAGATCTCTTAAAGGGGGTCAAATATCTAAGGCTATAAGGATTCCTAATGCAAGTAGGACTTGTATTAAGAGGCTATTTGATTTTGAATAGAATTGAAACTTCTTACCTATTTAAAGAGACCTTCTCAAAGGCTCTTATCATAAGATTTTTAGTAGCTCTCATGCCTCCTAAGATCCCCCCATGCCTCCCTCTCTTCTCCCTTTGGTTCCAACACCCAAAGGAGATTGGGCATCCTCCATCTCCATGCCCAAAAGGTGTTTGGGCATCCCTCATTGCTTGCTAATTTTCAAACCTTGATTGCTTCATAATCAAGGGAAGAAGAGCAAGAAAAGAAGAGAAGAAAAAGATCAAGGAAAGGATCAAAGAGTTGATCGCGATCTAAGCTCCATTCAAATTCGTAGGGTGATTATTCTTAGAGAAGAAAGATCAATACCAAAGAAGGCTGTT
The DNA here is from genome assembly GCF_000442705.2 of Elaeis guineensis. Lineage (NCBI taxonomy): Eukaryota > Viridiplantae > Streptophyta > Magnoliopsida > Arecales > Arecaceae > Elaeis > Elaeis guineensis. Next base: position 70,417,193 of record NC_025996.2, read on the forward strand.
TCAGGCTAATTCTGAGTGGATACCCATAGAGGTCGGATACTTATATGGTTAAAAAAAATCTACTCTCTTCTAGATCCAAATTTAAAGAAAAAAATTATGAAATAGGTATGTGATTCGATCACATATTTAATTTTAGCATAAAATTCAATATGTATTCAATTTTGACATATGAAGTAGATCCTTGTGTTCTATATTTTATGCATATATGATTTAGATTAAAAAATATTTTAATCTTCTATTCTACTATATTATTTAAAAAAAAAAATTTTGTAACACACATGCATGTCCCGACATAAAATTCCAACAATAGTATTAGAGCCATGAGTTTCATATGTATGAAATTGACATATATATTTTTGAAAAAAATTTAAAATATAATTTTTTTTGATATATAAGATGTATAGATGATTTTTTTAAATTTAAAATTTATTTTAAATTTAATTTTTAGTTCATATATTCGATATGTGAATACATGCATAGTCTGAAATTTGTTCTTGATTGATTTCTAGTTCATATATATGTAATATATAGATGCATGCATAAATTTAAAAATTATTTTAACTTAATTTATGATTCATATATGAAATATATGATTATATATTTAAATCTAAAAATTAGTTTCAATATGATTTATGATTTGTATATGAGATATATAATATCATATTATGATCTGAATTTTACATACATATATGTGATATATGCTTGTATGTTAAATCTAAAAATTAGTTTTATGATTTAAAACTTATCTTTCATATAAAAAATTTAGATCTAAAATTTGATTTTAGAATCTAAAATTTATGTCTGTGCATGAGGATTTTGGTCATGGATAAATCAAAAATTAGGTCATGTAATTAGATTGTATCTAAGATTTTTGGTTTGAACATAATGGGTCTAATTTGATTAAGTAATTGATTAAACTGAGTCAACTATTAATTAAGATTAAGTCAATTAAATTTTAAAATCATACAATTATTGTTGATCAAATTGATTAAATTCTATATGTAGAATCGATTAACCTAAGGACTTAATTTAGTTCGATGGCTTGAGCCTGATTCACTTAAGCTAACCTATTTAGACCAATTAATCTATTAGTGTCTAAGGTAAGTAATTGAGAGGTGGTTATTTAATTGGTTTTGTTTGCTTACCTGACTAATTTATTGGTGTCTAAGAAAAGCAATGGAGGGACCCCCACTGATCTTCACTTACCTGATCAATTTGAAAGATTGAGTCTTGAAAAAGATTGCTTGGCAGTTTGGTTTAGCCATGCCAATTAGATTGATCATATGATGACTGATTAGATGAGACCTAAACCTAAATCTTTCCATAGATATTAAGTCCATAGATCTTCCATCATTGTAGATGTGCGGGCATGATACTGATGTTGATTGTTCTCGACTGGTCATAGTGGTTCAGTTACATCAGAAATATGCAAATACTCTATTAACAAAGAGTTGCTCTAGGATAAGGATGAGATTAGGCCTAATAAACTATTAGGTGAGGGATCCAATTGTTGGATATATGTCCTAAAAGCCAATCTTGGCTAACGCATATTATATTTTTAAGATATATTTTTATACTTTATGGGGTATTTATATTACCATTCATATTTTATATGTCCATAAATTATCCAAGGGATTAACAAGATGATGACACATATTCTCAAAGAGTTAAAAATTTGAGACATGTGTCATTAATAGTTAATTTTTAAATTGCTCCTGGTCATAGGATCATCATGGGAATGATGATTGATCCAGATAGATCAGTGCACGGATCACTTCCTTCGGACAGATAAGTCTCAAGTCTGTGGTATAGTGATACTGGAGCGAGAGTACAGGTGATTGTTAGAGAACAACTAGCATCGAGAATGACCAACATGAAAAGTCACATGGATGTCTGCTCACTCGTTAGTGACTTTCTCAATGCTACAGTGGTGTGACTGATCTTTTGACTTGAGATAGTACTACTACTCTAATGAGACTGCTGGAGTTTGATTGACACATAAACATGGATCTCAATGAGCCTTTGTAGTGGATGTTGATGACAGTTGATCCACTATAGGAGTAGGGTGTGCATCAAGATAAAATCTATCGATCGAAGTAGAAGGAAGTAGTCCTATAGAATTTAAGAAACTGAGCATTTAAGTTTATAACCATAGCAGAGTGATTAATGAAAAAATTTTTTCATGAGAATCACATATGGACTCGAGCTGATTGAATCTATTATATGATCAATGATGAGGTTTGATGATTCATCCATGATCTGTCATCTGGTCGGGACTCACGATAGAGAGACTGTATCATACGTTAACTGCACCTAGAGGTTCGTCATCTTTTATACTGCTGGGTTGCTACTACATATTGCTAGGTGGCACTGGTGGATTGTGAGATCAATGAGCATCATTTCGATGATCGATGATCCTTGATGGGCAGAGTTGGAATGGTTCCAACCTATTGAAAAGAGTTTCAATGATATTGTGATAGAGATCATAATATATCTCACTATCAGATAGAATAAAACCTATAGGGTCACACACAAAGAAACTTTTGACTGATCAGATGGTTGAATTACGATTATGAATCATGACAGGATTTGATTATCAATTTGATTGATGATTAATCAAAAGCAAAAGTTGTAATTAAGTAACTCGCTAAAGTATTAGTGAGTTGTAGAAGGATTAATTAGCAATTAGATTGCTAATTGGTTCAATTTGATTGAGCTATGGGGCTTGCGTTATGTTAAATTAAATTAGATTTAATTTGACTTGACATGAGTTTGATTTGATCAAGCCTAATTGGATTATGAGATAACCAAATTGCATAAAAGAATAATTCTTTATTGAATTAGGATTTGAGTTTGACTTAATTTCTAATTAGACTAGAATCTAAATAAGAGTGTTTAAGTTTTTATTTGAATTAGAAATTTTCATCTTTATGGGTGCACCAAATTCTAGTTGGATTAGGATTAAATTGAGTTTGACTCAAGTACCAAGACAGAGTCCAAAAGGACTAGGACTCCTCTAATTAGGTGACATCTAATCTAAATAGTTTGAACTCCTAATTAAATTTGAATTTTAATCTATTTGGATCTAATTAATTTTTAATATGATTAAAATTAGTTAGAGTTTAAATTGATTTAAATCAACCACCTAAAGAGGAGTCCTAAGTGGATTGAACTCTCCCTTCCATACTCCTTAAACCAGCCCCACGCCAACTCATATTTGACACCACCCCCCCACTCCTTTTTATGTGAGTTTTTAATGTGTAATAAGCTCTCTTAATCCTTTGTTTCCATGTGAAATCTGGGTGCAAAAGATTATATGTGGGCAGCACAAAAAATTCAAGAGTCCAAGGTTGTTTGGACTCTTATCTTCCTACCCAAACTCTATCTTCCCTTTGCCTATTTAAATGTGGGTCTTAAGGGATGGTTAGAGACCTGATATGGATCAGGTTTTGATGCCAAAAGAGGGAAGTTGTGCATGGAAAAATTCATGGGTGAAAAGAGCCATGGCGTGATGGTGCTTGGCATGAGGTAAGTTGATGCATATCCTTTCTTTTTTACCAACAACCAAAGGTTGGTTGTTAGGACATCTTCTTTTCTATATTTTGTCCTAGTTTGGACATAGCTTTTCTCTCCTCTTTGTCCAAAAGTTGGATAAAATTCTTACATCTCTAGTATAGAGATTTGATGCATGGATTTTAGGAAGAAAAGAAAAGAAAGGGTTCTTCTCATGATCTCTAGCGTAGAGATCAATATTCTTCTATTTTCTTTTTCTTCTTTAAGAGTGTCTTGAGAGAAAAAAAGATTATTCAACCATTAAGATATGATTTTTGTAAGGAAGCTAGCACCTTGATGAGATCAATAAGCTTCTGATCATATCAAAGTCTCATATGGATACTCGTAAAGGTCGGACACTTGTGCAATTTCAAGAGATCTTCGGAAGACATCCATGATCATCAGTTCGCGGTGAAGATCGACTTGTGCCAAGGTATATAGTCTATTTATTTTTTTCTATTTGATTTCTGTATCTGAATCCTATCTCACATATATCGATCCTGTTTATGATTTTAAGATTTGATCTTATGTATGCTTAGATTAAATTAGATTTAATCTAAAAATTTTAAATTCCACTACATACTCATTTTGAAAAATTTTTACATACATGAAATCATGAAATTTCAATAGTGGTGTTAGAGCCATGTCATATGCATGAGATTAAGATTTAGATCTAAAATTTGTAGAGAAAAATTTCAGATCTGAAAGTTTTTGATGTTGTTCTGACATAAGGTTGTCCTGACATAACTTGTTATGCTGTATGGTTATCTTAGAATGATGTTAAAATTTTTAATTAAATAAAATTTTAGATCTAATTTTTTAGCATATATGTGATATATATTTTATTGTTTAAATATGAAAAGAGTTTTGAGATCTATTTTAATTCGTATATATGATATATGAAAGTATGTTTCGGGCTAAAATTTTTTTCTATAACCTTAACTTATTTATATATATGATATATGTTTATATACTTGATCTGAAATTGTTTCAAGAATCAAAACATATTTTTCATGCAAAAATTTAGATTTGAAAATTTTGATTTAAGATCTGAAATTAGTGTTTATGCATGAAGGATTGGTCATGGGTAGATCAAATTAGATCATATAATTAGATTACATTTAAGATTTTTGATTTAATCATATTGGATCTAAATTGATTTAGCAGTTTATCAAATTGAGTCAACTATTGTTAGGGTTAGGTCAATAGAGCTTAAGATCATACAAGTGTTGTTGATCGAATCAATTGACACCTATATGTAGAATCGATTAACCTAAGGACCTAATTTGGCTCTATGGCTCAAATTTGATTACCTAAACTAACCTATTCGGACCAATTAACCTATTCACCTAAACCCCTAGGTCGACCCTTGTCAAAAGGGACTGAACGACACGCTATTTTTGGCTGGCACATCCAAAGGAGATGACCCTATGGGTCGACCCTTGTGCCAGAGATCGATTCCAGGATTGACCTCTGTTGTCTGTGCAAGCCAAAGATACAGAACAGTCACTTTCTGTTCTGTGCCACAGAGGTCGACCCCTAGGATTGACCCCTGTGCAGGGGACGAACCTATGAGTCGACCCCTGTGATGGAAAATCTCCATAACGACTAGTTTTTTAGCTCATTTTGGCCGTATTTAATGCTCATTTAAAGCTCTCCAATGACTCTAAACTTATCTAAATTTTTTTCTAGCATCTATTGAAGATATAAAGACACTTGAAGGAGGAAAAAAGAGAAGAGATTCAAGCATTCATTTCAGCCCTAAGCAAAAAGTCCTCTTCAAGCAAAAAAAACTTTCATTTCAAGTTCACCAACCTCTCAAGAGCTCATTCAAGTCTTCAAAAACCTTAAGAAAAATCAGAAAAGCTTCTTTCTTGTTGTATAAAGTGTACTTAAAGTTTTATTTGCTCATTAAAGGAGCTAAACTTGTATTTCTTTGTCATTAACTTTTATACTCTATTTTTGTCTTGATCTTTAGTTTTGAGAGGGTTTCAAAACTTGGATAGGTTGATCCGAACTTTGAATTGAATTGTATTGGATTGACTTATATTTGAAAAATAAATGTTCTAACTTGAGATAGCTAGAGTCAGAGGTACCAACGTTGTATTCTTGTTGAATACGTTTTAGTGGATTTAAATTCTCAAGTAGGAGCTTGGGGAGTGGATGTAGGTGCAAAGTTGGCACCGAACTACTATAAACCTTATTTGTTTATGGTGTGCTTATTTGCTCTCTATCTAAATTTCTTTATTTTCTTACATTCTTGCATCTCATTTTTATACTTTGCTTAAATCACTTACTACATATAACTTGTTTATTATTACTTAATCCTTGTGATTCTAAATTAACTTTAAAATTTTAAAAACTCAATTCACCCCCCTCTTGGGTTGCATAGCTAGGCAACACCAATTAATGTCTAAAGCAAGTAATTGAAAGGTAGTTATTTAATTGGTTCCGTTCATTGACTTGACCAATTTATTGGTGTCTAAAAAGACAATAGGGGACCTCCGCCAATCTCTACTTACCTGACCAATTTGAAAGATTGAGTCTCAAATATGGTTACTTGGCAATTTGATTTAGCTCATGCCAATTAGATTAGTCATGTGATGATTGATTAGATGAGACCTAAATCCAAATCTCTTCATAAATATTAAGTCTTATAGTCTTCCACCATTGTAGATGTGCAGGCATGCTACCGACGTTGACTGTTCTTGACTGTTCACAGTAGTTCAGTTGCATCGAAAACATACAACCACTCTATTAGCAAAGAGTTATTTCAGGGTAAAGATAGAGTTGGGCCCAATAACTATTAGGTGAGGACCCGAATGACGGCTTTGCATCTGCTTGTGAATGATGGGTCTGACTTAACTAAGAAGTGTGAGCAATAACTATTAAGTGAGCCTATATGACTTAGAGACCAAGTAGCTGCAACATGCTTAGAGAAGCATCTGGACAAAGAGTTGTCCACGCATCGGTGTTCATGTTACCAATAACTGTTAGATAAGGTGCACGGCATCGATGGAACCACAGCATCCGCTAGAAACCTAGTTGTCGTATTAGGATTTTGGTTTCTCCATCCAAAGAGTGTGGGAGATCTGATAAAATAGTGAGAGTTCTTTTTGCATCTAAAAGTCTCTAGAATAAATTATGAAATAAGTATAAATATCCAATTAGAATCTTTGCTCTCTGATGTTCATTGTGTCAACTTCCAACCCTCTAGTTCAAATCCTAGATATCAATTGATTAATCGAAATCAATTACATAGACTAGCTCACAAATCTAAGAATCATTCTTAGTTTTAGAAAATTAAGCAATATTCTCTATCAGGTTATTCTAATGTTAACAGCCTGTCTAGCCCAAAATCAACGAGCTATACTTGATAAGTGGATGGACAATGACAATAAAGATAGGTGCCATATGTTGAAGTCTATGTTAGATAAACTTCAATGTATGCATGAGCACATGTTCACTGCCAATGACATATTGATTCATCTATAAGTGTTGTGAGGTGATCAAAATTGTACAGCGCATGAGATACATGATGGGCAGTCAAATCTATGATCGTTATTTGATAATGATCAAAGATATTAAGGAGCTTGAAAGGCTCGACATGATCATGCATAAGGAATTACTTGTGGATTTGATTCTGCGATCTCTGTTTAGTTTATATAGACAGTTTATGATAAACTACCATATGAATGACCATCTTGGTATCTTATCTGAATTGGTCAAATTGTTGCTAACAAAAGAACCTTGAAAGAGTTTAGAGATAAATACATAGAGAGCCTAAAGAAACAAGGACATGCCTTGAGCAGGCATGCCAAAATTGCTCAATACTATCCTTACGATTTTCTCTTCTTTCAGTTGAGTTATAGACTCTAGTGATTTATATAGAGTCTATAAAAAGATAGAGGGCTAAGGAAGTAACTCTTAAAATTGATAATAGAGCAAGAGTTGCTCTGAGGCCATGGGCATCTATCCTTTGTGATTATCGTCTGAATTTAGTTCTTAGAGACAGTCTCTATTATTTGCATGGTGATACATCTGTGAACTTAATTGAGCAAGCAGTGAATGTCATTGGATTTGAGAGATCCAGAGTTGAGATAAACCTTAAGTATATGTGAAACTTTGAGCTAGGTCGTATAGGAGAAGAAATGATTAACAAACTAGAGAAATATGGGCTTTAGGCTCATTGACTGTTGAGTCATATCTAGTTTGTGCATCATCTCTTTAAAAAAATATGATCAAGCTACTCTTGTGGGACAAGAAAAAAAGGATCACTGAGATACCTATCCTAGTACATATTTGATGTGTGTAGCTCATGTGATGTGCTAACAAAGAGAGTTGTCTCTACTTTGTTATCTTTATCGATGATCAGTCATGATATGGGTAAGTATATGAGATATAAATCTAAATTTTTTTAAAAAGTTCAAAGAATTCAGATGTAAAGTAGAGAAGCAAATCGATAAATTTCTAAAGATACTTCGATTGGATCGAAGATGCAAGACCAATGAAAAGAATTTCTTGGTTATCTCATAAAATGGCATAATTTCATATGGGACCGCTCTTAGTACATCTTAGCTCAACGAGATAATTAAGAAGAGTCATGGGACTATATGAGATATGGTCCGATCCATAATGAACTTCACTAATTTATTTATGTTTCTTTAGGGACATGCTTTATTTCTATGGAATTAGGTTCTCTTTAAATTTGTTCCTACCACACCTTATGAGATATGGCATGATGAGAACTGAATCTTGATTATTAAAGATCCAAGAATGTCTAGTCTGTGTCAAGGACAGCAGATTTTCATGTTAGATGATAGGTCTATAAAGCTCATCCTAAAAGATTTTGGGATACTACTTTCTGAAAGGATTATAATGTGATTGTGATCTGACGGCTATCTTTTTGAAAAACTATTTAACCAAGATGAAGCAGTGGGAGGAAAGTTAAGCTCGAAGAGAGTGTCTCTGAAGAGCAACGAGCTGTAGGACCTAAAGAACCTATTCATCATGAACCAGTATACATATATTTCTCCTCCACCTCGTACATATAATAAGATCTCCCATCCTCTTGAAAGGTACTTGGGTATACTTAACAGAAGATGTAGAGAAAGTCATTTCTCATAGGAGATAGAGAGCATAGAGATGATCCCAAAACCTATAACGAGATGATGTTGGACATCGACTCCAAGAAAAAGATATGAATTAGCTTTTCTGATCAGATATATTTTTAAGATTTCTATATAAAGTAGCTTATGAATTTCACTTCTCATGATATGAGATCACAAAGTTTATAATAATCTTGGAGTTGAAATATTCATTTCAATGATATGATCAAATTGTTTGATAAAAAATGAAGAATTGTATGTTTCCAAAAGGATCAGTGGGAGTGACCAATGCTAACATCGGTTAAAATATGATTGTATATAGAATTCTCTATGAAAAACATAAAGCAAGTATCCTTAAGATCTATAAAGATAGATGTAATTGGATACTTGTATTTTCACAGATAAAGTACAGAGACTAGATGCTGAAAAGGCTCAGCATAGAAATCTCGGAGAGCGGTCTGGTATCCTCTCGAGCATAGATGTATGTCATGTAATGTATTTAAACTGATATAGTTAATACTGTAAATGTCACGAGTAGATATCAGTTGTATCCAGGCTGAGAGCGTTGGATTGCTGTGAAAATATTCTTAAATACTTGAGAAGAACTAAGGATTTATTCTTAATTTGGAGAAGGATTAAAGCTAGGAGTGGGAGGATACACTAATTCAAATTTTATGTCTGATGTTGATGGTAGAATATCTACATCATGGGGTGTGTCCCTATATTGATATCTTGGAAGGATTCCAAATAATCGATCGATGGAAGTTGAGTACACTGTAGATGTGTAGAATGTATTCTGATTCTAATATTAGTTGCAGAATTAGATGTCATGTTATTAGATGCCATGACAATATACTGTAAAGATAATGGCACCATAGTCCTTGCTAAGGAGCCTAGGTCTAACCAGATATCCAAGCACATAGAACAGCAGAATCCATGACTACCTCAAGTAGAAATACATAGAGCTGTAGAGAGCAAACTCTACAAAAGATGTGGATAACTCACTAGTAAGTCACTTAACTAGTCAGAGACTCAAGCCTATCTTAAGAAGATGGGGCTTGGTAGATGGCAGATTAGCTTTAGTGCAAGTGAGAGATTGTTGGATGTATATCCTAGAAGCCAATCTTAGTTGATGCATATTATATTTTTAAGATATATTTTTATACTTTATGGGATATTTATATTACCACTCATATTTTATGTATCCATGAATCATCCAAGAGATTAATAAGATGATGACACATATTCTCAAAGAGTTGAGAATTTGAGATATGTGTCATTAATAGTTAATTTTTAAATTGCTCCTGATCATAGGATCATCATAGGGATAGTGATTGATCTAGATAGATCAGTGCACGGATCGCTTTCTTCAGATAGATAAGTCTCGAGTTCGTGGTGTAGTGATACTGGAGTGAGAGTGCAGGTAGTTGTTAGAGAACAACTAACACGGAGCGTGACTAACACGAGAAGTCACATGGATGTCTGCTCACTCGTTAGTGACTTTTTTGATGCTACAGTGGTGTGACTGGTCTTTTGACCTAAGATGGTACTATTACTCACAGTGAGATTGCTGGAGTTTGATTGACACATAAACATGGGTCTCAATGAACCCTTGTAGTGGATATTAGCGATAGTTGATCCACTATAGGAATAAGGTGTGCATCAAGATGGAATCTATCGACCCTAGTAAAAGAGAGTAGTCCTATGAGATTTAAGAAGCTGAGTCTTTAAGTCTATGGCCATAGCAGAGTGACTAATAGAAAAATATTTCTATAAGAATCACATATGGACTCGAGCTAATTGAATCTATCATATGATCGATGATGAGGTTTGACAATTCATCCATGACCTGCTATCTGGTCGGGACTAATGATAGAGGGACTGTATCATACATTAACTGTACCTAGAGATTCATCATCTTTTATTCTATTGGGTTGCCACTACATACTGCTAGGTATCACTGATAGATTGTGAGACCCACGAGCATCATCTCGATGATCGATGATCCTTGATGGGCAAAGTTGAAATGATTCCAATCCATTGAAAAGAGTTTCAATAATATTGTGATAGGGATCATAATATATCTCACTACCAGACAGAATAGAACCTATGGGGTCACACACAAAGGGGTTTTTGATTGATCAGATGATTAAATTATGATTATGAATCATGATAGGATTTGATTATCAATTTGATTGATGATTAATCCAAAGCAAAAGTTGTAATTATAGAACTCGCTAAAGAGTTAGTGAGTTATAGGAGGATTAATTAGCAATTAGATTGCTAATTGGCTCAATTTGATTGAGCTATGAGACTTGCATCACGTCTAACTAAATTAAATTAAATTTGACTTGACATGAGTTTGATTTGATCAAGCCTAATTGGGTTATGAGATAATCAAATTGTATAGAAGAATAATTTCTTGTTGAATTAGGATTTGAGTTTTACTTAATTCTTAATTAGACTAAGATCTAAATAAGTATGTTTAGGTTTCTATTTGGACTAAAAATTTTTATCTTTATGGGTGTACCAAATCTTAATTGGATTAAGATTAAATTGAGTTTGATTCAGGCATCAAGAGAGAGTCTAAAAGGACTAGGACTCCTCTAATTAGGTGACATCTAATCTAAATAGTTTGGAATCCTAATTAGATTTGGATTCTAATCTATTTGGTCTAATCAATTTTTAATATGATTAGAATTGGTTAGAGTTTAAATTAGTTTAGATCAGCCACTTAAACAGGAGTCCTAAGTGGATTGAACTCTTCCTTCCATGCTCCTTAAACCAGCCTCACGCCAACTCATATTTGACGCCACCCCCCCACTCCTTTTTGCATGAGTTTTTAACGTGTAATAAGCTCTCTTAATCCTTTGTTTCCATGTGAAATCTGGGTGCAAAAGATTGTATGTGGGTGGCACAAAAAATCCAAGAGTCTAAGGTTGTTTGGACTCTTATCTTGCTACCCAAACTCTATCTCCCTTTTGCCTATTTAAACGTGGATCTTAAGGGATGGTTAGAGACCTGATATGGATCAAGTTTTGATGCCAAAAGAGGAGAGTTGTGCATGAAAAAATTCATGGGAGAAAAGAGCCATGGCGTGATGGTGCTTGGCGTGAGGTAAGTTGATGCATATCCCTTCTTTTTTACCAACAACCAAAGGTTGGTTATTAGGATTTCTTCTCTCTCATATTTTGTCTTAATTTGGACATGACTTTTCTCTCCTCTTTGTTCAAAAGTTGGACAAAATTCTTACATCTCTAGTGTAGAGATTTGGTGCATAAATTTTAGGAAGAAAAGAGAAGAAAGGATTTTTTTTATGATCTCTAGCGTAGAGATCAATATCCTCATATTTTTTTCTTCTTCTCTAAGAATGTCTTGAGAGAAAGGAAGATTATTCAACCATCAAGATGCAATCTCTGCAAGGGAGCTAGTATTTCGATGAGATCAATAGGCTTTTGATCAGATCAAAATTTTGTGTGGATATCCATAGAGGTCAGACACTTGTGGGCTTCAAAGAACCTTCGGAAGATATCTATGATCATCAGTTCACGATAAAGATCAACTTGTGCCAAGGTATGAAGTCTATTTATTTTTTTCTATTTGATTTCTGTATCTGAATCCTATCTCACATATGTCGATCCTATTTATGGTTTTAAGATTTGATCTTATGCATGCTTAGATTAAATTAGATTTAATTTAAAAATTTTAAATTTTGCTGCATACTCATTTTGAAAAATTTTGCATGCATAAAATCATGAAATTCCAACACCAATAATGGCTTTGCACTTACTTGTAAATGGTGGGTCAGATTTAACTAAGGAGTGTGGTCAATAATTGTTACATGAGCCTACATAACTTAGAGATCAAGTCACTGTAATATACTTAGAGAAGCATCTAGGCAAAGAGTTGTCCATGCATCAGTGTACATGTTATCAATAACTATTAGATGAGGTACATGACATCTGTGAGACCGTAGCATCCATTAGAAATTCAGTTATTGTGTTAGGGTTTTCATTTTTCATCTGGAGAGTGGAGAGATTTGAAAAAATTATGGAAGTCATTGTTTGCTTCTTAAAGTCTCTAGAATAAATATAAATTTAAAGTACAAAAGTCTAACTTGAATCTCTACTCTTGCAGTTAAACTATATCAACTTCAAACCCTCTAGCCCATATCCTTAAGTCCAATCATTTGACTGGAACCAATTATAAAAACTATCTTAGAAACCTTAAGATTGTTCTAACTTCTAAAAAATTAGGTCATATACTCGATTAGAAATCCTTAGTGTTACTAAACCATCCTATTGTTGAGCAAAGAATAGTATATGAAAATTGGATCGATGAAGACAATCAGGTTAAGTGCAATATGTTGGCTTTCATGTCAAATGAGTTACAGAGCCAGCATGAGCATATACCCACTGTCAAGGCTATGATCACTCACCTACAAGAGTTGTATGGTGAGTAGAGCCATACAGCATGCTTCAAAGTATCCAAGAGACTCTTCAATCTGAAGATGCGTGAAAGACAATCAATCCATAAGCACTGTATGATAGTGATCAAGGATATTGAGGAGCTTGAAAAGTGCGGGCTTGATATGCAAAAAAAATTGCAGATGGATTCGATCCTTCAATCTCTTACAAGTTCATATAGTCAATTTATTATAAATTTTTATATGAACAAATTTGATTGCACCATATCTGAACTGGTCAATATGTTGGTCACTACTAAAGAAATCTTGAAGAGTTCAAAAGGCATTGTTCTCACTGTGGAGCAGACTTCTTCACCTAAGAGAAAGTCTGGTTGGAAGAAAAAGAGTAAATCCATAAAAAAGTAGAAGAAGGAGAGCAAACCAAAGAAAGATGTTTTGAAGAAGGCTGAAGCAAAGGAAAAGTATTTTCACTATAATGCTTAAGGCCATTGGAGGAGGAACTGTCCACTCTATCTGGAGAGCCTGAAAACTAAAAAGGGTGACAAACCTTTAGAAGGTATGCTCGTAATTGAATCTAATCTTATAATTTCTTCTACTTCTAGTTGGGTATTAAACTCTGATTTGAGTGCTCATATATGTACTTCAATACAGAATTTAATAAAAATTAGGATGCTGGAGGAAGATGATATGATCCTTCAGATTAACAATGGAGCAAAAGTTACTATAGAAGTCGTTAGTACTTATCCTCTTTGATTACCGTCAAGATTTAGATTAGATTTGAAAGACTGTTATTTTATTTTTATAGCTAGTCGAAATTTAATTTTCATATTTATGCTAGCACAGGATGGTTTTGATTTTAATTTTAATAAATATTTTTATTTTATTTATTTATAAAATAAATTGGTTGTACATGATCTTTTAATTGACAATCTTTATCACTTGTATATTGATGCGAATATGAATCTAAATGAGCAAGTAGTGAGTGCTGTAGGTCAAAAGAGACCAAAAGACAAAATTAACCAAAAGTATTTACGGCATCATAGACTAGGCTATATTGGAGAGGATAGAATAAATAAATTGAAAAAGAATAGGATCCTTGGCTCTTTTGATTCAGAGTCATACCCAACTTATGAATCTTACCTTCAAGAAAAAATGATCAAGTTATCTTTTGTAGGATATGGGGAAAGGGCCATCAAGTTACTTGTCCTGGTATACATCGATGTGTGTAGGCCATTTAATGTGCAAGTCAGGGATGGTTATAGGTACTTCATCATCTTTATCAATGATCTGTCATAGTATGGATATATATATATGATGAAACACAAATATGAGATCTTTGAAAAGTTCAAAAAATTCAGAAACAAAGTAGAAAAATAAACAAGTAAATCCATTAAGATTTCTCGATTTGATCGAGGAGTTGAATATCTTAGTTAGAAATTTTTGAGATATCTTAAGGACAATGGCATAGTCTCTCAATGGACTCCTCTTGGAATACCTCAGCTCAACTAGGTAACCGAAAGAAGGAATAGGACCCTATTAGATATAGTCAGATCCATGATGAACTTCACTGATTTATCTTTATATCTTTGGGGATATATCTTATTAACTGTAATTCATCTATTGAGTAGGATTCCATCAAAATCTATTTCTACCACACCATATGAGATATGGCACGATAAGAAGTCGAGTCTAAGTTATCTTAAGACTTGAAGATGTCGATCTATGTCAAAAGATAGATGACTGATAAATTAAAAAATAGATTTGTAATAGCTCATTTTATAACATATTCAAAAGATTCAATGGGATACTACTTCTACTTTCCACAAGATCACAATGTGCTTGTGAGTCAAAATACATATTCTAGAAAAATAGTTTATCCAGGATGGTGCAATGGGAGGTTAGTTGAGTTTGAAGAGAAGGTCTCTGAAGAGCAAAGAGCCATGGATTCTCAGAAACCTATTATTCATGAGCCAGTAGTTGATGTTCTTTCACCACCTCGTAGATCTAGTAGGATCTTCCGACCTTTGAAAGATATATGGATATGCTTACGAAGGAAGTAAAAGAAATGTTCCTTAATGAGAGATAAAGATCATGATGATGATCTAATACCTTTGACGAGGTGATGTTTGACATCGATTCTGAGAAATGGTTAGATGCAATGAAGTCATAGATTGACTCGATGCACTCGAACTAAGTATAGATCTTAGTGGATCCACATGAGGGAATAGTACCCATTGGGTGTAAATGGATCTACAAAAATAAAAAAGGTATAGATGGTAGGGTAAAGTCCTATAAAGCTAGGCTCGTGGTAAAAAGATTATAGTTAGTGCAAAATATTGGCTATCAGAAAA
>NC_025996.2:70432729-70458240 GCF_000442705.2 Elaeis guineensis
AGTGTCCCAAAGCCAATCGTCAGCCTGTTGACGGTTGTGCTCCTTTTGTATTAGTACATGAATTATAAATAAATAAAAGTTATTTTGATATTTTTTCATCACAAATGTTTCATCTTCTAATGAACTCCTGTGTTGTGGTGAAGTCCTTAGGACTATTTAGACTCGACAAGGAGGATTTGTCGCTTAGTCCTTAAACATGTTCGCGACCAAATGAATGTTTGTTACCAAGGACGACAATATTTATCGAGCATAGGGTCGTTGTGTGCCATATGGGTTGGTTGTCCTCATAACCAAAGAGTGTGGAGACACTTCCTATGGCATACAGGTGAGATGTAATGGTACATCTGCACTGAACGTTGACCAACTCCGGAAGCTATTTCTGCTGTCAAGATTTGCTCCGATGGGATATGGGTATAAATGTCTCTCCGACCTGAGACCGCCACGGTGACTTGCAAGCAACTCACTGCACTTAGGCACTGGACTACCTGAATTTCTAATTCAATGACGGAAGGCTGCTGGGTGTAGTCAAGTACTTGACTTGTCGGTGCGTGTGTCAAGATGGGATTGACCACTCCAGTTTAGGAGCTGTGTACAGTCATATTTTAATTTAGCAAAATCTTGGCCAGGGTAGTCCTAGTGAGGAGTCACAGGACTAATTGAGTTGAGCACGATTCGGATGATATCATCAGGGTTGACAGTTTAACCCTGAGTCGTCCTAAACACAGGGGTCAAAAGGGATGAATTATACGGTAACCATATTCACGTAGGTTCTGAATGTTGCGATTGTGATTATTCGACCTATCCGGTCATCGGGTACCATTGCTAGATGGTCACTTCGATTAGTACAGAATTGGTTCCTGTGCTACCGGCTTAGGTTCGAACCTGCGGGGTCACACACATTAGTGGTTCCTTTCTGATCAGATGGTTGATTATGAGTCTTATGTGAATGGGACTCTATGATTGAGAATTAAGATTCTCTGATCATGAGTTCCACATATTTTGGGTACTGGGGTCAAAATTTTGAATTTTAAATTTTGAATTTGAAATTTGAACTCTTTGATCAGGGTTTCATATCGATGGTCTCTGATGCCTGATTGCCCATCAAATTTGGACTCAATATTTATGAGAGGTTTAATTAGTAATTTGATCGCTAATTAACTCAATTTGATTGAATAATTATTTTTGGATCAAGTCCAATTGAATTGGATTCAGTTTGGATTGACCCGATTAGGTTAAATGTTGACCTAATCGCTAAGGTGGTTTAGTCCCTGATTTGATTAGGGGTTAGGTTTAGTTAATTTCTGATTTGATTAAAATTTTATTGAGCCTAATTAATCCTAATTAAGTTAGATTTAATTTATTCTAATTGTGCTTAACCTATTTAGATTAGGTTGGCTCAATTAGGTTCAAACCACCTTGACTTTTCTCCCTGCGCCACCTCACTTCTTCTATGCATATTTAAATTCATGAGAAGCAACTTCTTGTGAATTTTTTCCATGCAGAAGCCATCCCATGCCCACCCTTGTGTGCCAAATATCTAGATAAAAATAAGTTGGTTGGCCATTCAAATTCAAAAGAAAGTTTGAATTTGAATGAGCAACCAACTAATCCATGCGCCATGGTCTTATCTTGTGTGCCCCATATTTTACATGAGAAAATATTTCTCATGTAAACTCTCTATGTGCAAATCAACTCACGCCCCTTCTCTTCTCATGCACAAGTGGATAGGGATGAGTTGGTTTTGCATTTGAATTCAAATTTGATTTGAATTCAAATGTGCAACCACTTATCTTTATCCTCTCACGCGGATAAGACACGTTCGACGTTGTTTTAAAAAGAGGAGAAAGGTGGGACGTGTGTAGAAATTTTAGGAGAGAAACTTTGGGGTGTGAGAAAAGTTTGTGTGCAAGGTGAAGGTCCAAAACCTTCTGAGAGAAAAAGAAAGAAAAGAAAGAAAATTGAGCGCAAGGTTTCTAGTGTGTACCCTAGGGTTTCTACCTAGGGTTTGGGAAGTGAGATTGGTGTGCCACGAGTGTCGTGAGTCCACCAAATTTTAGGGAGAGATCCATCAGCCTCTCAAGCAATCGTGCAAATGATCTGGAGCATCTGAGGAGTCGGCACACATTGATCGAAGGAGTTCGATCAACATCTGCCATAAAAAGGGTGAAATCACGAACTAGCATTCGTGAGGAGCTGATCAGACGGGAGCTTCGTGTGGATGATCCGTAGAGGCCAGATATTTGTGTGGCTGTGACGTGATGATCAGAGCTCCCCGACAGTGATCAGATTACGGTGATCGACTACCCGCAAAAGGTGATGTGTTCTGAACACAGTACTGTAAAAGGTTTATTGATTCAAATTTGAATTTCAAATTTAAATACATGCTGTTGTATCATATTTAGATCCTAGTGTAGGGTTAATTAGTATTAATTAATGAGATTAATTAATAATTCTGCTGTAAAATAGTAATTTTGAAAAAGTTTTAAAATTACCATTTTGCCCCTGCACTAAATTTTCGCTACAAATGGTATCAGAGCATGGTTCTAGAATATGATATACATATGCATGCGTAGATTAAGGTGTAATCTATAAGTTTAAATTTGAAATTCAAAATTCAAAATTCAAAATTCAAAAAAATTTGAAATTTGAAATTTGATATTTGAAATTTGAAATTTGTTAGAAGTTTCAAATTTGAAATTCAAAATTTGAAATTTGAAATTTGGTTGAAATCTCAAATTTGAAATTTGAAATTTGAAATTCGAAATTTGAAATTCAAAATTCAAAATTTAAAATTCAAAGATTGAAAATTCAAAATTTGAAATTTGGTTGAAATCTCAAATTTGAAATTTAAAATTTAAAATTTGAAATTTGAAATTCAAAATTTAAATTTTGAAATTTGTATATTTAGATATACTTGATCCAAGTAGAAAGTAATCTAATTGGGTTGGTTGCCATGGTCGTCCGGTTATAGGAGAAAAGTAGGGTTTAAAGGCCCTCTCTTCCCATTCGATGGGGTCTCCTATGGCGGTAGGGGTGCCGATGCAATTATATCCCATGCCGATGAAGCAGCGAAAGGGCTTAATTAAAAAATTTATCATGAATGTGTTAGATTAGATCTAAAAATAATAAAAAAAAAATTCATGATTTATTTTGAGTTATTTTCTGTTATGAATTGAGCAATGAGATTGCTGTTTATGAAATGTGCTGATCCGTTTGTGAAATGAGTCAACACATTTGGTGAACAGAAAATAAAATCTTTCAAAATTTAAAAATTTATTTTCGAAATGCCAAACCCTGATCCATCAGCCCAAGTACTTAATTAAAAGAATTAAGTATTGTCTAGTAGGTCTAAAATTATGAATTAAGACCTAAGACAATTGCATAAACTTGTCGGTCAATGGGTTAGATGAATTAGGTCCATAATTGGGTTAGACCTAAGGTTAGCTTAAAAAATGGACTAAATGGAGTAATTGGTCAAATCTAATCAAAAGTTGAATTAGATTAGGTCAAGGATACTCTAGACTCAATTTCAATAGTTGTAGTTGAATGGGTCTATGTCTTTAACTAGACCAAGATGGACTTAATTCATGGCTACGCGGTGGAGCCCTATTTACTAAGTTGATCAAAATTAAAACTAATGAACCGGTTGGTGTCTAAGGTAAGTTCGGCAGTTTTGACCAGTGGTTCTTAAGCGGGAGCTACTCGCATTGATTCGATCATTGACGAGTTAATGGCAAATCCCCACCACTGATCTCACTTACCTGGCCAATCTGGTAAGTTAGATTTTGATTAGATCACTTAGTGATTAGAGCTCACCCATGTCATTAGGTAAATCAGTGTGACTGATTTAGGTGCTCCTAATGCCAGCTTTAATTAAATCCTTTTTTAATCTGACTTGGTGAAGTCAGTGGGAGGATTGAAATTGGCTGGATGATTTCTTCTCTACTATTCTTTAATAAAATCCTCAAAATTATTAGGTCCCTAAAATGATTAAGTTATAATGATAACTAAGTCATAGCCTCCCATTAAGTGAGTGATAATGAGTCCATTAGTTCAATGATCATTGGAGGCCCAAAGGCCTGGTGCTCATTGGCTAATGAAATTATTATTCATAATATGATAATTTGATTGAGTCTTTCTGATGGTGGTTAGGTTGGCCGACCAAAATCGGGCCTGATCATTTATTGATCCGATTCACTAAATTAAGTCATGTTAATGGTTGGACCTAACCAGATCTTTTCAGTGGAGGCCAAAGCCTACTGATTAGGTTCTGGGGCAAAATCAATTACTAGAAGTTGTTTAGAGAAACAACTGGTTAAGAACCTACCCATAGATGCACATGGGTTGACCAACCAAAGTTGGGCTCGTGTGTAGTCTGTGTGGATTCTAGTATCCATTAAGGAATTAAAGTAATTCCTCAAATTGGAGGATGAGGCTACCAGTTCGTAAAAATATTGGAAAAAACTTTAGACTAAAGTCCAAGTCTTTAGTATTAATTTATGTACTAATAGAGGTCTCATTTGCCTTTAAGCAGCTATGGCCACTACCCTGTCGCTCCGGTCATTATTAGATAATGACAAGCTCATAGGACCCAATTTCGATAGCTGGTATCGAAAATTGAAAATCATCCTTGAGCATGAGCGGATCCTTTATGTAGTAACGGATCCAGCACCTGAGGAGCCAGCTCCGAACGCTAGTAAGGTGATCCGAGATACTTACTTGAAGTGGCTCAATGACCGCACCACCGTTCGATGTATTATGCTGGCAGCAATGAATGATGAGTTCAGCCGAAGGTTTGAGAACGCCCAGCCACAGGAGATGCTTCAAATATTGAACGACTCCTTTGGCACGCCTGACGATGTTGAAAGGCACAAAACTAGTTGTGCCATTTTCAATGCTCGGATGAGGGATGGGGCCTCAGTCACTGATCATGTACTGTACATGATCGAGATGATTGAGCGCCTAAGCAAATTGGGTTTTTCTCTGCACGAGCAGCTCGGTAAGGATGCGATCCTTAATTCCTTGTCCAAGTCCTTTCTCCCATTCCTTACTCATTTTCGAATGACAAAGCCTGCAGTAAACTACCACGGATTGTTGGGGTTGCTGCAGAACTTTGAGAAGGATCACCAACTCCATAAGGAGTCGGTGAATGTAGTGGGAGGGTCTTCTTCTCGTCGTCAACCCTTTGGGAAGGGGAAGAAGAACAAGAAGAAGAAAAATAAGAAGGTGCAATCTCATGCTGGGACAGTAGCACAGGGTCAGACCAAGAAGCGCAAGCATGACCAGAGCCAGGCGGAGTGCTTCTTTTGCAAGAAGCAGGGGCATTGGAAGAGGAACTGTCCTCAATACATTGCCTCCCTGGACCCGAACAGGCCAAAGAAGAAGCAAGGTAATTATATGATAACTCCTTGCAACTTTTCGATTTGTGATACTACTGCCTGAGTATTGGATACCGGAAGCCCTTATCATATTTGTAATTCGATGCAGGGTCTGCAGGTCAGTAGGAGATTTGATGAAGGCGAGAGGTTCCTGAACGTTGGAGATGGAAGCAAAGTTTCAGTTCTAGCTTTAGGAATCATAAGTCTTGTAATCAATTCTCGTAATGTAATTCTAAGTGAATGTCACTATTGTCCAAGTTTTTTATTAAATATTATTTCTGTAGGCCTTTTGGCCATGTACGGTTATGATTTTTTAATAAAAAAAATATTTACAATATCATTTTGAATGGTGTTACAATATTTGTTGGATAATTAAATAATAGAATTTACTTACTATCACAGCCTGTTAATGTGGTTCAAAACTTCGGTAAACGCTCTAGAATAGATAATGTGTCAGAAGTCTACCTTTGGCACTGTAGGCTAGGTCATACCAATAGGAACAGGATAAACAGGTTGGCTCAAGAAGGAATTCTTGAAGTTAGTGATTGTGAATCACTTCCAACCTGTGAGTCCTGTCTTTTTGGGAAGATGACCAAGTCACCTTTTACTGGAAAAGGTGAGCAAGCCAGTGAACTCTTAGGTCTGGTACATTCTGATGTATGTGGACCCATGAGCTCAAGTGCAAGAGGTAGATTTTTCTACTTCATAACCTTCACAGACGACCTATCTAGGTATGGGTATGTCTATTTAATGAAGCATAAGTCGGAATCATTTGAAATGTTCAAACTATTCTGAAATGAGGTAGAAAAACAAACTGGAAAGTGTATTAAAACTCTTCGATCTGATCGAGGAGGTGAATACCTTTCCAATGAGTTTCTGACGTATCTAGGGGAGAATGGGATTCTCTCTCAGTAGACTCCTCCTGGAATACCACAGCATAATGGTATGTCTGAAAGGAGGAATCGGACCCTGTTAGACATGGTTCGATCCATGATGGGGTTTGCTGGTCTACCGATCTTCCTCTGGGGATATGTGCTCGAATCGGCTTGTTACCTTCTAAATAGAGTTCCGAGTAAGTCTGTAGCCAAAACGCCATATGAGATATGGATAGGACGTAAGCCAGTACTCTCGCACCTTAGGGTTTGGGGGTGTCCGGCTTATGTTAAACGTTTAATTACAAACAAGCTTGGACCTAGGTCTGACAAGTGTAATTTTATTGGGTACCCAAAAGAGACCAAAGGGTATTATTTCTACCTTGTTGATGAGCAAAAGGTGTTTGTCAGCCTTAAGGCAATTTTTTTAGAAAAGAAGTTCCTTAGTGAAAAAACTATTGCCTCTAAGGTCGAACTTGACGAAGTTCGACAGGTGGAAAAACCGACACATGTTACTGAACCTGAACCGAATTTGATTAGATCAGATCCGAAGCCCATTGATTATGCACTCTTAAGGCGGTCTGGTAGAGTACCACATCAATCGGACAGATACTATGGTTTCTTGATCTGGGATGGTGATCCTATCGAACTTGATGAAAACGATGAGGATCCGATCACCTACATGGATGCAATGCAGAGACCTGACTCTAAGAAATGGCTAGAGGCCATGAAATCCGAAATGGAGTCCATGAAGGTCAACGATGTGTGGACATTGGTTGACCCACCCGAAGGAGTAAAACCCATAGGGTGTAAGTGGGTCTTTAAAAGGAAGAGGGGCGCAGACGGAAAGGTGGAGACCTATAAAGCCCATCTGGTTGCCAAGGGATATCGTCAACGTTATGGTATAGACTATGATGAGATGTTTTCTCCTGTGGCAATGCTCAAATCCATTCAGATTATGCTTGCGATAGCTGCCCATCTGGACTATGAAATCTGACAGATGGATGTGAAGACAGCTTTCCTAAACGGAGAGCTGGACGAAGAGGTGTATATGATACAACCTGAAGGGTTCACATCCACAGATGAGTCTAAGGTGTGCAAGCTACAGAGGTCCATTTATGGACTTAAGCAGGCATCTCGGAGTTGGAACATACATTTTGATAGGAGGATCAAAACGTATGGCTTCGTTAAGAACGGAGAAGAGCCCTGCATTTATAAGTGGGCTAATGGTCCAGTAGTAGTATTTCATGTATTGTATGTGGATGACATTCTCTTAATCGGGAATGATGTCCCTACATTACAGGGAATAAAGATTTGGCTATCATCACAGTTCTCCATGAAGGATCTGGGAGAAGCTTCCTACATCCTAGGGATGAGGATCTATAGGGATAGATCCAAAAAGTTTCTTGGCTTATCCCAGTCCACGTACATTAATACTATGCTGAAAAGGTTCAGCATGGAAAATTCCAAGAAAGGCTATCTACCGATAGGCCATGAAAATTCTCTCTCGAAGAGGGATTGTCCGACAACACCTCAAGAGAGAGAGCGTATGGGTAGGATTCCCTATGCTTCGGCAGTGGGATCTATCATGTACGCCATGACATGTACACGACCAAATGTGGTATACTCACTAGGGGTAGTGAGTAGATACCAATCTGATCCAGGAGAGAATCACTGGAAGGTTGTTAAAACCATCCTGAAGTATTTAAGAAATACTAAGGACCAGTGGCTTATATATGGTGAATCGGACTTGAGACTTATAGGGTTTACAGACTCTAGTTTCCAGTCTGATCATGATGAAAGCAAAAGTGTGTCAAGATTTATTTTTACCCTTAATGGTGGGGCTGTCTGCTGGAAGAGTTCCAAGCAGCACACTGTGGCTGATTCAGTATGCGAGGTGGAGTATATTACTGCATCAGATGCTGCCAAAGAAGCGGTGTGGCTGAGGAAATTCATCATCGAGCTCGGAGTAGCACCCTCCCTTGTTGGTCCAGTTCTGCTCTACTGCGACAGCTCTGGAGCCATTGCTCAGGTGAAGGAACCAAAGGCACACTAGCGGACGAAGCATATTCTGCGTCGCTACCATCTCATCCGGGAGATCGTGGATCGAGGTGACGTCGACCTTCAGAAGATCGACGGGAAGGAGAACCTGGCTGACCCATTCACTAAAGCCATTGCGGTGAAGGAGTTCAACAACTACAAGTCGAAGATGGGTATTAGATACTGCACCGATAGGCTTTAGGCCAAGTGGAAGATTATTGGGAATAGTATCCCAAAGCCAATCGTCAGCCTGTTGACGGTTGTGCTCCTTTTGTATTAGTACATGAATTATAAATAAATAAAAGTTATTTTGGTATTTTTTTATCACAAATATTTCATCTTCTAATGAACTCCTGTGTTGTGGTGAAGTCCTTAGGACTATTTAGACTCGACAAAGGAGGATTTGTCGCTTAGTCCTTAAACATGTTCGTGACCAAATGATACGTTGTTACCAAGGACGATAACATTTATCGAGCATAGGTCGTTGTGTGCCATATGGGTTGGTTGTCCTCATAACCAAAGAGTGTGGAGACACTGGTATGGCATACAGGTGAGATGTAATGGTACATCTGCACTGAACGTGACCAACTTCGGAGCTATTTCTGCTGTCAAGATTTGCTCCGATGGGATATGGGTATAAATGTCCCTCTGATCTGAGACCGCCATGGTGACTTGCAAGCAACTCACTGCACTTAGGCACTGGACTACCTGAATTTCTAATTCAATGACGGAAGGCTACTGGGTGTAGTCAAGTATTTGACTTGTCGGTGCGTGTGTCAAGATGAGATTGACCACTCCAGTTTAGGAGCTGTGTACAGTCATGTTTCAATTTAGCAAAACCTTGGCCAGGGTAGTCCTAGTGAGGAGTCACAGGACTAATTGAGTTGAGCACGATTCGGATGATATCATCAGGGTTGACAGTTTAACACTGAGTCATCCTAAACACAGGGATCAAAAGGGATGAATTATATGGTAACCATATTCACGTAGATTCTGAATGTTGCGATTGTGATTATTCGACCTATCCGATCGTCGGATACCATTGCTAGATGGTCACTTCGATTAGTACAGGAATTGATTTCTGTGCTACCGGCTTAGGTTCGAACCTGTGGGGTCACACACATTAGTGGTTCCTTTCTGATCAGATGGCTGATTATGAGTCTTATGTGTCTGGGACTCTATGATTGAGAATTAGGATTCTCTGATCATGAGTTCCACATATTTTGGGTACCGGGGTCAAAATTTTGAATTTTAAATTTTGAATTTGAACTCTTTGATCAGGATTTCATATCGATGGTCTCTGATGCCTGATTGCCCATTGGATTTGGACTCAATATTTATGATAGATTTAATTAGTGATTTGATCACTAATTAACTCAATTTGATTGAGTAATTATTTTTGGATCAAGTCCAATTGAATTGGATTCAGTTTGGATTGACCCGATTAGGTTAAATGTTGACCTAATCGCTAAGGTGGTTTAGTCCCTGATTTGATCAGGGGTTAGGTTTAGTTAATTCTTGATTTGATTAAGATTTTATTGAGCCTAATTAAGTCTAATTAAGTTAGATTTAATTTATTCTAATTGTGCTTAATCTATTTAGATTAGGTTGGCTCAATTAGGTTCAAACCACCTTGACTTTTCTCCCTGCGCCACCTCACTTCTTCTGTGCATATTTAAATTCACGAGAAGCAACTTCTTGTGAATTTTCTCCACACAGAAGCCATCCCACACCCACCCTTGTGCACCAAATATCTGGATAAAATTAAGTTGGTTGGCCATTCAAATTCAAAAGAAAGTTTGAATTTGAATGAGCAACCAACTAATCCATGCGCCATGGTCTTATCTTGTGCGCCCCATATTTTACACGAGAAAATATTTCTCGTGTAAACTCTCTATGCATAAATCAACTCACACCCCTTCTCTTGTCACACACAAGTGGATAGGGATGAGTTGATTTTGCATTTGAATTCAAATTTGATTTGAATTCAAATGTGCAACCACTTATCTTTATCCTCTCACGCGGATAAGACACGTTTGATGTTGTTTTAAAAAGAGGAGAAAGGTGGGACGTGCGTAAAAATTTTAGGAGAGAAACTTTGGGGTGTGAGGAATGTTTGTGCATAAGGTGAAGGTCCAAAACCTTCCGAGAGAAAAAGAAAGAAAAGAAAGAAAATTGAGCACAGGGTTTCTAGTGTGTACCCTAGGGTTTCTACCTAGGGTTTGGGAAGTGAGATTGGTGTGCCACGAGTGTCGTGAGTCCACCAAATTTTAGAGAGAGATCCATCAGCCTCTCAAGCAACCATGCAAATGATCCAGAGTATCCGAGGAGTCGACACACATTGGTCGAAGGAGTTCGATCAACATCTGCCATAAAAAGGGTGAAATCACGAACTAGCATTCGTGAGGAGCTGATTAGACGGGAGCTTCGTGTGGATGATCCACAGAGGCCAGACATTTGTGTGGCTGCGACGTAATAATCAGAGCCCCCCGATGGTGATCAGATTGCGGTGATCGACTACCCGCAAAAGGTGATGTGTTCTGAACACAGTACTGTAAAAGGTTTACTGATTCAAATTTGAATTTCAAATTTAAATGCATGCTATTGTATCATATTTAGATCCTAGTGTAGGGTTAATTAGTATTAATTAATGAGATTAATTAATAATTTTACTATAAAATAGTAATTTTGAAAAAGTTTTAAAATTATCATTTTGCCCCTGCACTAAATTTTCGCTACACGCTCCCCTTATTAGGAGTGACTGATCCCTTATTGATCACTCACAACCTTCATGCATTCTTCACCATATTCAGAATACCCCATACAAAGATCAAAGAATCAAGTTAGAAAGTGGACCAAAATATGAATCCAAGTATACAAGGTACCATGATGATCTCAGATCAAAAGATCACTTATACAACTTTCACTAGAGAAACATCAGTTGATATATAAATAAGACTCTATTTGATATTCTCTCGCAGGTTAATTCAATGAACTCATTCTCTAATGAGCACCCATATCTTTGTATTAGTGTCACCACATAAGTGGTTGTGAGATCAACTACCCTCATTTCTGAGCAAACATAGGACATGCCAGTCTTACCAATATCATTGATCTCTGACTCAATGTACCAATAACTAGGAATATTTTAGGTCAGGGCTATCAAGAATTTAGGTCTCACTAGCATGATCTCATCACAGCCCTAAAATCATTATCCAGACCTATGGAGTTCATTATAATCTAAGAACAATAAGATGCAGCATATAATGAATCAAAAATATCTATTTTATTAATAATATAAATATCAATTACATGAGTTTGGAAGATAAATTGCAATAAACATCTTATCGCATCCCATATATGATTGATTTGTAGGGCATTATTCTTTCAATCTCCCACTTGCACTAAAGCCAATCACCCCGATACTTGATACCCATGCTATCAAGGTGGCGGTCAAACTGCTGCATTGACAAGGCCTTAGTGAATGGATCTGTTATATTATTCTTGGTGTCAATAAGCTCTACGATCACATCGCATCTTTCGACTATCTCCCGAATGAGGTGGAATCGTCTTAGGATGTGCTTGAATTTATGATAAGACCTTGGTTCTTTGGCTTGAGCAACTGTCCTAGTATTATCACAATAAAAGAATACTAGTTGTTCAATCTCTGAAACCACACCCAACTCTGTGATGAATTTTTTTATCCAGACAGCCTCCTTAGTAGCCTCACTTGCAGCAATATACTCAGTCTCAGTGATCGAGTCAGCAACAGTTTGCTGTTTGAAACTTTTTCAACTTACTGCACCATCATATAGAGTGAACATATATCCAGATATAGATTTGCTATCATCCAAATTAGATTGAAAATTAGAATCTGTATAACTTTCTAGTTTCAAATCAGATCTACCATATATTAGAAAAATATCTCTAGTCCTTCTCAAGTACTTGAGTATATTTTTCACAGCTTTTCAATGATTCTCTCCGAGATTAGCTTGAAATCTGCTTACAATATCTAAGACATATGCCACATCAGGCCTGGTACATAACATAGTATACATAATCGATCCTACAGTCGAAGTATAAAGAATAGAACTCATTCTATTTCTCTCTTTAGGTGTCTTAGGAGACATCTTCTTAGAGAATTGTATGCCATGACCTATGGACAAGTAATCTCTTTTACTTCCCTCCATGTTGAACCTTTTCAACACAAGGTCAATGTATCTAGACTGGGATAAGCCTAGCATCTTTTTTGATCTATTCCTATAGATATTTATACCAAGTACATAGGATGCTTCACCCAAGTCTTTCATAGAAAATTTTTGTGATAGCCAAGTCTTGACCGATTGCAACATCAGGATATCATTTCCAATGAGCAATATGTTATCCATATACAGGATCAAGAAGATAATAGCATTCTCACTAGTCTTCTTGTACATACAAGGTTCATCCATATTTTTAATGAAGCCAAATGATTTGACTGTCTCATCAAAATGAATGTTCCAGCTCCTCGATGCTTGTTTTAATCCATATATGGATCTATTCAGCTTGCATACCTGATTTACTCTCCCATTAGAGATAAATCTTTCTGACTAAGTTATATAGACTTCTTTCTCAAGATTTTTATTGAGGAAGGCAGTCTTGACGTCCATCTACTAGATCTCATAGTCATAGTATGCTGTAATAGCAAATATTATCTGAATAGACTTGAGCATGGCTACTGGCGAAAAAGTTTCTTTATAATCAATATCTTATTTTTATCTGAAATCTTTTACCACTAGCCTAGCCTTATAAGTCTCTACTTGGCCATTTATTCCAATCTTCCTTTTGAAGACCCATTTGCAGCCTATTGGGGTCACACCCTCAGGCGCATCAACCAAAGTCCAAACTTGGTTGATATACATGGAGTTCATTTCGGATTTCATAGCATTGAGCCATTTGTCAGAGTCACTACTCATGACAGCTTTCGAATAGGTCGTGAGATCATCATTCTCAATGATGTGGGATGTATTGTCATTCTCAATGACAAACCCATACCTGAGTGGTATATTATGCACTCTATTCGATCTTCGAAGAAGAGATGTGTGTAGTGGCTGTGCCTCAATAATGGGCACATCTGGTTGAAAATTATTTTATGAATCCTAGATGGATTGTAGGTTTTAAACTTTCACAAGTTTGATAGACCTCCCACTGCCTTCTTCTTGGATAAATTTTTTCTCCAAAAAAATAGCATGCCTACCAACAAACACCTTTTGTTGAGTAGGATTATAGAAGTAGTATCCTATACTCTCCTTGGGATAACCTACAAATCTAATCTAGCATCCAGCTTATGTCCATCAACATTTTTCACATAAGCTGGGCAACCCCAAATCTTAATATGCTTAAGATTGAGTCTTTTTCCTTTCCATATTTCATATGGAGTACTAAAAATAGATTTAGAAGGTACTTTATTTAAAATATATGCTGCAGCCTCGAGGGTATATCTCCAGAAAGATATCGAAAGATCTGTGAAACACATCATGGACTGTACCATATCTAATAAGGTATGATTTTTTCTTTCTGTAATTTTATTTAATTATGGAGTATAATGAGGTGTCTATTGAGAGAGTATTTTATTTTATTTTAAATAATCAGAAAACTCACTAAACAAGTATTCTCTTTCTCGATCAGATCGAAGAGCTTTAATACTTTTACCAGTTTGTTTCTCAACAATTCTTTGATACTCTTTAAATTTGTCAAAGATTTCAGATTTATATTTCATTAAATACACATATCCAAACCTAGACCTATCATCAATAAATGTGATGAAATAAGAGTATCCACCTCTGACTTGAGTCAACATTGGACCACATACATTAGTATTACAAGGTCTAAAATGTCACTTGCCTTTTCTCCATATCCAGTAAATGGAGTCTTGATCATTTTTCTCATATGGCAAGATTTACAAGTTTTATATAATTCATAATCATAAGGATCAAAGAATTTATCTTTGAATAATTTGTTAATTTTTGACTCATTTATATAGTCAAGTCAGCAGTGCTAGAGGTATGTGACATTCACATCCTCTCTCTTTTTTTTTCATATTATCAATATAAAATATATTATCATTAAGTGAAAGAAATAAAAGACCATTATCAATAAAAGTACTTCCATAATATTTATTAAAAAAATATATAGAACAATCATTATTTTTATATTTATTTCAAAATTTTGTTCCAATAACAGTGGTATAGAAATAATATTTCTAACAATATTTGAAATATAATAACAGGTCTTCAGTTTCAAAATTTTGCCTGAAGATAATTCCAAAATCCTGATTCCTATGGCTTCGGTCTGAATGGACTCTCCACTAATGCCGAACAGCTCGAAGTCACCTTTATTCAGACTTTTTATTTTCTATAGACCCTGTAATGATTTGCAAAAATATGAGCCACAGGCAGTATCCAATACCCAAAAATCTAACATTGAAGTACTTAATGATAAATTAGTTTGTATCATATACAAATTTTTAGCAACATTTGCCAGTTTCACGGTTCCAAGGTACTCCTTGCAATTTCTCTTCCAGTGGCCCTCTTTACCATAGTGATAGCAAGTACCTTTGACGGAGACCTTCTTCGCCTTCTTCTTGGAGATGCCAGCCTTAGAGTTCATCTTTTTTTAGAATCTTTTTTTGCCTTCTTCTTATCAATCTTATCAACAAGAAGTACTAGAGCCTTTTTACCTTTGAAATGGCTCTGCTGTTTTCAGCATGTTCAGCAGTTCTGGTAGGCTGATGTTCAGTTTGTTCATATGATAAATTATGACAAACTGAGAAAAGGAGTTAAGAAAAAACTGTAGGATCAAATCTTGGCTTAGCTCACCATCCACGATAAAATTCAGCTATCCCAGATGAGTGATCAAATCAATCATCTTCAGGACATACATTTGCACAGAGGTGCCTTCAGTCACGTGAGCACGGAACAATTGCTTTGATATCTCATATTGAGCAGTTCGACTTTGTTCCCCATATAACTCCTTAAGATTAAGGAGTATAGAGGGAACATTCATATCCTCATGCTGTCTCTGAAGCTCATTGCTCATGGAGGTAAGCATGATGCATTTGATAGTCACACTGTCATCTTTCCACATCTTATATATGGCCCTTTCCTCCTCA
The DNA here is from genome assembly GCF_000442705.2 of Elaeis guineensis. Lineage (NCBI taxonomy): Eukaryota > Viridiplantae > Streptophyta > Magnoliopsida > Arecales > Arecaceae > Elaeis > Elaeis guineensis. Next base: position 70,448,170 of record NC_025996.2, read on the forward strand.
GAAGCATCTTTCTCAAGAGAATCTAGTGCAGGTGTATCCAGAATGTAGGAGACTTTCTCCTGAGTGAGAACAATTCTCAAGTTTCTTAACCAGTTGACATAGTTAGGTCTAGTCAACTTGTTTGCATCTAGGATGCTTCTAAGTGAAAGTGAGGATGCCATGTGAATAGTTAATCTACAATAATAAGAACACAATATAAGCAGATGACTCATGATGATATTCACAACTAGACTAGAATTTTTATCTAATTGTGTCTCTCACTATTTTATCAAACTTCATAGCCCTCAAATATGAAAATTGAGAAACATACTAATATTTCTTAATGGGGTTGAGATCTCTATTTCTCACAAATACCTTGTGAATAGCACAACAAGTATTTCTGAGTTCAAAAGTAGGTAACTCTTTACCAATTGTACCTCTACAATTCTCAATATTTTTCTCTCTAACCTCTAGATCACATATAATCTTGTGGATATAGCACAACAAATTATAGTATTCCAATTAAGTTGATCCTTCAATCTTATATGGTCATACTTAAAGAATGCTGCCCTTATGGATAGCATAATAAAACAACACTATTCAAAATATGCCATAAGTATCAAAATGCACTTGATCAACATCATATCAATTTTTATAGTAAGCCTTGTGGATAGCACAACAAGCTCACAAAGATCTTGACATACTCTATTGATCAAGTTCGAAGAAAGGCCCTTATAATGTCTACATTGCTAATTAATCTAAGTTTGAAATTCAATAAGATCATATTGATCAGGTCAGTAGGTGGGAGGCACCCCGTAGCTTTTCTTAGACACCAATAGAGTTGATCAGGCTAGCATATGGACCTAATTAGAAAATTACCTTTCACATTTTCCTCGACACTAATTGATCTAAAGAATTCGACTTTTGAATTGAAAATAAATCCCGACATTATAATTTAATATAATTTTTAAGAAAAATTTTGAACTGGTCTCGGCACATCCTAACTACATCTACAAAAAATGTACTCTATATAATATGCAATATGGCATGTAAACACAAATCACAATAGCAATCATATAATCATGCCAAAAATTCAAATAAGGGTGCATTAAAAGTCATAACATATGACACGTAGAATCAGACAGGAGTGTACATGATGTTTTGGTGACAAACTCAATATCCTTATTTGAAATTAAAATATTGATTTGATTGTAAGGAATAAATGGTTCTGATTTAGATCAATCCTTGTGATGTTGATATTTTCTTTAGATGATTTAAAATTATATCAAGAACTAGAATATTGAAAGATTTGAGGATGAGATTACAACTATGAATCCATGTAAGAAAAATTTTGAGGATGAAATTTATTTTTAGAGGGGTAGAATGTAATATCCTAGTTCCAAATTAGATCTCCAACCCAAAAGAGTTAGCATGGATCTTAGGGATATGAAAAAAAAAAGAGGAACTTTTAAGCCAGCATGTGCTGGGTTGTGGCTTCTTTGCCAGAACTCCCATAGGAGTTCTTTTTCTTCCACGATCAAGAATCTAAATACCACCTGGAAACCTGATTGAAATCAAAAATAAACTCTTCCCTGGGAGGTCTATTTAAAGAACTCAAATCTTTAGTTTTTTTCTCATCAGAAATCACAAGTTCACCACCTTTTTCCTCTTCTTTTCTTCTAGGATTATCGTTTAACCTTGATTTGGTCATCAGAAATCAAGTCAAATCCCATCCAAATTAGGTAAAATCCCTTCCATCTTATCTCTCAATATCTCCTAGTTTAGATCTAGAATTTTTACTAAATTTATTTTGCTAAAAATCATTTGAAAACCATCATTTTTGGATCCCCCATTTTTCCTTTTCTTTTTGGTTTTTCCCATCACCATTTGTTGCCATCGGTCATTGGATTTGGCTGGTTGGCATCATCGGGGACTACCCCTCCTTCCTTAAGGGTCACCGATGGGGATGGTTGCCATTCTAGCTTGGGAACAAGGAGAGCAAGAGCTCCCCTATTCCGTGAAAGTAGAAGAAGAAAGAGGATCGCATGGGTCCTCTATTTCCCATAAAAAAAAAGAAAAGAAAAAAGAGAGGGAATTTCTCTCTCTTTCCTCTCCCTCCTCTAAGTTGAATCCTACTTTCTCTCTAGAAAGCCAACTTTCACTCTCTACAAACTTTCTCTCTCTAAAATTTTATCTCTCTAGACCATTTCTCTCTCTCTTTCTTGATGGATTTCTCTCTCCCAAAGTTTTCTTTCTAAGATTAGCCTAGTGAAAGGCTTCCTTTTGATGATTTTGATCGAGTATAGTGAAGGATCTGATTCTAAATAGGATTTTGATTTAAAATTTATTTAGATTTAATTTTGAATTAGAATTAATATAAAAATATCATTTTGAATAATAGATTTTTTGAAGATTCTCTTAAAGGTTAATCAATTTATTCGTTCAGTGATCTGTAAAATATAAGTAATGAATCATCTTCTCGAGATATTTTATATCTATTTTAAAAGTAAATAATTATTTTTTAAAATTATGTATAATTTATGAAATTATGTTTGAACAAAAAGTGATTCTGAAATACTATAGTTTATTGATTATGAATATGTTCAGTGAAAATTATGATATGTTATGATACAAAAGTATTTTAATATAGATCATATTTTTGCTCTCAGCCTAACTATATTTTAGTGGGCCCTGCCAATGGAAATTATACATTGGTACTCAATGGACCCTACCAATAGGGGTTGTGCACTGGTATTTAGTGGTCCTGTCAATGGAGGTTGTGCACTGGTATTCAGTAGACCTCACCAATGGAGGTTAAAAGTTGGTCATAATCATGGCTGTTGAGTTATGAGTATTTTGATTTGAATCAGATTTATGATTATATTGTATATAAAAATTTAAAAAGATTGGATTTACATTGAATTAGAATGAAATATATTTTTATATTTATTCACAGTATTATTCTTAAAAATTATATAATTATTTGAAATATCTAGTTGAGATATTTGTTACTTATTGGGTTCTCTAGCTCATTACCTCTTTTTTTATTTTTTTCAGATTCAGATAATTAATTATGAGCATAGGTAATAATGTTGGGATAGAGCTTTTAGAGGTGAGATTTAGCATTATCAACTACATTGAACTTAGATTTATTATTTTATTTTTGATAAAACTTTATTAGATATAAGATATTTAATTTAATTATTTAAATTAAAATTAAATAATAATTATTTAAATTTTATTTCACTGTGATGCATTGATATCGTGATGAGATGCCTTGCATGCTTATGGAGAGAGTTCTTCATAAGTATGCGGTGGTTGTCATGATCTCTGGCTTGCGATTTCAGATCGGAGATGTGATAGAGGAGAAGCACATTATCGAAGGTAGCATCAGTGGCAACTGACTGCCAATGGCTGCTTCGAGAGGGAGTGCAAACCACCGAGATGGGCATGACTACCAATGGAGGGAGGAGGAGCACGATGTTGGAGGTGGCATCGGTGGCAATCGATGAGTGTGATGCCTGATGGTTGCAATGGCTAGTGGCTACTCCAAGAGGGAGGGCAGAGCATGGAGATGGGTGCGATGGCCAGTGGAGGGAGGAGGAGCACGTCACCGGAGGCGGCATCGGCGACCACCAGCAAGCGTGATGCCCTGACGGTTGTGGCACTGGGCGTTCATCAGCCTTCATTCGAGACTCTAAAATATGGTACCACTTGGGCCTTAGAGCCTAAGCCTCAACTCATTTTTTATTTCTAAGTGGAGTTAAAAGGCTGATAAAATAGATGATCTATTTAATGAGAGCTGAAAAAACAATGGACTTCTTAAAATGAAATGTTGTTGTGGCAAATTCTTGATTGTTATTACTAGAGAAGTCTCAAAGAAGCATGGAGGGGAAGGTCTGCACAAAATGTAACTATTGTACACTTTTCTAGGGTCAAATTGATTACTAATCTCCTTCCCAAGGAATATATATCTAGAAAAGGTAGTCCAAATGATGTTGAAAGTTAAAGTACATTTTCTGCAAATGGATATACATTTTGCCAGATGATGTTTCAAACTATCAATTGCTTTTTTTTTTTGAAGGAACAAATTATCACTTGCTTGGGATTATGGTTGACTCATTAGAGTTCCCATACCTAACATTTTTATCAGCTACCTAAGCTTGCATCAAACATTTAATACATTCCACCAACCCATGTTGTTTTCAGTACTCGAAATCATTATGGTCAGCTTGAGCACCCCAACCTCGAAGATCCCTCACAGAATCATTGGCTTATTATATTGAAATCATACTTAACTACAATAATATTATTTCATACATAATATTATTGAGTCTGATAATCTGTATCCCATTAACTACATCCAGTCATATTTTAAATAATATTACTTCGTATGAGAATAAAAAGAAGGATAGCCACCTCTCTATGAGTAGAGATATTTTTTAAATTATACTTAAATATTTTAATTGATTGATGTAGGACTAAAATTGAATCAAATATAAATTAGATATCAATATATTAATATCTATATTTTCATTTTATTATAGTAATATAAATAACAATGGGTTATGAAAGTATATATCTATACTTATTTTAAATAAATGAAATATAAATTAAACACTAAAAGTATAAATATGAATAAGGTATGAATCAGATAATTAAATTTTATAATTACATAATAAAAAATATTACTAAATAAATGATAAATAAAATTAATAGAATAGTAATATGATTATATATATTTAAAAATTAATAAATAGTATATAAAATTACATAATATCATAAACAAACTAATATATTTGAATAGATAATTGTGACAATATAGACACAAATACTAACAAATGTTGTGCTCAAATTTCTATCCACATTCATATAGATCCAAATATGATAATAGATCAGATATTCATTCAATACACTTTCATCCTTAATTAAAAAAGAGTAAACATTTAAAGTATATCTTATTTTAAATGAAAGAATTGAAGAAGAAGGAGAAGGAGAGATGGAAGGGTTTAAAAATAATTAAAAATAAAAATAGTAAGAAATAATAGATTTAGAAAGTAGCTTCATGGAATTAGGATCATCGGATGTTCACAAAATTTGTCCAAATAGCCTATAATACATGCTATGCACAAAATATAGTTTTTTTAATTATTTTAATTATTTATAAAAATATATAATAGCTATAATAAAATAGATAAATAAAATCAAATATTATTTTAAAAAAGATCGCATCCCATGCATCACATAGGATTATAAGCTAGTAATAATACATTTTTATCAATAGATAGTTTAATAAAAATATCATACAAATATCTTTCATTCTTTTTTTCATTCCTCTTATTCCAAAAAGAAGAAGGAATCATTCCTATCTATCCTTCCATATTTCAGCAAACATATGGAAGAATGGATGGAAAATATGTCCGCCCTCTTTGTTATCCATCATTCCTCTTCTATCCATCCTCCCTCCAATCCATCTTTCATATCAAACAAAGAGTCAGAGTGTTAGAGGAGCTTGAGTGACTATTGGCCTAGTGTAGAGTATTTAGAATATATTTGAATGAATGATTGATGACTTAGGGCAAGATATTGGGTGTAACTACATTGAATGTTTTGTAGATAGGTCTCAAATATTAGAATGTGATTGGAAATAAAGTATTGAAGTTAAACCAAGACTAATGACTATCAGGAAATGAATGAAATGATGCAAATTAGTAGACAAATGGTAAGTTAATAAGTAGACATCTATCTAGCAATTAGGAAGGACATGTATAAATTTAAAATTGTAACCATTTGAGGTGCTTTTTTCTAACTCCAAAAATAGAGAGTTTTGATCCTGCATGAGGTAGAAATAAAGTGAAAGTCACAAATTGATGATTAGAGATTGGGGTTGTCAATAATCTTTTGTGGGATCTGGAGGAAAAATGATCTTCTCTAAAGTCATTGCCACATTTTTCATATTTGTATCTCTTTTATTTTTAATCAATATTATCCCTTGTTTCTCTTAGTTTATTTGTTCAATTACCATGCTCCATGCTAGCAGCATCCTAGTAGTAAAAGTTCTTAAGGGTTCAAGGTAGTAAGACCGACTACTGATTCTCTATACTTTTTTGTTTGAACTAGTGGCACATGGGGTGCATTGATTCAATCAAGTATCTTGGTCTAACCCCTTTTACGTCCAACAAAGCAAGCAACAATGGCACAATCTTAAGATTGCTATTAGATTAATCTAGTTAATGATAGTGATCATAGGAATGGTAGGTCCTTTATCACCTATCTAATTTGTCAACTTGGCTCTCAATTTTCTATGAAGGATCTTGGTACTCTACATTGTCTTATGGGGATCAAAATCACAAGAATGGTTGATAAACTATATTTGACTCAAACAAAACATACTCTTGATCTTCTCCTTTGAGCCTCCACGGATTGTTCCAAACCTTATAACTCTCCAACTATTGCTTCGAGCTTTCTATCTAACAATCCATTGTTGGAGCCTTCCTTCTATCATGGTATTATTTGTGCATTACAAAATCTCACTCTCACTCAACTAGATCTTGCCTTAGCAGTAAATTAAGCTTGCTAGTTCATGGATGCCCTAATATCCGACCATCTTGTTGCAGTAAGGATATTGATGTACCATATGTTCCTACTCAAGATGAGAAAAAAAGATCTCTAGAGTATTTGAGTGGAAAGTAGTTGTTTCAATCACTTGACCATAGTTTTGAGCATAGTGACAATGGGCTTTTGCTTGCTTTTATCATTGTATGCTATATTAACATAACAAACTGGGAATATTAAATCTCTTTTATGTATTACAAAATATATTATATACATATCAAATGGATATTTATATATTTTATTCTAAAAATTATGTAAAAATAAATAGATGATCGAAGTAGGTGCTGTGGGAGAAAGTGGCGATGAAGTGTGTGTCCCATGACTCAATGCAGGGGCTGTGGGAGTTCATGGTGGAGATATCGAGCATAGGGAGGCTGCAGCAGCAGAGCTTGGTCCCGCTTCAAGGGTGGTATCAGAAAAGAAATGAGTTGATGTTGGTATACGGATACATGCCCAATGGTAACCTCAACCAGTAGATCTTCAATGAAGGGAAAAGGGAGACCGTGGGGTGGGCGGCGCAGCGATGAGTGCTGGCAAACGTGGTGGAGGGATTGTAGTACCTGCATCAAGGGTGGAAGCAAGTGGTGCTCCACCGAGATGTGAAGAACAACAACATACTTCTGGAGGGCGAGATATGGGGGAGACTTGGAGACTTCTGGCTGGGCTGTACAAGCGAGGGGCGGCACCGAGCAACACCAGGGTGGTGGGCACACTGGGGTCCCTGGCACTGGCACTGGCATTAGTGACGACACCTTTTGGTGGTGAGTGATGTGTATAGCTTTGGGGTGATGGTGTTGGAGGTAGTGTGCAGACAACATCCGATCGAGAGGACCATGAGGGTGGAGGATGAAGATTGGATATTATTGGAGTGGGTGAGGGAGATGTATGCAGAGGGGTGGTTGGTGGAGCTGGTCGAGATGGGCGTAATGGCTAGTGGAGCGAGGAGGAGCACGTTATCGAGGTGGCATCGATGACAACTGACAAGCATGATGCCCGAACTATTGTGACAGCCAGTGGTTGCTCCGAGAGGGAGACAAAGCACTGAGATGGGCATGATGGCTACTGGAGGGAGGAGGAGCATGATGCTGGAGGTGGCATTGGTGAGTGTGATGCCCAATGGTCGCAACGACTAGTGGTTGCTCCAAGAGAGAGGGCAGAGAACGAAGATGGGTGCGGCTGCCAGTGGAGGGAGGAGGAGCACATCACCAGAAGTGGCATCAGTGGCAACCAGCAAGCATGATGCCCTGACGGTCGCGGCACTGGGCATTCGTCGGCCTTCATTCGGGACTCTAAAATATGGTACCACTCGAGCCTTAGAGCCTAAGCCCCCATTCATTTATTTCAATGTGGAGTAAAAAGGCTGATAAAATAGATGACCTATTTAATGAGAGCTGAAAAAACAACAGACTTGGTAAAACAAAATGTTGTTGTGGAAAATTCTTGATTGTTATTACTAGAGAAGTCTGAGAGATGCATGGAAGGGAAGGTCTGCACAATACGTAACCATAGTTTACTTTTTTGGAGACAAATTGATTACTAATCTCGTTTCCAAAGAATACATATCTAGAAAAGATAATCCAAAATAATGTGGAAAGTTAAAGTACATTTTCTACAAATGGATATAGATTTTGCCAGAGGACATTCAAACTATCACTTGGTTTTTTTTTTTTTTGAAGGAACAAACTATCACTTGCTTGGGATTATGGTTGACTCATTAGAGTTCCAATGCCTAACATTTTTATCAGATACCTAAGCTTGCATCGAGCATTTAATACATTCCACATACCCATCTAGAGGTGGGTAAATAAAATCTTTTATTCACTTCACGTCATTTTCGGTACTCGAAATCATCATGGTCATTGAGCTTGAGCACCCCAGCCTCGAAGATCCCTCACAGAATCATTGGCTTATTACATTAAAATCATACTTAACTACAATAATATTATTTCATACATAATATTATTGAGTTTGATAATCTATATCCCACTAACTACATCCAGTCATATTTTAGATAATATTACTTCGTATGAGACTAAAAAACTGATAGCTACCTCTCTATGAGTAGAGATATTTCTTAAATTATACTTAAATATTTTAATTGATTGATTTAGGACTAAAATCGAATCAAATATGAATGAGATATCAATACATTAATATCTATATTTTTATTTTATTATATTAATATAAATATCAATGGATTATGAAAGTATATATCTATATTTATTTTAAATAAATAAAATATAAATTAAACACTAAAAGTATAAATATGAATAAGGTATGAATCAGATAATTAAATTTTATAATTACATAATAAAAAATATTACTAAGTAAATGATAAATCAAATTAATAGAATAGTAATATGATTATATATATTTAAAGAATTTATAAATAGTATATAAAATTAAACAAGATCATAAATAAACTAATACATTTGAATAGATAATTGTGATAATATAGATACAAATACTATCGAATGTTGTGCTTAAAATTACTATCCTCATTCATATAGATCCAAATACGATAATAGATCAGATATTCATTCAATTCATTTTCATCCTTAATTAAAAAAAGTAAACATTTAAAGTATATCGTCTTTTAAAGGAAAGAATTGATGAAGAAGGAGAAGGAGAGATGGAAGGGTTTAAAAAATAGTTAAAAATAAAAATAATAAGAAATGATGGATTTAGGAAGTAGTTTCATAGAATTAGGATCGTCGGATGTTCACAAAATTTGTCCAAATAGCTTATAATACATGCTATGCACAAAATATAATTTTTTTAATTATTTAAATTATTTATAAAAATATATAATAGATATAATAAAATAGATAAATAAAATCAAATATTATTTAAAAAAATTGCATCCCATGCATCGCATAGGGTTATAAGCTAGTAATAATATTTTTTATCAATAGATAGTTTAATAAAAATATCATACAAATATCTTTTATTCTTTTTTCATTCCTCTTATTCCAAAATGGAGAAGAAATTATTCCTATCTATCCTTCCATAATTTACCAAACATATGAAAGAATGGATGGAAAAATATGTCCATCCTCTTTCTTATCCATCATTCCTCTTCTATCCATCCTTCCTCCAATCCATCCTTCATATCAAACAAAGAGTCAAAGCCCTTAGAAGAGCTTGAGTGACTATTGGCCTAGTGTAGAGTATTTAGAATGTATTTGAATGAATGATTGATGACTTAGGGCAAAGATATTGGGTGTAAATACATTGAATGTTTTGTAGATAGGTCTCAAATATTAGGATGTGAGTGGAAATAAAGCATTGAAGTTAAACCAGGAGTAATGACTATCAGGAAGTGGATGAAATGGTGCAAATTAGTAGACAAGTGGTAAGTTAATAAGTAGGCATCTGTCTAGCAATTAGAAAGGACATGTATAAATCTAAAATTGTAACCATTTGAGTGCTTTTTTCTAACTCCAAAAATGGAGAGTTTTGATCCTTCATGAGGTA
>NC_025996.2:70458340-70538427 GCF_000442705.2 Elaeis guineensis
GACAAGGCCTTAGTGAATGGATCCGTTATATTATTCTTGGTGTCAATAAGCTCTATGATCACATCGCATCTTTCGACTATCTCCCGAATGAGGTGGAACTGTCTTAGGATGTGCTTGAATTTATGATAAGACCTTGGTTCTTTGGCTTGAGCAACTGTCCTAGTATTATCACAATAAAAGAATACTAGTTGTTCAATCTTTGAAACCACACCCAACTCTGTGATGAATTTTTTTATCCAAACAGCCTCCTTAGCAGCCTCACTTGCAGCAATATACTCAGTCTCAGTGATCGAGTCAGCAACAGTTTGCTGTTTGGAACTTTTTCAACTTACTGCACCATCATATAGAGTGAACATATATCCATATATAGATTTGCTATCATCCAAATTAGATTAAAAATTAGAATCTGTATAACTTTCTAGTTTCAAATCAGATCTACCATATATTAGAAAAATATCTCTAGTCCTTCTCAAGTACTTGAGTATATTTTTCACAGCTTTTCAATGATTCTCTCCGAGATTAGCCTGAAATCTACTTACAATATCTAAGACATAAGCCACATCAGGCCTGGTACATAACATAGCATACATAATCGATCCTACAGTCGAAGTATAAAGAATAGAACTCATTCTATTTCTCTCTTTAGGTGTCTTAGGAGACATCTTCTTAGAGAATTATATGCCATGACCTATGGACAAGTAATCTCTTTTACTTCCCTCCATGTTGAACCTTTTCAACACAAGGTCAATGTATCTAGACTGGGATAAGCCTAGCATCTTTTTGATCTATCCCTATAGATATTTATACCAAGTACATAGATGCTTCACCCAAGTCTTTCATAGAAAATTTTTGTGATAGCCAAGTCTTGATCGATTGCAACATCAGGATATCATTTCCAATGAGCAATATATTATCCATATACAGGATCAAGAAGATAATAGCATTCTCACTAGTCTTCTTGTACATACAAGGTTCATCCATATTTTTAATGAAGCCAAATGATTTGACTGTCTCATCAAAATGAATGTTCCAGCTTCTCGATGCTTGTTTTAATCCATATATGGATCTATTCAGCTTGCATACCTGATTTACTCTCCCATTAGAGATAAATCTCTCTGACTAAGTTATATAGACTTTTTTCTCAAGATTTTTATTGAGGAAGGCAGTCTTGACGTCTATCTACTAGATCTCATAGTCATAGTATGCTGTAATAGCAAACATTATCTGAATAGACTTGAGCATGGCTACTGACGAAAAAGTTTCTTTATAATCAATATCTTATTTTATCTAAAATCTTTTACCACTAGCCTAGTCTTATAAGTCTCTACTTGGCCATTTATTCCAATCTTCCTTTTGAAGACCCATTTGCAACCTATTGGGGTCACACCCTCAGGCGCATCAACCAAAGTCCAAACTTGGTTGATATACATGGAGTTCATTTCGGATTTCATAGCATTGAGCCATTTGTCAGAGTCACTACTCATGACAGCTTTCGAATAGGTCGTGAGATCATCATTCTCAATGATGTGGGATGTATTGTCATTCTCAATGACAAATCCATACCTGAGTGGTATATTATGCACTCTATTCGATCTTCGAAGAAGAGATGTATGTAATGGCTGTGCCTCAACAATGGGCACATCTGGTTGAGAATTATTTTATGAATCCTGGATGGATTGTAGGTTTTAAACTTTCTCAAGTTCGATAGACCTCCCACTGCCTTCTTCTTGGATAAATTCTTTCTCCAAAAAAATAGCATGCCTACCAACAAACACCTTTTGTTGAGTAGGATTATAGAAGTAGTATCCTATACTCTCCTTTGGATAACCTACAAATCTGTATTTTTCTAATCTAGCATCCAGCTTATGTCCATCAATATTTTTCACATAAGCTGGGCAACCCCAAATCTTAATATGCTTAAGATTGAGTCTTTTTTCTTTCCATATTTCATATGGAGTACTAAAAATAGATTTAGAAGGTACTTTATTTAAAATATATGCTGCAGCCTCGAGGGTATATCTTCAGAAAGATATCGAAAGATCTGTGAAACACATCATAGACTGTACCATATCTAATAAGGTATGATTTTTTCTTTCTGTAATTTTATTTAATTATGGGGTATAATGAGGTATCCATTGAGAGAGTATTTTATTTTATTTTAAATAATCAAGAAACTCACTAAACAAGTATTCTCTTTCTCGATCAGATCGAAGAGCTTTAATACTTTTACCAGTTTGTTTCTCAACCATTCTTTGATACTCTTTAAATTTGTTAAAGATTTTGGATTTATATTTCATTAAATACACATATCCAAGCTTAGACCTATCATCAATAAATGTGATGAAATAAGAGTATCCACCTCTGACTTGAGTCAACATTGGACCACATACATTAGTATTACAAGGTCTAAAATGTCACTTGCCTTTTCTCCATATCCAGTAAATAGAGTCTTGATCATTTTTCTCATATGGCAAGATTTACAAGTTCCATATAATTCATAATCATAAGGATCAAAGAATTTATCTTTGAATAATTGTTAATTTTTGACTCATTTATATAGTCAAGTCAGCAGTGCTAAAGGTATGTGACATTCACATCCTCTCTCTCTTTTTTTTCATATTATCAATATAAAATACATTATCATTAAGTGAAAGAAATAAAAGACCATTATTAATAATAGTACTTCCATAATATTTATTAAAAAAATATATAGAACAATCATTATTTTTATATTTATTTCAAAATTTTGTTCCAATAATAGTGGTATAGAAATAATATTTCTAACAATATTTGAAATATAATAACAGGTCTTCAGTTTCAAAATTTTGCCTGAAGATAATTCCAAAATCCTGATTCCTATGGCTTCGGCCTGAATGGACTCTCCACTAATGCCGAACAGCTCGAAGTCACCTTTATTTAGACTCTTTATTTTCTATAGACCCTGTAATGATTTGCAAAAATATGAGCCACAGGCAGTATCCAATACCCAAAAATCTAACATTGAAGTACTTAATGATAAATTAGTTTGTATCATATACAATTTTTTAGCAACGTTTGCCAGTTTCACGGTTCCAAGGTACTCCTTGCAATTTCTCTTCTAGTGGCCCTCTTTACCATAGTGATAGCAAGTACCTTTGACGGAGACCTTCTTCGCCTTCTTCTTGGAGGTGCCAGCCTTAGAGTTCATCTTTTTCTTAGAATCTTTTTTTGCCTTCTTCTTATCAATCTTATCAACAAGAAGTACTAGAGCCTTTTTACCTTTGAAATGGCTCTGCTGTTTTCAGCATGTTCAGCAGTTCTGATAGGCTGATGTTCAGTTTGTATATATAATAATTATGACAAACTGAGAAAAAGAGTCAAGAAGAAACTGCAGGATCAAATCCTGGCTTAGCTCACCATCCATGATAAAATCCAGCTATCCCCGATGAGTGATCAAATCAATCATCTTCAGGACATACGTTTGCACAGAGGTGCCTTCAGTCACGCGGGCATGGAATAATTGCTTTGATATCTCATATCGAGCAGTTCGACTTTATTCCCCATATAACTCCTTAAGATTAAGGAGTATAGAGGGAACATTCATATCCTCATGCTGTCTCTGAAGCTCATTACTCATGGAGGCAAGCATGATGCATTTGACAGTCACACTGTCATCTTTTCACATCTTATATATGGCCCTTTCCTCCTCAGAAGCATCTTTTTCAAGAGAATCTAGTGCAGGTGTATCCGAAATGTAGGAGACTTTCTCCTGAGTGAGAACAATTCTCAAGTTTCTTAACCAGTTGACATAGTTAGGTCTAGTCAACTTGTTTGCATCTAGGATGCTTCTAAGTGAAAGTGAGGATGCCATGTGAATAGTTAATCTACAATAATAAGAACATAATATAAGCAGATGACTCATGATGATATTCACAACTAGACTAGAATTTTTATCTAATTATGTCTCTCACTATTTTATCAAACTTCATAGCCCTCAAATATGAAAATTGAGAAACATACTAATATTTCTTAGTGGGGTTGAGATCTCTATTCCTCACAAATACCTTGTGGATAGCACAACAAGTATTCCTGAGTTTAAAAGTAGGTAACTCTTTACCAATTGTACCTCTATAATTCTCAATATTTTTCTCTCTAACCTCTAGATCACATATATCTTGTGGATATAGCACAACAAATTATAGTATTCCAATTAAGTTGACCCTTCAATCTTATATGGTCATACTTAAAGAATGCTGCCCTTATGGATAGCACAATAAAATAACACTATTCAAAATATGCCATAAGTATCAAAATGCACTTGATCAACATCATATCAATTTTTATAGTAAGCCTTGTGGATAGTACAACAAGCTCACAAAGATCTTGACATACTCTATTGATCAAGTTCGAAGAAAGGCCTTATAATGTCTACATTGGTAATTAATCTAAGTTCGAAATTCAATAAGATCATATTGATCAGGTCAGTAGGTGGGAGGCACCCCGTAGTTTTTCTTAGACACCAACAGAGTTGATCAGGCTAGCATATGGACCTAATTAAAAAATTACCTTTCACATTTTCCTCAACACTATTGATCTAAAGAATTCAACTTTTGAATTGAAAATAAATCCCGACATTACAATTTAATATAATTTTTAAGAAAAATTTTGAACTGGTCTCGGCACATCCTAACTACATCTACAAAAAATGTACTCTATATAATATGCAATATGGCATGTAAACATAAATCACAATAGCAATCATATAATCATGCCAAAAATTCAAATAAGGGTGCATTAAAAGTCATAACATATGACAAGCATATTGAAAAATAAAGCAACCCCTAATCATATTAGGCATGCATAACACCCTTAACCATACATCAATTTAAGCATGAAGCTATCATGATAAAACAAATTTCAAATTATCAAAAAATTATAAGTTTAATAATTAAAATTTAAAATCATAGTACATATAAAGTCAAAAATATTTTTTGAGATTGAAGATCAATGCTAAAAATCAATATAACATATTTGGCAATATATAATCAATAACAATTCTATGCAACTATTTTGTACTTGTTTGATCGAATCAGAAAGGGTGGCTCTAATACCACTATTGAAATCCAACCATGCAGTAAAAAATAATTTTTAAAATTTTAAAATCAAATAAATCAATAGCTTTATCAAGTAAAACTGTTGAGCCAGAATCTAAATCCTAGAATCACGTTGTTGATATCGATAAAACAAAAATAAGCATGCAAAAAAGATAAAATTTTTACTTTCACCAAAAAAGAAGAAGTAGCACATTGGTGTTCTCCATGAGACTCCAAAATAGAAGTCCTCTAATGATGATCCACACGAAAGTTGACCAAGATCCTTCCAAACCAGTGCACTACCGCAGCCTTATCTTCTCAAGAATATTGCCAGCTTCGAATATATGGTACGATCGCACCAAAGCCCAGTCGCCTCCAAGATTGCCACCAGGATCATGCCAAGAAGACACTCTTCAGATATCTCACAACCTAGGATTTGAATTTTAGCTCCAACTCATGGAAAAACCAAACCCTAGGGCACACTAGCAACTCTTGCTAAATTTCTCACCACCCTTCTTACAACTTTTGCCACTCAATTTTCTAATGCCTTTTTCTTGGATTTTTTCTAAAATATTTTTTATGATTTTTATATCCCTAATCTCTAGTTTCAACCCAAAATCATAGTAGCAAACCATGTGGGACATCCCATATAAATAAGGGACCAAGAGATGTGTCATGGGATGAAGGAGCGCTAACCATTGTCGCTCCATTTTCTTATATGGTGAATAAATTCATCATGTATGAATTATGGTGTATGAGAGACTTCTTATAGAAGGAATCTTTTTCTTCTATGTGCCATAAAAATCTCATTTAATTTTGATGACAAATCAAAGGACTTCTGGTTATCTTTTAAGGCAATGCATATAATTAAGAGCCTTCATGAAGAAGGACTCTCCAACTTCACACATTGAAAAGAGGTGGTGTGGCATTTATTTTTGATGTGACTTCTAATGGGTGCAGAGGAGTCCTTCTCCATTTGTAATTATTTCAAGTTGGATAAGGATCCAATCTAAATTGACCCAATCCCATTAGATCAAAGGAAACTGGTCTAGGTTAGCTCAAACACTTTGATCTAAACCAATTTAAGAACTTGGGTTAATATAATATGCTAGCATATCAAATTAATTTATAAAATTTATATTAAACTCTAATTAGATTAGAGTAAGTCTAAATTTTAAAGTGTGTGACCCATTGAATTTCAAATCTAGCCAGCAGTAGATCAAGACTTTCGATATAACCCTAATCCGATGAGATTAGGTCACCCGAAGAGTCCTAATCAACTTGGACTCTTCTAAATTGATTTCAAAATTAAACTCTTTTAATTTTGATAAATCTTTAAGTCAAGATTGATGTCTAGCAATGGGTCATGACTATCCGAAAGATTTAAAATTTTGATAAAAATTATCAAAATATTCTTCAGTGGTAAGTTACTGTGTAATTCAATCTTTCTGTCAAATAACATCTTAGAGGAGCTGTGGGCATAAAAATATGTCAAACTCAATCACTTATCTTTATGTATCTTGATCTGAAGATGATGATTCAGTTGATGATATATTAGAAATCCTTTTCTAATTATCATCCTGCTTTGGTTAAAGACTTCCGAATCATCGACCTATGAGATCACATAAGATGTTCACTCTCTTTATTAGGAGTGACTGATCTTTTATTGATCACTCACAACCTCCATGCACTCTTCACCATATCTAGAACACTCCATATAAGGATCAAAGAACTAAGTTAAGAAGTGGACCAAAATATGGATCCAAGTACATAAAGTACCATGATGATCTCAGGTCAAAAGATCACTTACACAACTCTCACTAGAGAAACATCAGTTGACATCAGAAGGGAAGAGGGAGACCATGGGGTGGGTGACGTAGTGGTGAGTACTGGCGGATGTGGTGGAGGGGCTGCAGTACCTGCTTCAGGGGTGGAAGCAGGTGGTGCTCCACTGAGATGTGAAGAACAATAACATACTTTTGGATGGCAAGATGCGGGGGAGACTTGGAGACTTCTGGCTGGGCTGTACAAGCTAGGGGTGGCACCGAGCAACTGCAGGATGGTGGGCACACTAGGGTCCCTAGCACTAGAGCTGGCATTGGCGGCGACGCCCATGGTGGTGAGTGATGTGTATAGCTTTAGGGTGGTGGAGTTTTAAGTAGTGTGCAGGCAGCGACCAATCGAGAAGGTCGTGAGGGTGGAGGATGAGGATTGGATGCTGTTGGAGTGGGTGAGGGAGATGTATGCGGAGGGGTAGTTGGTGAAGGTGGTCGAGATGGGTGCGGCGGCCAGTGGAGGGAGGATGTAATACCCTAGTTCCAAGTCAGATCCCCAACCCAAAAGAGTTAGCATGGATCCTAAGATATAGAAAAAAAAGAAACTTTTAAGCTAGCACATGCAGAGCACGTGCTGGGCTGTGCATTCTTTGCTAGAACTCCCATAGGAGTTCTTTTCCTTCCGTGATCAAGAATCCAAATACCACCCAAAAACCTGATTGAAATCAAAAATAAATTCTTCCCTGAGACGTCTATTTAAAGAACTCAAATCTTTGGATTTTTCCTCACCAGAAATCACAAGTTCACCACCTTTTTCCTCTTCTTTTCTTCTAGGATTATCGATCGTTTAACCTTGATTTGGCCATCAGAAATCGAGTCAAATCCCATCCAAATTAGGTAAAATCTCTTCCATCTTAGCTCTCAATCTCTCCTAATTTAGATCTTGAATTTTTATTGAATTTATTTTGCTAAAAATTATTTGAAAACCATAGTTTTTGGATCCCCTATTTTTTTTCTTTTTAGTTTTTCCCGCTATCGCTTGTCGCCATCGGTCACCGAATCTGGCCAATTGGCATCGTTGGGGACTACCCCTCCGACCTTAAGGATCACCGATGGGGATGGTTGCCATCCTAGCTTGGGAACAAGGGGAGCAAGAGCTTCCTTGTTTCATGAAAGCAGAAGAAGAAAGAGGACTGCACGGGTCCTCTATTTCTCATAAAAAAAAGAAAAGAAAAAAAAAAAGAGAGAGAGAATTTCTCTCTCTTTCCTCTCCCTGCTCTAAGTTAAATCCTGCTTTTTTTCTCTAGAAAGCCAACTTTCTCTCTCTACAGACTTTCTCTCTCTAAAATTTTATCTCTCTAGATTGTCTCTCTCTCTTTCTTGATGGATTTCTCTCTCCCAAAGTTTTGTTTCTAAGATTAGCCTAGTGAAAGGCTTTCTTTTGATGATTTTGATTGAGTATAATGAAGGGTCCGATTCTAAGTGGAGTTTTGATTTGAAATTTATTTAGATTTAATTTTGAATTAGAATTAAAACAAAAATATAATATTGAATAATAGGTTCTGAAGATTCTCTTAAAGGTTATTCAATTCATTCATTTAGTAGTCTATGAAAGGTAAGTAATGAATCATCTTCTTGAGATATTTTAAAACTATTTTGAAAGTAAATAATTATTTTTTAAAATTATACATGATTTATGAAATTGTGTTTGAACAAAAAGTGATTCTGAAATACTATGATTTATTGATTATGCATATATTCAGTAAAAATTATGATATGTTATGATACAAAAGTATTTTAATATAGATCGAATTTATGCTTTCAGCCTCATTATGTTTCAGTGGATCCTGCCAATGGGGATTATATATTGGTACTTAGTGGATCCTGCCAGTAAGGGTTGTGCACTAGTATTCAGTGAACCCTGCTAGTGAAGGTTGTGTCCTGGTATTCAGTGGATCCTATCAGTAGAGATTGTGTGCTGGTATTCAGTGGACATCATCAATGAAAGTTAAACATTGGTCATAGTTGTGACTGTTGAGTTATGAGTATTTTGATTTGAATCAGATTTATGATTATATTATATGTAAAAATTTGAAAAGATTGATTTTATATTGAATTAGCATAAAATATATTTTTATGTTTATTCACAGTATTATTCTTAAAAATTATATAATTATCTGAAATATCTAGTTAAGATATTTGTTACTTATTGAGTTATCTAACTCATTATCTCTCTTTTTTTTTAGATTTAGATAATTAATTGCGAGCATAGATAATAATATTGGGACAAAGCTTTTAGAGGCGAGATTTAGCATTGTTAACTTCATTGAACTTAGATCTATTATTTTATTTTTAGTAAAATTTAATTGAATGTAAGATATTCGATTTAATTATTTGAATTAAAGTTGAATAATAATTATTTAAATTTTATTCCACTATAATGCATTGATATCGTGATGAGATATCTTGCATGCTTATGGTGAGAGTTCTTCATAAGTATGTGGCGATTGTCGTGATCTCTAACTCGTGATCTCAGATCGAGGGTGTGACAATTAATATGGTATCGGAGTTAGGTTAGATGAATTATGACACGTAGAATCAGACATGAGTGTTCATGATGTTTTGGTGACAAACTCAATATCCTTATTTGAAATTAAAATATTGATTTGATTGTAAGGAATAAATGGTTCTGATTTAGATCAATCCTTATGATGTTGACATTTTCTTTAGATGATTTAAAATTATATCAAGAACTAGAATATTGAAAGATTTGAGGATAAGATTACAACTATGAATCCATGTAAGAAAAATTTTGAGGATGAAATTTATTTTTAGGGGGGTAGAATGTAATATCCTAGTTCCAAATTAGATCTCCAACCCAAAAGAGTTAGCATGGATCTTAGGGATATGAAAAAAAAAAAGAGGAACTTTTAAGCCAGCATGTGCTGGGTTGTGGGTTCTTTGCCAGAACTCCCATAGGAGTTCTTTTTCTTCCACGATCAAGAATCTAAATACCACCTGGAAACCTGATTGAAATAAAAAATAAACTCTTCCCTGGGAGGTCTATTTAAAGAACTCAAATCTTTAGTTTTTTTCTCATCAGAAATCACAAGTTCACCACCTTTTTCCTCTTCTTTTCTTCTAGGATTATCGTTTAACCTTGATTTGGTCATCAGAAATCAAGTCAAATCCCATCCAAATTAGGTAAAATCCCTTCCATCTTATCTCTCAATCTCTCCTAGTTTAGATCTAGAATTTTTACTAAATTTATTTTGCTAAAAATCATTTGAAAACCATCATTTTTGGATTCCCCATTTTTCCTTTTCTTTTTGGTTTTTCCCATCACCATTTGTTGCCATCGATCATTGGATTTGGCTGGTTGGCATCATCGGGGACTACCCCTCCTTCCTTAAGGGTCACCGATGGGGATGGTTGCCATCCTAGCTTGGGAACAAGGAGAGCAAGAGCTCCCCTATTCCGTGAAAGTAGAAGAAGAAAGAGGATCGCATGGGTCCTTTATTTCCCATAAAAAAAAGAAAAGAAAAAAGAGAGGGAATTTCTCTCTCTTTCCTCTCCCTCCTCTAAGTTGAATCCTACTTTCTCTCTAGAAAGCCAACTTTCACTCTCTACAAACTTTCTCTCTCTAAAATTTTATCTCTCTAGACCATTTCTCTCTCTCTTTCTTGATGGATTTCTCTCTCCCAAAGTTTTCTTTCTAAGATTAGCCTAGTGAAAGGCTTCCTTTTGATGATTTTGATCGAGTATAGTGAAGGATCCGATTCTAAATAGGATTTTGATTTAAAATTTATTTAGATTTAATTTTGAATTAGAATTAGTATAAAAATATCATTTCAAATAATAGATTTTTTAAAGATTTTCTTAAAGGTTAATCAATTTATTCGTTCAGTGATCTGTAAAATATAAGTAATGAATCATCTTCTCGAGATATTTCATATCTATTTTAAAAGTAAATAATTATTTTTTAAAATTATATATAATTTATGAAATTATGTTTGAACAAAAAGTGATTCTGAAATACTATAGTTTATTGATTATGAATATGTTTAGTGAAAATTATGATATATTATGATACAAAAGTATTTTAATATAGATCATATTTTTGCTCTCAGCCTAACTATATTTTAGTGGGCCCTGTCAATGGAAATTATACATTGGTACTCAATGGACCCTGCCAATAGGGGTTGTGCGCTGGTATTTAGTGGTCCTGTCAGTGGAGGTTGTGCACTGGTATTCAGTGGACCTCACCAATGGAGGTTAAAAGTTGGTCATAATCATGGCTGTTGAGTTATGAGTATTTTGATTTGAATCAAATTTATGATTATATTATATATAAAAATTTGAAAAGATTGGATTTACATTGAATTAGAATGAAATATATTTTTATATTTATTCACAGTATTATTCTTAAAAATTATATAATTATTTGAAATATCTAGTTGAGATATTTGTTACTTATTGGGTTCTCTAGCTCATTACCTCTTTTTTTTATTTTTTTTAGATTCAGATAATTAATTATGAGCATAGGTAATAATGTTGGGATAGAGCTTTTAGAGGTGAGATTTAGCATTATCAACTATATTGAACTTAGATTTATTATTTTATTTTTGGTAAAACTTTATTAGATATAAGATATTTAATTTAATTATTTAAATTAAAATTAAATAATAATTATTTAAATTTTATTTCACTGTAATGCATTGATATCGTGATGAGATGTCTTGCATGCTTATGGAGAGAGTTCTTCATAAGTATACGGTGGTTGTCATGATCTCTGGCTTGCGATTTCAGATCGGAGATGTGATAGAGGAGAAGCACATTATCGGAGGTAGCATCAGTGGCAACTGACTGCTAGTGGCTGCTTCGAGAGGGAGTGCAAACCATCGAGATGGGCATGACTGCCAATGGAGGGAGGAGGAGCACGATGTTGGAGGTGGCATCGGTGGCAATCGATGAGTGTGATGCCCGATGGTCGCAATGGCTAGTGGCTACTCCAAGAGGGAGGGCAAAGCATGGAGATGGGTGCGATGGCCAGTGGAGGGAGGAGGAGCACGTCACCGGAGGTGGCATCGGCGACCACCAGCAAGCGTGATGCCCTGACGGTCGTGGCGCTGGGCGTTCATCAGCCTTCATTTGGGACTCTAAAATATGGTACCACTCGGGCCTTGGAGCCTAAGCCTCAACTCATTTTTTATTTCTAAGTGGAGTTAAAAGGCTGATAAAATAGATGATCTATTTAATGAGAGCTGGAAAAACAATGGACTTCGTAAAATGAAATGTTGTTGTGGCAAATTCTTGATTGTTATTACTAGAGAAGTCTCAAAGAAGCATGGAGGGGAAGGTCTGCAAAAAATGTAACCATTGTACACTTTTCTAGGGTCAAATTGA
This sequence comes from Elaeis guineensis, assembly GCF_000442705.2. NCBI lineage: Eukaryota > Viridiplantae > Streptophyta > Magnoliopsida > Arecales > Arecaceae > Elaeis > Elaeis guineensis. The sequence goes on from NC_025996.2 coordinate 70,470,594, forward strand.
TTACTAATCTCCTTCCCAAGGAATATATATCTAGAAAAGGTAGTCCAAATGATGTTGAAAGTTAAAGTACATTTTCTGCAAATGGATATACATTTTGCCAGATGATGTTTCAAACTATCAATTGCTTTTTTTTTTTTAAAGGAACAAATTATCACTTGCTTGGGATTATGGTTGACTCATTAGAGTTCCCATACCTAACATTTTTATCAGCTACCTAAGCTTGCATCAAACATTTAATACATTCCACCCACCCATGTTGTTTTCAGTACTCGAAATCATTATGGTCAGCTTGAGCACCCCAACCTCGAAGATCCCTCACAGAATCATTGGCTTATTATATTGAAATCATACTTAACTACAATAATATTATTTCATACATAATATTATTGAGTCTGATAATCTGTATCCCATTAACTACATCCAGTCATATTTTAAATAATATTACTTCGTATGAGAATAAAAAGAAGGATAGCCACCTCTCTATGAGTAGAGATATTTCTTAAATTATACTTAAATATTTTAATTGATTGATGTAGGACTAAAATCGAATCAAATATAAATTAGATATCAATATATTCATATCTATATTTTCATTTTATTATATTAATATAAATAACAATGGGTTATGAAAGTATATATCTATACTTATTTTAAATAAATGAAATATAAATTAAACACTAAAAGTATAAATATGAATAAGGTATGAATCAGATAATTAAATTTTATAATTACATAATAAAAAATATTACTAAATAAATGATAAATAAAATTAATAGAATAGTAATATGATTATATATATTTAAAAAATTAATAAATAGTATATAAAATTACATAATATCATAAACAAACTAATATATTTGAATAGATAATTGTGACAATATAGACACAAATACTAACAAATGTTGTGCTCAAATTTCTATCCACATTCATATAGATCCAAATATGATAATAGATCAGATATTCATTCAATACACTTTCATCCTTAATTAAAAAAGAGTAAACATTTAAAGTATATCTTGTTTTAAAGGAAAGAATTGAAGAAGAAGGAGAAGGAGAGATGGAAGGGTTTAAAAATAATTAAAAATAAAAATAGTAAGAAATAATAGATTTAGAAAGTAGCTTCATGGAATTAGGATCATCGGATGTTCACAAAATTTGTCCAAATAGCCTATAATACATGCTATGCACAAAATATAGTTTTTTTAATTATTTTAATTATTTATAAAAATATATAATAGCTATAATAAAATAGATAAATAAAATCAAATATTATTTTAAAAAAGATCGCATCCCATGCATCACATAGGGTTATAAGCTAGTAATAATACATTTTTATCAATAGATAGTTTAATAAAAATATCATACAAATATCTTTCATTTTTTTTTCATTCCTCTTATTCCAAAAAGAAGAAGAAATCATTCCTATCTATCCTTCCATATTTCAGCAAACATATGGAAGAATGGATGGAAAATATGTCCGCCCTCTTTGTTATCCATCATTCCTCTTCTATCCATCCTCCCTCCAATCCATCTTTCATATCAAACAAAGAGTCAGAGTGTTAGAGGAGCTTGAGTGACTATTGGCCTAGTGTAGAGTATTTAGAATATATTTGAATGAATGATTGATGACTTAGGGCAAGATATTGGGTGTAACTACATTGAATGTTTTGTAGATATGTCTCAAATATTAGAATGTGATTGGAAATAAAGTATTGAAGTTAAACCAAGACTAATGACTATCAGGAAATGAATGAAATGATGCAAATTAGTAGACAAATGGTAAGCTAATAAGTAGACATCTATCTAGCAATTAGGAAGGACATGTATAAATTTAAAATTGTAACCATCTGAGGTGCTTTTTTCTAACTCCAAAAATAGAGAGTTTTGATCCTGCATGAGGTAGAAATAAAGTGAAAGTCACAAATTGATGATTAGAGATTGGGGTTGTCAATAATCTTTTGTGGGATCTGGAGGAAAAATGATCTTCTCTAAAGTCATTGCCACATTTTTCATATTTGTATCTCTTTTATTTTTAATCAATATTATCCCTTGTTTCTCTTAGTTTATTTGTTCAATTACCATGCTCCATGCTAGCAGCATCCTAGTAGTAAAAGTTCTTAAGGGTTCAAGGTAGTAAGACCGACTACTGATTCTCTATACTTTTTTGTTTGAACTAGTGGCACATGGGGTGCATTGATTCAGTCAAGTATCTTGGTCTAACCCCTTTTACGTCCAACAAAGCAAGCAACAATGGCACAATCTTAAGATTGCTATTAGATTAATCTAGTTAATGATAGTGATCATAGGAATGGTAGGTCCTTTATCACCTATCTAATTTGTCAACTTGGCTCTCAATTTTCTATGAAGGATCTTGGTACTCTACATTGTCTTATGGGGATCAAAATCACAAGAATGGTTGATAAACTATATTTGACTCAAACAAAACATACTCTTGATCTTCTCCTTTGAGCCTCCATGGATTGTTCCAAACCTTATAACTCTCCAACTATTGCTTCAAGCTTTCTATCTAACAATCCATTGTTGGCGCCTTCCTTCTATCATGGTATTATTTGTGCATTACAAAATCTCACTCTCACTCAACTAGATCTTGCCTTAGCAGTAAATTAAGCTTGCTAGTTCATGGATGCCCTAATATCCGACCATCTTGTTGCAGTAAGGATATTGATGTACCATATGTTCCTACTCAAGATGAGAAAAAAATATCTCTAGAGTATTTGAGTGGAAAGTAGTTGTTTCAATCACTTGACCATAGTTTTGAGCATAGTGACAATGGGCTTTTGCTTGCTTTTATCATTGTATGCTATATTAACATAACAAACTAGGAATATTAAATCTCTTTTATGTATTACAAAATATATTATATACATATCAAATGGATATTTATATATTTTATTCTAAAAATTATGTAAAAATAAATAGATGATCGAAGTAGGTGCTGTGGGAGAAAGTGGCGATGAAGTGTGTGTCCCATGACTCAATGCAGGGGCTGTGGGAGTTCATGGTGGAGATATCGAGCATAGGGAGGCTGCAGCAGCAGAGCTTGGTCCCGCTTCAAGGGTGGTATCAGAAAAGAAATGAGTTGATGTTGGTATACGGATACATGCCCAATGGTAACCTCAACCAGTAGATCTTCAATGAAGGGAAAAGGGAGACCGTGGGGTGGGTGGCACAGCGACGAGTGCTGGCAAACATGGTGGAGGGATTGTAGTACCTGCATCAAGGGTGGAAGTAGGTGGTGCTCCACCGAGATGTGAAGAACAACAACATACTTCTGGAGGGCGAGATATGGGGGAGACTTGGAGACTTCTGGCTAGGCTGTACAAGCGAGGGGCGGCGCCGAGCAACACCAGGGTGGTGGGCACACTGGGGTCCCTGGCACTGGCACTGGCATTAGTGACGACACCTTTTGGTGGTGAGTGATGTGTATAGCTTTGGGGTGGTGGTGTTGGAGGTAGTGTGCAGACAACATCCGATCGAGAGGACCATGAGGGTGGAGGATGAAGATTGGATATTGTTGGAGTGGGTGAGGGAGATGTATGCAGAGGGGTGGTTGGTGCAGCTGGTTGAGATGGGCGTAATGGCTAGTGGAGCGAGGAGGAGCACGTTATCGAGGTGGCATCGATGACAACTGACGAGCATGATGCCCGAACTATTGTGACAGCCAGTGGTTGCTCCGAGAGGGAGACAAAGCACTGAGATGGGCATGATGGCTACTGGAGGGAGGAGGAGCATGATGCTGGAGGTGGCATTGGTGAGTGTGATGCCCAATGGTCGCAACGACTAGTGGTTGCTCCAAGAGAGAGGGCAGAGAACGAAGATGGGTGCGGCTGCCAGTGGAGGGAGGAGGAGCACATCACCAGAGGTGGCATCAGTGGCAACCAGCAAGCATGATGCCCTGACGGTCGCGGCACTGGGCATTCGTCGGCCTTCATTCGGGACTCTAAAATATGGTACCACTCGAGCCTTAGAGCCTAAGCCCCCATTCATTTATTTCAATGTGGAGTAAAAAGGCTGATAAAATAGATGAGAGCTGAAAAAACAACGGACTTGGTAAAACAAAATGTTGTTGTGGAAAATTCTTGATTGTTATTACTAGAGAAGTCTGAGAGATGCATGGAAGGGAAGGTCTGCACAATACGTAACCATAGTTCACTTTTTTGGAGACAAATTGATTACTAATCTCGTTTCCAAAGAATACATATCTAGAAAAGATAATCCAAAATAATGTTGAAAGTTAAAGTACATTTTCTACAAATGGATATACATTTTGCCAGAGGACATTCAAACTATCACTTGTTTTTTTTTTTTTTTGAAGGAACAAACTATCACTTGCTTGGGATTATGGTTGACTCATTAGAGTTCCAATGCCTAACATTTTTATCAGATACCTAAGCTTGCATCGAGCATTTAATACATTCCACATACCCATCTAGAGGTGGGTAAATAAAATCTTTTATTCACTTCACATCATTTTCGGTACTCGAAATCATCATGGTCATTGAGCTTGAGCACCCCAGCCTCGAAGATCCCTCATAGAATCATTGGCTTATTACATTAAAATCATACTTAAATACAATAATATTATTTCATACATAATATTATTGAGTTTGATAATCTATATCTCACTAACTACATCCAGTCATATTTTAGATAATATTACTTTGTATGAGACTAAAAAACTGATAGCTACCTCTCTATGAGTAGAGATATTTCTTAAATTATACTTAAATATTTTAATTGATTGATTTAGGACTAAAATCGAATCAAATTTGAATGAGATATCAATACATTAATATCTATATTTTTATTTTATTATATTAATATAAATATCAATGGATTATGAAAGTATATGTCTATATTTATTTTAAATAAATAAAATATAAATTAAACACTAAAAGTATAAATATGAATAAGGTATGAATCAGATAATTAAATTTTATAATTACATAATAAAAATATTACTAAGTAAATGATAAATCAAATTAATAGAATAGTAATATGATTATATATATTTAAAGAATTTATAAATAGTATATAAAATTAAACAAGATCATAAATAAACTAATACATTTGAATAGATAATTGTGATAATATAGATACAAATACTATCGAATGTTGTGCTTAAATTACTATCCACATTCATATAGATCCAAATACAATAATAGATCGGATATTCATTCAATTCATTTTCATCCTTAATTAAAAAAAGTAAACATTTAAAGTATATCTTCTTTTAAAGGAAAGAATTGATGAAGAAGGAGAAGGAGAGATGGAAGGGTTTAAAAATAGTTAAAAATAAAAATAATAAGAAATGATGGATTTAGGAAGTAGTTTCATAGAATTAGGATCGTCGGATGTTCACAAAATTTATCCAAATAGCTTATAATACATGCTATGTACAAAATATAATTTTTTTAATTATTTAATTATTTATAAAAATATATATAATAGATATAATAAAATAGATAAATAAAATCAAATATTATTTAAAAAAATTGCATCCCATGCATCGCATAGGGTTATAAGCTAGTAATAATATTTTTTTATCAATAGATAGTTTAATAAAAATATCATACAAATATCTTTTATTCTTTTTTCATTCCTCTTATTCCAAAATGGAGAAGAAATTATTCCTATCTATCCTTCCATAATTCACCAAATATATGAAAGAATGGATGAAAAATATGTCTGTCCTCTTTCTTATCCATCATTCCTCTTCTATCCATTTTTCCTCCAATCCATCCTTCATATCAAACAAAGAGTCAGAGCCTTAGAAGAGCTTGAGTGACTATTGGCCTAGTGTAGAGTATTTAGAATGTATTTGAATGAATGATTGATGACTTAGGGCAAGATATTGGGTGTAAATACATTGAATGTTTTGTAGATAGGTCTCAAATATTAGGATGTGACTGGAAATAAAGCATTGAAGTTAAACCAGGAGTAATGACTATCAGGAAGTGGATGAAATGGTGCAAATTAGTAGACAAGTGGTAAGTTAATAAGTAGGCATCTGTCTAGCAATTAGAAAGGACATGTATAAATCTAAAATTGTAACCATTTGAGTGCTTTTTTCTAACTCCAAAAATGGAGAGTTTTGATCCTTCATGAGGTAGAAATAAAGTGAAAGTCACAAATCCATGATTAGTGATTGGGCTTGTCAACAATCTTTTGTGGGATCTCGAGGAATAACGATCTTCTCTAAAGTCAGTGCCACATTTTTCATATTTGTATCTCTTTTATTTTTAATCAATATTATCCCTTATTTCTCTTAGTTTATTTGTTCAATTATCATGCTCCATGCTGGCAACATCCTAGTAGCAAAAGTTCTTAAGGGTTCAAGATAGTAAGACTAACTACTGATTCTCTATACTTTTCGGTTGAACTAGTGGCACATGGGGTGCATTGATTCAGCCAAGTATCTTGGTCTAACCCCTTTTACGTCCAACAAAGCAAGCAACAATGGCACAATCTTAAGATTGCTATTAGATTAATCTAGTTAATGATAGTGATCATAGGAATGGTAGGTCCTTTATCACCTATCTGATTTGTCAACATGGCTTTCAATTTTCTATGAAGGATCTTGATCCTCTACATTATCTTATGGGAATCAAAATCACAAGAATGGTTAATAAACTATGTTTGACTCAAACAAAACATACTCTTGATCTTCTCCTTTGAGACTTCATGGATTGTTCCAAACCATATAACTCTCCAACTATTGCTTCGAGCTTTCTATTTAACAATCCATTGTTGGATCCTTCCTTTATCATGCTATTATTGGTGCATTACAAAATCTCACTCTCACTCAACTAGATCTTGCCTTTGCAGTAAATTAAGCTTGCCCGTTCATGGATGCCCTAATATCCAATCAACTTGTTGTAATAAGGATATTGATATACCATATGTTTCTACTCAAGATGAGGGAGAAAGATCTCTAGAGTATTCGAGTAGAGAGTAGTGGTTTCAAGCACTGGACCATAGTTTTGAGCATAGTGACAATGGGCTTTTGCTAGCTTTTATCATTGTATGCTATATTAACAAAACAAATTAGGAATATTTAATCTCTTTTATGTATTATAAAATATATTATATACATAGCAAATGGATATTTATATTTTTTATTCTAAAAATTATGTAAAAATAAATAGATGATCGAAGTAGGGGCTGTGGAGGAAGTGGCGATAAAGTATGCGTCCCATGACTCGAAGCAGGGGCTATGGGAGTTCATGGTGGAGATATCGAGCATAGGGAGGCTGCAGCACCAGAACTTGGTCCGCTTCGAGGGTGGTATCAGAAAAAAATGAGTTGATGTTGGTATACGGATACATGCCTTATGGCAACCTCAACCAGTAGATCTTCGGTGAAGGAAAGAGGGAGACCATGGAGTGGGCAGTGCTGACTGATGTGGTGGAGGGGCTGAAGTACCTGCATCAGGGGTGGAAGCAGGTGGTGCTCCACCATGACGTGAAGAACAACAACATACTTCTAGATGGTGAGATGCGGGGGAGACTTGGAGACTTCTGGCTAGGCTGTACAAGCAAGAGGTGACGCTAAGAAACACCAAGGTGGTGGGCACACTAGGGTCCCTGGCACTGGAGCTGGCATTGGCGGCAACGCCCACGATGGTGAGTGATGTGCATAGCTTTGAGGTGGTGGTGTTGGAGGCAGTGTGAAAGAAACGACCGATCGAGAGGACCGTGAGGGTGGAGGATGAGGATTGGATGCTGTTGGAGTAGGTGAGGGAGATGTATCTGGAGGGGCAGTTGGTGGAGGTGGTTGAGATGGGCACGATTGCCAATGTAGGGAGGAGGAGCACGTTATTGGAGGTGGCATTGGTGGCAACTGACGAGCTTGATGCCCGAACGATCAGGCAGCCAATGGCTACTCCGAGAGGGAGGCAAAGCACCAAGATGGGCATGACAGCTAGTGGAGGGAGGAGGAGCATGATGCTGGAGGTGGCATCGGTGGCAATCGATGAGTTTGATGCCTAATGGTCGCAATGGCTAGTGTATACAATCCCAAAGAATAGATATCTTGAGAAGATAATCCAAAATGATGTTGAAAGTTAAAGTACATTTTCTACAAACGGATATACATTTTCTCAGAGGATGTTTCAAACTATCACTTGCTTTTTTTTTTTGAAGGAACAAACTATCACTTGCTTGGGATTGTGGTTGACTCATTAGAGTTCCAATTGTTGAAATTTTATGTCGGGACATACATGTATATATATATTTTTTTAATAATATAGTAGAATAGAAGATTAAAATATCTTTAATCTAAATCATGCATGCATAAAATATAGAACATAAGGATCTATTTCATATGCTAAAATTGAAACACACTAAATTTTATGCTGAAATTAAATATGTAATCGAATCTCATACCTGTTTCATAATTTTTTTCTTGGAATCTAGATCTGGAAGAGAGTAGGTTCTTTCTTAGCCATGCAAGTGTTCGGCTTCTATGGGTATCCACTTAGGATCAGCTTGGAACAGTCCTCTTTTTTGTTGATCTTTCTTCTCCAAGAACAATCACCTTGCGAATCTGAATGAAGCTTGGATCATGATCTACTCTTTGATTCTTTCTTTGATTTTTTTCTTCTCTTCTTCTCTTGCTCTTCTTTCCTTGATTATAAAGTAACCAAAGACTAAAAATCAATAAGTAAGGAGGGAGTCCAAACACCTTTTGGGTGTGGAGATGGAGGATGCCCAATCTCCTTTGGGCGTTGGAACCAAAGGGAGAAAGAGGGAGGCGTGGGGGGATTTTAGGAGGTATGAGAGTTGCTGGAAATCTTATTATAAGAGCCTTAGAAATAATCTTTTTAAATAGATAAAAGGTTTGAATCCTATTCAAAACTAAATAGTCTCTTAATACGAGTCCTACTTGCATTAGAAATCCTTGTAACCTTAGATATTTGACCCCTTTTAGGAGATCTATAAGGCACCAACTATTGGAGGCTTTTCACCCATTTTTTCACATACCACATGGAACTTAGTGGATGCCCCATGCTGGTCCTTTATGCCCTCTTTTAAGTGGGTACGCCCAATTTGATCAAATCAAGTAGCGCCCCATGCAAACAATCAAGAAAATCGATTAAGGGTTTGAACCCTTAATGCATATGATCCAAAACCTAGGCACCCAACAATTAAAACTCAATAAATTTAATTTATTTAGATTATTAATAGATAATTAACTTAAATTAATTTTATCAAATAAGTAATTCAAGTACAAAAAAAAATTAAGTTCAACCATATGCTAGCAAAGTTATCCTGAACCCAATAAGATTTCTCTAAATCCAATTGAGACTTCATAAGCCCAATTGCTTATTCTAGATATAATCTCTTTATTGTGTAACCCTATAGATTCAATTCTATCTGGTAGTGATATATACCATGACTTCTATCATAGTATCTTGAAACTCTTTTCAATAGATTGGAACAATTTCACTCTAACTCATTAAAGATTTTCGATCCTGAGCAACCCTAGTGAGCTTTCACAATCCATCAATGACTGAAAGAATAGTACCCTACAAGTCAATCGCATGGGGATGCGAAGAAACTTTTCTTGATTTTCTTCTTACTCATTTACATGACATTAGTTATTTTTATTTATGAGATATTGTGTTTTATCATTTAGTGCATCATATTTTTTATGATTATGATAAACTCCATAGATTAGGATAATAATTTTAGGATCATGATGAGATCATGTCAGTGAGACCTAAAATCTTGATAGCCCCAATTTAAAATATTTTCAGTCATTAGATCATCGAGTCAGGGATCGATTATACCGATAAGACTGGTACATCCTATGTCTGCTCAATAGAGAGGGTGGTTGATCTCACAATCAATGTATGGTGACACTAATACAAAAATGTAGGTGTTCATTAGAGAATGAGTTCACTGAACTAACCCACAGAAAGAACATCTGATGGAGCCTTACAGTATGTCGATAGATGGTTCTCCAGTGGAAGTAGTGCATGTGATCCTTTGACCTGAGATCACCATGGTACCTTGTGTACATGGATCTTTACTTTGGTTTATTCTCTAGCACACTACTTTGAGATGTGTGTAAGATATTCTAAGTATGATGAAGTGTGTATGGAGGTTGTGAGTGGTCAATAAGAAATTGGTCACTCCTTGTAGGAGGAGAGAACATCCAATGTGATCTCATAGGATGTTGACTCTGAGTCTCTAGTCAGAGCAGAGATGAACAGTAGAAAAGATTTCTGTTGGTTCATCAATTGAGTCATCATCATCAGATTGAGATACATATGGATAGATATTTGGGTTTGACATAGTTCCATACCCATGGTCTTTTCGAGATGTTGTGTGATCGAAGGATTGAATTGCACGGTAACTCACCATGAAAGGATAATTTTGATATTTTTACCTAATTTCAAATCTTCTGGATAGTCATGATATATTGCTAGATATCAATCTTAACTTATAGACTCAACAAAATGAAAAGAGTTTAATTTAAAAATCAATTAGGAAGAATCCTGATTAATTGAAACTCTTGAGTTGACCTAATCTTATCGGATTAGGGTTATATCGAGAGTTTGGATCCACTGCTGGCTAGATTTGGAACCCAATGGATCACACATAATAAGAATTTGATCTTAATCCAATCTATTTGGATTTATTATAAATTCAATGAGTTAATTGAATTGCTAGCACATGAATTAACCCAAGTTTTCAACTGGGTTCAGTGCAAATATGTTTGTGCTAATCCTTTGCTTGTTGCCATGACCTAATGTGATTGGATTTGAATCATCTAATTATTAGTTGGTTTATCTGATTTATATGGAAGAGTTTCATGTGAATCCACCACCTCCACGCCATTCACCATGCCAAAGAAAAAATATGGCATCATTTATTTTAGGTGTTATGAAGAGGAGTCCTTCTTCCTTACTCCTCTTAATTTCCTTACTTGGTTCCATGCATTTTCCGTTAATCCACATGTCATGTGATGGCGCTTGGGATATGGGGTGTGGAAGAGGAGGAGTCCTTCTCTTGGAAGGAATTTACACACCAAAAATTATTGGTACGCCACATTTATTTTGGCGTTCGAGAAGAGAAGTCCTTCTCTTTTACTTCTCTTAAATTCCTTACTATTTATTCCACATGTTTCTTATTTCATCATGTCATATGATGGCTCTTTGAATTATGGGCATAGAAGAGATGGAAGAGTCCTTCTCTAGCAAGGAGTTTGAATGCCACATATAAATGGTATGCCACCACATTTTTGGTTGATATGGAAGAGTCTTAAATGTAATGGACTCTTGGTATATCACGTTCTCCCTTTCCCACGCGCCATATGATGGGTATTTATTTTTTCTAGTAGAGAAAGAGTCCTTCTATAGATAAAACACTTCCTTTCCATGCCTTAACCCATTGGTTTCCATGCAAAATTTATTTGGTGCATGTAAGAGTTAAGGGACGCCAAGAGTTGGCGTCCCATGGTATCCCCCCTTTGTTTCCTATTTAAAGGGGGCACTACACCAAGGTTCAATGTGCCAAATTGGGTTGAGAGTAGGCACGGAAATGAGAGAAAAATGATGGAAAAAATCTGGAAAAAAGATAAGGAAAAGAGGGAGAGAAATATAGAAAGAAAGGGAAGAGATAAAATGGAAAGCATGAGATGCTTGTCCAAAAATCAGATTGTTCATGTGTTGAACATAAAATCTGATTTGTATGTGGTAAAATTTTTAAAATAAATTCTTAGAGTGGTCTTAGTGGAGGTTATGAAGGTATTCAAGTGATGGTGCAACTAGTTCTTACGAAGGACAGTCGGTAGCGAGCTTGCGAAGAAGGCTGCAGCACCATGATGAATTGGGAAGGGCCCTGATCAATCCCGTGTGGATCACCGTTGGAGGGCTTCTACTTTGGAGTCTTATAAGAATTTTGAGATTACCAGTTCATGATCTTCATGTTGGTATATGACTTTTGATCTCTTCTTGATATATATATTTTTGATCTTTGATTGGAATCATCAAGGGGTTCCTAAGATTTATGTTCTGATGGTCTAGTTTAATTGTTAAACTTTATTTTTAATTATTGAATGCATATAAAATTTTTGAAATTTATATCTCGCTGTGTCATTAGAACCCAATAGTATTATCAAAGCCACTCTTGATTGATTCAATCAAATTTTATATTATTTTTATGATATGGATTAGATCCAGTTCAAACTATGTCAAAATCAAATTTTCTGATTGATGTTTAATTGATATTCTTGATGTATTTTTCTTTATGATAAAGTGTTATCAATCCATGTTCAAACCTTGCATATAAAATTCTATGGTCTTTAGACTTGTGTGACAAATTTAGATTAGATCCCATAATTTAATTTTTGATGGAATTGAAATCCAGTGCATATGATGCGCGGAGCCTTAGAATGCTACATATGGATGTAGATTGTCAAGACTTAGAATTTTTGTATTTGATGTATTTACCTAAGATCAAGGGCTAACCACCATATTATTAGGCACTCACCATCATGAATCGACCATCTTGGTTGTTGTCCGAGGTATGTGTGGGGTCAAAAATTTTGATCATGAAAAGGATGCATCAGAATGGATTAAAATTTTTGCTGATGGATTTGTTTAACTATAATTCATTATTCTAAGATAATTAGAATTAATGATTAGAATTCATAGTTCTAATTTGATTAGAATTCATATTTAATTTAGTTGATCTAATTATCATTGACCTAATTCGATTAGAATTTGAGTCATGATTGACCGAATCTATGATTAACCTAATTGGATTAGGGTTAACTTATGAATTGGTCAAATCAACTCAAATGAATGATAAATGATTGATTAAAAGTTAAAATTTAGATTAAATATTAAATCCAAATAAAAAATTTTAGATGGATCCTATGCCCATATATTTAAACATCTCCATTGACATGTGTCTGAATGATATCACAATTAAAATAATATGAGTAGCTTATTATTTTATAATTATTATAAAAAATACATGTTGATTGGTTATGGACTATGGTACATCCATGTGATGGATGTAGTATGAATACTTCCATGTTGGCTGATTATATAAATGCATCTGCAAGAGTTGTAATAGGAGCTGGGTGCTTCTGATGCATTGTATTATCAGTTGAACCTTTCTTTTGAAAGTTCCCAACTATTGATTGGGATTTTTTACATGTTGATAAGACATTATTTGAGAATAGATAAAAATTATTTTTTTTTATTTTCAAATAAAGATCAAGCATTCATGGTAGACTTCATGGAGATGAAGGCTAGACTACCAAGCTTCTTGGAGAGCAAAGGCGCATTAAGATTGACCATGAGATGGTTCAATTAATGATGCACCTAGGTTAGACCCATAAATCATCCTATGGCTCAGATGATTTTTCAAAAGTCTATAACTATTAGATTTCTCTTTATGCTCTTACTTGCTGGTAGTTAGAATTAAATTAGATTGCATATGATGCATGATATATATGTTTTGGACGTGCATGAGACCTAAGTCCCTCATATAAATTATATTAAGTCATAATGGCGAAGTGTTAAGAAACTACCCATATCTTCTTTCATGCTAAGACTGTATTATGTCAAGAACCATAGTAGCTTGTTGTGCTATCCACAAATTTACTGTGGGACTGATTAATACTGTCTTGGTGTATAATGAAGCTGATGGTACTTAGCTCATACTAAGTCAATAGAGTATATCAAAAAACTATAGTGAGTTTATTGTGCTATCCACAAAGCTTGCTATAGTGATTAGTATGATGTTGATTTAGTGATGTTTATGGTATTTTCTGATAGTGCTGCTTGTTGTGCTATCCACAAGAGTAGTATTATTCAATATGACCATATAGGATTGAAGGGTATGACTTAACTAAAATATTATATTTTGTTGTGCTATCCACAAGGCTATAAGTATTTTAGAGGCAAAAATTATGTTGAGAGTTGTATGAGATGCAATTAGTAAAGAGTTACTTGTCTTTGAACTTATAGGAGCTTATTGTGCTATCCACAAGACTTTTTATGAGGAATTGGGATCTCAACCCCACTAAGAAACTTCATGATAGATTTTTTTTTTCATACTTGAGGCTATAAAATTCGTTAAAATAGTGGAGATACAATTAGATAAAAATCTTGTCTAAATTGTGCATATCATCATGAGTAGTCCTTGAATGTTCTTATATACACATATGCATCTTTAGTATCACTGCATAGTATATTTTTTAAATTAATCAAACTTCATGGAATGGTTAAAGAAATGAAGGTGAAGAATGTCTTTACTAAGGGTATCTAATTTATTATTACAGCAACGATAAATATTAAATTAAATTGCAAGAGTTGTCTTGTAAGTATAAAGTGAAATAGGATGCAAAAGTTGCATCTACTAATAATTTGTATATGATACAAACTAATTATCATTGAGTATTTTAGCTTTAAAATTTTGGATATGTGATACCTTATATAGGTTCCACTTAGGCAATATGTTGCTGAACCTATAAAGCTAAAGTAAGGTGACTACTTGCCTTTTGATACTAATGGATAGTCCATTAATGCTGAGGTTGTAGGAACCTATATAATCATTCATACAAGGTTTAGAAACTAGTAATCATTGTAATATATCTGAATTTATCAGAAATATTATTTCAAATCTTTGCTTTTGTAGCATAGTTTTGAAATTAATGTTAAGAGTAAATGTTAATCTTCTTTTGATAAATTTTATGGCTATGGATTAATGATAATGGTCTCATATTTCTGTCACTCAATGGTGCTGTTCTTCATATTGATGAGAATAAAAAATAAATATGTGATGGTCATATATCTCAGGGCAAGCAAGGTATTAAGTCTTGAACATATGGATGTTCGAAGGCTAATAATATCTCGACCCAGAGATGGACACTTCTTATTAGATATAGTGTGTTCTCTAATATGCTTCACAAATTTTAATTCTCATTATGGAATATACCCTAAAAATTGCTATTCTGATTTAGATATCAATAAAATATGTTATGAGCACTCCATATGAGATATAAAAATGGCAAAAGGGTAGGTTGCCCAACTTATGTAAAAAGAGTTGATGTACAAAAGTTTGTGCTAAAACAGATTTATATATGTTTATAGGTTATCCTAAAAAATAGTATGAGATACTATTTCTTCCATCCTACTAGACAAAAGTATTTTTTCAGTAGGTATGCTACCTTTTAGGAAAAAAAAATTTCTAAGGGATAGTGGGAGGATAATTAAACTTGAGAAGTTCAAGATCTATAAACTATCCTATCATAACTTATGAAATATCCACAATTGATCCTCGACCAGATGTGCTCATTGATGAGGCATGACCATGACACATACTTCCTCATGAAGGTCATTCTGAGTGTATACCACTCAAATATGATTTATCATTGAGAATGATGATACATCATATATTATTATGAATAATATTTTTCTTGATCTATTCAAAAATTATCATGAGTAGAGACTCTGACAAATGGCTTGAAACTATTATATCCGAAATGACTTTCTGTACATCAATCAAGTATGGACTTTGGTTGAAGTATCTATGGGTACGATCCACAAGTTGCTAACAGAGATATCAATTCAGACTTTTTGCTATTGCTATATATCATCTAGAGAGTTTGTCTCTAGTGAGAGGGCAAATGCATTTATGGATTCAAGCAGGTATTGAGGAGTAGGTACTTCTATTTTTGATAAGACAGTCAAAATGTTTGACTTTATCAAATATAAAGAACTATGTGTGTGTACAAGAAGATAGGTGGGAGTTCCACTAACTTCTTGGTTATGTATATAGATGACATACAGTATTTTGAAAGGTAGTCCCAACATTGCACTCAGTCAATGATATGCTTATTACAAAAGTTTTCATGAAAAGACTTGGGTTAAGCATCCAATATTCTAGGCATCTATAGGGATGGATGTAAGTGAATGCTCGGCTTGTCCCAATTTAGGTACATGGAATTTATGTTGAAGGGGTTCAACATGAATGGGTATAAAAAGTTTACTTACCCATATATTCAATGTACCAAGCCTGATATGATTTATATCTTATGCATAATCATTGATTTCAGATAGATCCATGATAGGATCTTTTGAAAATTGTGAAAAGTATTCTCAAAGTATTTGAGAAGTACTAGAGAGACAGTGAATTGAAAGAGTTCTAAACAACAATCTATGTTAAACTTAATTAAATACTGTTAGTAAAGAATGCTAAAAAAAGTTGCCTGATGAAAGGGTTCATCACTATGTTGGGTGTGGTCTCACTGGGTACCCACGCACATCCTAGGCACTTTTCACTACATTCATGATATGATCATAAAATGACTTAATATTAAGAATAGTATAATAGACCAGTTCACTAAGTCTGACACAGCAGCAGTGTGATCATCATCCGATTGCATGGGCATCAAGTATAGGGACGATTGGCTTTAGTACAAGTGAAGATTGAAAGAATAGTGCCCTATAAGCTAATCGCATGAGGATGCGAAAAAATTTTTCTTTATTTTCTTCCTACTCATTTGCATGACATTAGTTATTTTTATTTATGAGATATTATAGTTTATCATTTGCTGTATTATATTTTTTATGATTATGATAAACCCCATAGATTAGGGTAATGATTTTAGGGACATGATAAGATCATGCCAGTAAAATCTAAAATCTTGATAGTCCTAATCTAAAATATTTTTAGTTATTGGATCATCGAGTCAGAGATCGATGATATCGGTAAGACTGCTACATCCTATGTATGCTCAATGGATAGGATGGTTGATCTCACAATCATTTGTGTGGTGATACTAATACAAGGATGTAAGTGCTCATTAGAGAATGAGTTACTAAACTGATCTGCAGGAAGAATATCTAATGGAGCCTTACAGTATGTCGACAAATGGTTCTCTAGTGGGAGTGGTGCATGTGATCTTTTAACCTGAGATCATCATGGTACCTTGTGTACATGAATCCTTACTTTGGTTTATTCCCTAGCACACCACTTTAGATGTATATGGGATATTCTAGGTATGGTGAAGTATGCATGAAGGTTGTGAGTGGTCAATAAGGAATCGATCACTCCTTATAGGAGGAGAGAACATCCTATGTGATCTTATAGGATGATGACTCTGAGAGTCTCTGGCCAGAGCAGGGATGAACAATAGAAAAAATTTTACTATTTATCAATCGAGTCATCATCATCGAATTGAGATACATATGGATAGGTATTTGGTTTGACATATTTTCATACCCATGGCCTTTTCGAAATGTTATGTAATCGAAGGATTGAATTGCATGATAACTCACCATGAAAGGATAATTTTAGTATTTTCATCAAATTCTAAATCTTCTGATAGTCTGACATATTGCTAGATGTCAATCTTGACTTGTGGACTCATTAGAATTAAAAGAGTTTAATTCAAGAATCAATTAGGAAGAGTCCTAGTTGATTGGAATCTTGGGTTGACCTAATCTAATCGAATTAGGATTACATCGAGAGTTTGGGTCCACTGCTGATGAAACCTAATGGGTCACACACAATAGGGATTTGGTCTTGGTCTAATCTATTTGGATTTATTGTAAATCCAATAGGTTAATTGAATTGCTAGCACATGAATTAACTCAAGTTCCCAATTGGGTTCAATGTAAATGTATTTGTGCTAACCCTTTACTTGTTGCCTTGATCCAATGTGATTGGATTTGAACCATCTTATTATTAGTTGGTTTATCTGGTTTATATGGAAGAGTTCCATGTGAATCTACCACCTCCACGCCATTCACCATGCCAAAGAAAAAATATGGTGTCATTTATTTTAGGCGTTATGAAGAGTCCTTCCTTACTCTTCTTAATTTCCTTACTTGGTTCCATGCATTTTCCATTAATCCTCTGTCATGTGATGGCGCTTGGGATATGGGGTGTGGAAGAGGAGTCCTTCTCTTGGAAGGAATTTACATGTCAAAAATTGTTGGGACGCCACATTTATTTTGGCGTTGGCGAAGAGAAGTCCTTCTCTTTTACTTCTCTTAAATTCCTTACCATTTATTCCATGCATTTCTTATTTCATCGTGTTATATAATGGCTCTTTGAATTATGGGCACAGAAGAGAAGGAAGTGTCCTTCTCTGACAAAGAGTTTGAACCCACATATAAATGGGATGCCACCACATTTTTGGTTGATATGGAAGAGTCTTAAATGTAATGGACTCTTGGTATATCACATTCTCCTTTTCCCACGTGCCATATGATGGCATATTTATTTTTTCCTGATAGAGGAAGAGTCCTTCTGTAGATAAAATACTTCCTTTCCATGCCTTAACCCATTAGTTTCCATGCAAAATTTATTTGGTGCATGTAAGAGTTAAGGGAAGCCAAGAGTTGGCATCCCATGGTATCCCCCCCTTGTTTCCTATTTAAAGGGGGCACTACACCAAGGTTCAACATGCCAAATTAGGCTGAGAGTAGAGAAAAAGACAAGAAAAAAAGGGAGACAAAAATAAAAAGAAAGGAAAGAGAGAAAATGGAAAGCATGAGAAGCTTGTCCAAAAATCAGATTGTTCATGTGTTGAACATAAAATCTAATTTGTGTGTGGTGAAATCTTTTAGGAAAGAATTTCTAGAGTGGTCCTAGTGAAGGTCATGAAGGCATTCAAGTGATGGTGCAATCAGTTCTTGCGAAGGACGGTCGGCAATGAGCTTGCGAAGAAAGCTGCAGCACCATCCCATATGGATCACCATTGGAGGGCTTCTACTTTAGAGTCTTATGGAGATCTTAAGATTATCAGTTCATGATTTTCATGTTGGTATATAGCTTCTGATCTTTTCCTGATATATATGTTTTTGATCGTTTGCTTGTAATCATCAAGGGGTTCCTAGGATTTTATGTTCTAATGGTCTAGTTTAATTATTAAATTTTATTTTCAATTATTGAATGCATATAAAATTTTTTAAAATCTATATTTCACTGCATCACCAGAATCCAAGAGTGACACATAGCAGTATATAGTGACAACCTAGTAGAACCAAAAAAAACCTTAGGGTGTAGTTCACATGTGATTTAGTTCCTCTATCATGAGTCTGAACTAGATGGCAGGTCATGAATAAATCATCAAATCTCATCATCAGTCATATGACAGATTCGATTAGCTCAAATCCAATTGTGATCCTCATGAAATCTCTTTTCCATTAATCACACTATTGTGGCCACAACTCTCTTGACTTAGCCTCTCAAAACCCATAAGGCTACTCCTCTCTATCAAGCTCGATAGATTTCATCTAGATGCACACCTTACTTCGACAGTGGATCAACTACCGCAATATCCACTATAAGATCTTAATAAGGCTATATTTATGTGTCAGTCAAACTTCATAATCTCACTGCGAGCAATTATACCATCATAGATCAAAGAATCATTCACACAACTACAGCATCGAGATGATCACTGATGATTGAGTAGAAATTTAGTCGATCTTTCGTATGGTCATGCTCAGTACTAGTTGTTCTCTAACAACTACCTGCACTGATCACTCAGTATCTTTACATTATAGACCAGAGACTCATCTGTCTCAAAGAAAGTTATCTATGTGCCAGTCTTTCTGGATCAATCACCATCCTCATGATGATACTATGATCGAAAGTATTTAAAAATTTTATACATGTCTCTAATTTCAACACTTTAAGAATATATATCGAAGTATTAATTCCATAGATGATTCGAGGACACCTCACTCTTGAATAAAAATCAAACTTATCCTTTTATTGATCAAATCAATATTTTAAGCATAAAATCATATCATAAATTTATTACAATGTATCAGCCATATTGACTTCTAGGACATACATCTAACAATCTCTCACTTGGACTAAAGTCAATTGCCACTAATCTAAGTCCCATCTTCTAAGATGGACTTCCATCTTTGGCTGACTTAATTGCTTTATCAGTGGGTCTGCCACATTGTCCATGGAGTCTACTCTTCACACCTCGATATATTTTTTTTCAAGATAGTCGGTATGATATGGAACCATCGCTCGATGTACTTTGATTTCTGATGAGATCTTGGCTCCTTAACAAGTGCTATGGCTCTATTATTGTCATAATAAAGTGATATGGCATCTGATGTCATAACTCCAAGCTCCATGACAAACTTCTTGAACCAAAAGCCATCCTTTGCAGCATCTAAAGCAGCGACATATTCAGCTTCTATGGTTAAATCCGCTATGATGGGTTGCTTGAAACTCTTCAGCTGACTACACCACCATTGCATGCAAACACATATTCTGATATAGACTTTCTATCATTAGGATTAACATGAAGTCTGAATTAGTATACACTTCAACTCGCAACTCAAAACCTCCTCCAAAGACTAAGAATAAATCTTTAGTTCTTCTTAAGTACTTAAGAATGTTCTTCACAGCTATCCAATACTCCTCTTTTGGATTCGACTGATACCTACTCGTGACACTTAAACAATGGTAATATCAGGTCAAATACACAACATCGTATACATGAGGCTCCCTATGGACGAAACATAAGAAATCCTACTTATGCGCTGAACTTCCTCAGATGTGGTCGGACACATCATCTTGAAAAGATGAATACCATGCCTAAGAGGTAAGAATCCACTTTTAGAGTTTTCATATTGAACCTCTTCAATACTTTTTCTATGTATAACTTTTGTGACAGGTCTAGCATTCTTTTAGATCTATCCCTATAGACCTTTATTCCAAAAATATAAGATGTTTTCCCTCGATCTTTCATAGAGAATTCTTTGGACAACCATCTTTTGACCAAGGTCAGTATAAGAATATCATTCCCAATGAGAAGAATATCATCCACGTATAATATGAAGAATGTTATTACACTCCCACTGATCCTCTTGTATACACAAATTTTCTCTTCATTCTTGATGAAATCAAACAATTTGATCACATCATCAAAATGAAGAATTCAATTCGAGAAGCTTGCTTTAATCCATATATAGATCTTTGCAGCTTACAGACTCAGTGATCACCATCACCAAATGTAAAACTCAAAGGCTGCTCTATATAGATTTTTTTCTCAAGATATCCATTCAAGAAGATAATTTTCACATCCATCTGCTCGATTTTATAATCATAATAAGCTACAAGAGCAAGTAAAGTACGGATGGATTTCAACATGGCTAAGAGCGAGAAGATTTTTTGATAGCCAATATTTTTACACTAACTATAATCTTTTACCACGAGCCTAGCTTTATAGGACTTTACCCTACCATCTATACCTTTTTTATTTTTGTAGATCCATTTACACCCAATGGGTACTATTCCCTCATGTGGATCCACTAAGATCTATACTTAGTTTGAGTGCATCGAGTCAATCTATGACTTCATTGCATCTAACCATTTCTCAGAATCGATGTCAAACATCACCTCGTCAAAGGTATTAGGATCATCATCATGATCTTTATCTCTCATAAGGAACATTTCTTTTACTTCCTTCGTAAGCATATCCATATATCTTTCAAAAGGTCGGAAGATCCTACTAGATCTACGAGGTGGTGAAAGAACATCAACTACTGGCTCATGAATAATAGGTTTCTGAGAATCCATGGCTCTTTGCTCTTCAGAGACCTTCTCTTCAAACTCAACTAACCTCCCATTGCCACCATCCTAGATAAACTATTTTTCTAGAAATATGCATTTTGACTCACAAGCCATTGTGATCTTGTGGAAAGTAGTAGTATCCCATTGATCTTTTTGAATATGTTATAAAATGAGCTATTACAAATCTATTTTTTAATTTATCAGTCATCTATCTTTTGACATAGATCGAACATCTTCAAGTCTTAAGATAACTTAGACTCGACTTCTTATCGTGCCATATCTCATATGGTGTGGTAGAAATAGATTTTGATGGAATCTTACTCAATAGATGAATTACAGTTAATAAGATATGTCTCCAAAGATATAAAAATAAATCAGTGAAGTTCATCATGGATCTGACTATATCTAATAGGGTCCTATTCCTTCTTTCGGATACCTAGTTGAGCTGAGGTATTCCAAGTGGAGTCCATTGAGAGACTATGCCATTGTCCTTAAGATATCTCAAAAATTTCTAACTAAGATATTCAACTCCTCGATCAGATCGAAAAACCTTAATGGATTTACTTGTTTATTTTTCTACTTTGTTTCTGAATTTTTTGAACTTTTCAAAGATCTCATATTTGTGTTTCATCATATATATATATATATCCATACTATGATAGATCATTGATAAAGATGATGAAGTACTATAACCATCCCTGACTTGCACATCAAATGGCCTACACACATCGATGTATACCAGGACAAGTAACTTGATGGCCCTTTCCCCATATCCTACAAAAGATAACTTGATCATTTTTTTTGAAGATAAGATTCATAAGTTGGGTATGACTCTGAATCAAAAGAGCCAAGGATCCTATTCTTTTTCAATTTATTTATTCTATCCTCTCCAATATAGCCTAGTCTATGATGCCGTAAATACTTTTGGTTAATTTTATCTTTTGGTCTCTTTTGACCTACAGCACTCACTACTTGCTCGTTTAGATTCATATTCGCATCAATATGCAAGTGATAAAGACTATCAATTAAAAGATCATGTACAACCAATTTATTTTATAAATAAATAAAATAAAAATATTTATTAAAATTAAAATCAAAACCATCCTGTGCTAGCATAAATATGAAAATTAAATTTCGACTAGCTATAAAAATAAAATAACAGTCTTTCAAATCTAATCTAAATCTTGACGGTAATCAAAGAGGATAAGTACTAACGACTTCTGTAGTAACTTTTGCTCCATTGTTAATCCGAAGGATCATATCATCTTCCTCCAGCATCCTAATTTTTATTAAATCCTGTATTGAAGTACATATATGAGCACTCAAATCAGAGTTTAATACCCAACTAGAAGTAGAAGAAATTATAAGATTAGATTCAATTACGAGCATACCTTCTAAAGGTTTGTCACCCTTTTTAGTTTTCAGACTCTCCAGATAGAGTGGATAGTTCCTCCTCCAATGGCCTTAAGCATTATAGTGAAAATACTTTTCCTTTGCTTCAGCCTTCTTCAAAACATCTTTCTTTGGCTTGCTCTCTTTCTTCTACTTTTTTATGGATTTACTCTTTTTCTTCCAACCAGACTTTCTCTTAGGTGAAGAAGTCTGCTCCACAGTGAGAATAATGCCTTTTGAACTCTTCAAGGTTTCTTTAGTAGTGACCAACATATTGACCAGTTCAGATATGGTGCAATCAAATTTGTTCATATAAAAATTTACAATAAATTGACTATATGAACTTGTAAGAGATTGAAGGATCGAATCCATCTGCAATTTTTTTTGCATATCAAGCCCGCACTTTTCAAACTCCTCAATATCCTTGATCACTATCATACAGTGCTTATGGATTGATTGTCCTTCACGCATCTTCAGATTGAAGAGTCTCTTGGATACTTTGAAGCATGCTGTATGGCTCTAGTCACCATACAACTCTTGTAGGTGAGTGATCATAGCCTTGACAGTGGGTATATGCTCATGCTGGCTCTGTAACTCATTTGACATGAAAGCTAGCATATTGCACTTAACCTGATTGTCTTCATCGATCCAATTTTCATATACTATTCTTTGCTCAACAATAGGATGGTTTAGTAACACTAGGGATTTCTAATCGAGTATATGACCTAATTTTTTAGAAGTTAGAACAATCTTAAGGTTTCTAAGATAGTTTTTATAATTGGTTCCAGTCAAATGATTGGACTCAAGGATATGGGCTAGAGGGTTTGAAGTTGATATAGTTTAACTGCAAGAGTAGAGATTCAAGTTAGACTTTTGTACTTTAAATTTATATTTATTCTAGAGACTTTAAGAAGCAAACAATGACTTCCATAATTTTTTCAAATCTCTCCACTCTTCAGATGAAAAACGAAAACCCTAACACAATAACTGAATTTCTAATGGATGCTACGGTCTCACAGATGCCATGTACCTCACCTAATAGTTATTGATAACACGCACACTGATGCATGGACAACTCTTTGCCTAGATGCTTCTCTAAGTATATTACAGTGACTTGATCTCTAAGTTATGTAGGCTCACGTAATAATTATTGACCACACTCCTTAGTTAAATCCGACCCACCATTTACAAGTAAGTGCAAAGCCATCATTGGTGTTGGAATTTCATGATTTTATGCATGCAAAAATTTTTAAAATGAGTATGCAGTAAAATTTAAAATTTTTAAATTAAATCTAATTTAATCTAAGCATACATAAGATCAAATCTTAAAATCATAAATAGGATCGACATATGTGAGATAGGATTCAGATACAGAAATCAAATAAAAATAAATAAATAGACTTCATACCTTGGCACAAGTCGATCTTCATCGTGAACTGATGATCATAGATATCTTCCGAAGGTTCTTTGAAGCCCACAAGTGTCTGACCTCTATGGATATCCACACAAAATTTTGATCTGATCAAAAGCCTATTGATCTCATCGGAATGCTAGCTCCCTTGCAGAGATCGCATCTTGATAGTTGAATAATCTTCCTTTCTCTCAAGACATTCTTAGAGAAGAAAAAAAAATATGAGGATATTGATCTCTACACTAGAGATCATAAAAAAAATCCTTTCTTCTCTTTTCTTCTTAAAATTTATGCACCAAATCTCTACACTAGAGATGTAAGAATTTTGTCCAACTTTTGAACAAAGAGGAGAGAAAAGTCATGTCCAAATTAAGATAAAATATGAGAGAGAAGATATCCTAATAACCAACCTTTGGTTGTTGGTAAAAAAGAAGGGATATGCATCAACTTACCTCACGCCAAGCACCATCACGCCATGGCTCTTTTCTCCCATGAATTTTTTCATGCACAACTCTCCTCTTTTGGCATCAAAACTTGATCCATATTAGGTCTCTAACCATCCCTTAAGACCCACGTTTAAATAGGCAAAAGGGAGATAGAGTTTGGGTAGGAAGATAAGAGTCCAAACAACCTTAGACTCTTGGATTTTTTGTGCCACCCACATACAATCTTTTGCACCCAGATTTCACATGAAAATAAAGGATTAAGAGAGCTTATTACACGTTAAAAACTCATGCAAAAAGGAGTGGGGGGGTGGCGTCAAATATGAGTTGGCGTGAGGCTGGTTTAAGGAGCATGGAAGGAAGAGTTCAATCCACTTAGGACTCCTGTTTAAGTGGCTGATCTAAACTAATTTAAACTCTAACCAATTCTAATCATATTAAAAATTGATTAGACCCAAATAGATTAGAATCCAAATCTAATTAGGATTCTAAACTATTTAGATTAGATGTCACCTAATTAGAGGAGTCCTAGTCCTTTTAGACTCTCTCTTGATGCCTGAATCAAACTCAATTTAATCTTAATCCAATTAAGATTTGGTACACTCATAAAGATAAAAATTTTTAGTCCAAATAGAAACCTAAACATTCTTATTTAGATCTTAGTCTAATTAAGAATTAAGTAAAACTCAAATCCTAATTCAACAAGAAATTATTCTTCCATACAATTTGATTATCTCATAACCCAATTAAGCTTGATCAAATCAAACTCATGTCAAGTCAAATTTAATTTAATTTAGTTAGATGTGATGCAAGTCTCATAGCTCAATCAAATTGAGCCAATTAGCAATCTAATTGCTAATTAATCCTCCTATAACTCACTAACTCTTTAGCGAGTTACTTAATTACAACTTTTGCTTTGGATTAATCATCAATCAAATTGATAATCAAATCCTGTCATGATTCATAATCGTAATTCAATCATCTGATCAATCAAAAGCCTCTTTGTGTGTGACCCCATAGGTTCTATTCTGTCTGGTAGTGAGATATATTATGATCCCTATCATAATATTATTGAAACTCTTTTCAATGGATTGGAATCATTTCAATTTTGCCCATCAAGGATCATCGATCATCGAGATGATGCTCATGGGTCTCACAATCTATCAGTGATACCTAGCAATATGTAGTGGCAACCCAATAGAATAAAAGATGATGAATCTCTAGGTACAGTTAATGTATGATACAGTCCCTCTATCATTAGTCCCGACTAGATGGCAGGTCATGGATGAATTGTCAAACCTCATCATCGATCATATGATAGATTCAATTAGCTCGAATCCATATATGATTCTCATAGAAATACTTTTCTATTAGTCACTCTGCTATGGCCATAGACTTAAAGACTCAGCTTCTTAAATCTCATAGGACTACTCTCTTCTACTAGAGTTGATAGATTCCATCTTGATGCACACCTTATTCCTATAGTGGATCAACTATCGCTAATATCCACTACAAGGGTTCATTGAGATCCATGTTTATGTGTCAATCAAACTCCAGCAATCTCACTGCGAGTAATAGTACCATCTCAGGTCAAAGGACCAGTCACACCACTGTAGCATCAAAAAAGTCACTAACGAGTGAGCAGACATCCATGTGACTTCTCGTGTTAGTCACGCTCTGTGCTAGTTATTCTCTAACAACTACCTGCACTCTCACTCCAGTATCACTACATCACAAACTTGAGACTTATCTATCTGAAGAAAGTGATTTATGCACTGATCTATCTAGATCAATCACTATTCCCATGATGATCCTATGATCAGGAGCAATTTAGAAATTAACTATTAATGACACATATCTCAAATTCTCAACTCTTTGAGAATATGTGTCATCATCTTATTAATCTCTTGGATGATTCATGGATACATAAAATATGAGTGGTAATATAAATATCCCATAAAGTATAAAAATATATCTTAAAAATATAATATGCATCGGCTAAGATTGGCTTCTAGGATATACATCCAACAATCTCTCACTTGCACTAAAGCTAATCTGCCATCTACCAAGCCCCATCTTCTTAAGATAGGCTTGAGTCTCTGACTAGTTAAGTGACTTACTAGTGAGTTATCCACATCTTTTGTAGAGTTTGCTCTCTACAGCTCTATGTATTTCTACTTGAGGTAGTCATGGATTTTGCTGTTCTATGTGCTTGGATATCTGGTTAGACTTAGGCTCCTTAGCAAGGACTATGGTGCCATTATCTTTACAGTATATTATCATGGCATCTAATAACATGACATCTAATTCTGCAACTAATATTAGAATCAGAATATATTCTACACATCTACAGTGTACTCAACTTCCATCGATCGATTATTTGGAATCCTTCCAAGATATCAATATAGGGACACACCCCATGATGTAGATATTCTACCATCAACATCAGACATAAAATTTGAATTAGTGTATCCTTCCACTCCTAGCTTTAATCCTTCTCCAAATTAAGAATAAATTATTAGTTCTTCTCAAGTATTTAAGAATATTTTTACAGCAATCCAACGCTCTCAGCCTGGATACAACTGATATCTACTCGTGATATTTACAGTATTAACTATATCAATTTAAATACATTACATGACATACATCTATGCTCGAGAGGATAGCAGACCGCTCTCCGAGATTTCTATGCTGAGCCTTTTCAGCATCTAGTCTCTGTACTTTATCTGTGAAAACACAAGTATCCAATTACATCTATCTTTATAGATCTTAAGGATACTTGCTTTATGTTTTTCATAGAGAATTCTATATACAATCATATTTTAACCGATGTTAGCATTGGTCACTCCCACTGATCCTTTTGGAAACATACAATTCTTCATTTTTTATTAAATAATTTGATCATATCATTGAAATGAATATTTCAACTCCAAGATTATTATAAACTTTGTGATCTCATATCATGAGAAGTAAAATTCATAAGCTACTTTATATAGAAATCTTAAAAATATATCTGATCAGAAAAGCTAATTCATATCTTTTTCTTGGAGTCGATGTCCAACATCATCTCGTTATAGGTTTTGGGATCATCTCTATGCTCTCTATCTCCTATGAGAAATGACTTTCTCTACATCTTCTGTTAAGTATACCCAAGTACCTTTCAAGAGGATGGGAGATCTTATTATATGTATGAGGTGGAGGTGAAATATATGTATACTGGTTCATGATGAATAGGTTCTTTAGGTCCTACAGCTCGTTGCTCTTCAAAGACACTCTCTTCGAGCTTAACTTTCTTCCCACTGCTTCATCTTGGTTAAATAGTTTTTCAAAAAGATAGCATGTCAGATCACAATCACATTATGATCTTTTTAGAAAGTAGTATCCCAAACTCTTTTAAGATGAGCTTTATAGACCTATCATCTAACATAAAAAATCTGCTGTCCTTGACACAGACTAGACATTCTTGGATCTCTAATAATCAAGATTCAGTTCTCATCATGCCATATCTCATACGGTGTGGTAGGAACAAATTTAAAGAGAACCTAATTCCATAGAAATAAAGCATGTCCCTAAAAAAATATAAATAAATCAGTGAAGTTCATTATGGATCGGACCATATCTCATATAGTCCCATGACTCTTCTTAATTATCTCGTTGAGCTAAGATGTACTAAGAGCGGTCCCATATGAAATTATGCCATTTTATGAGATAATCGAGAAATTTTTTTCATTGGTATTGCATCTTCGATCCAATCGAAGTATCTTTAGAAATTTATCGATTTGCTTCTCTACTTTACATCTAAATTCTTTAAACTTTTTAAAAAATTTTAGATTTATATCTCATATACTTACCCATATCATGACTGATCATCAATAAAGGTAACAAAGTAGAGACAACTTCCTTTGTTAGCACATCACATGAGCTACACACATCAAATATGTACTAGGATAGGTATCTCAGTGGTCCTTTTTTTCTTGTCCCACAAGAGTAGCTTGATCATATTTTTTTAAAGAGATGATGCACAAACTAGATATGACTCAACAGTCAATGAGCCTAAAGCCCATATTTCTCTAGTTTGTTAATCATTTCTTCTCCTATACGACCTAGCTCAAAGTTTCACATATACTTAAGGTTTATCTCAACTCTGGATCTCTCAAATCTAATGACATTCACTGCTTGCTCAATTAAGTTCACAGATGATCACCATGCAAATAATAGAGACTGTCTCTAAGAACTAAATTCAGACGATAATCACAAAGGATAGATGCCCATGGCCTTAGAGCAACTCTTGCTCTATTATCAATTTTAAGAGTTACTTCCTTAGCCCTCTATCTTTTCATAGACTCTATATAAATCACTAGAGTCTATAACTCAACTGAAAGAAGAGAAAATCGTAAGGATAGTATTGAGCAATTTTGGCATGCCTGCTCAAGGCATGTCCTTGTTTCTTTAGGCTCTCTATGTATTTATCTCTAAACTCTTTCAAGGTTTTTTTGTTAGCAATAATTTGACCAATTCAGATAAGATACCAAGATGGTCATTCATATGGTAGTTTATCATAAACTGTCTATATAAACTAAACAGAGATCGCAGAATCAAATCTACAAGCAATTCCTTATGCATGATCATGTTGAGCCTTTCAAGCTCCTTAATATCTTTGATCATTATCAAATAACGATCATAGATTTGACTGCCCATCATGCATCTCATGCGCTGTGCAATTTTGATCACCTCACAACACTTGTAGATGAATCAATATGTCATTGGCAGTGAACATGTGCTCATGCATACATTGAAGTTCATCTAACATAGACTTCAACATATGGCACCTATCTTTATTATCATTGTCCATCCACTTATCAAGTATAGCTCGTTGATTTTGGGCTAGACAGACTGTTAACATTAGAATAACCTGATAGAGAATATTGCTTAATTTTTTAAAACTAAGAATGATTCTTAGATTTGTGAGCTAGTCTATGTAATTGATTTCGATTAATCGGTTGATATCTAGGATTTGAACTAGAGGGTTGGAAGTTGACACAATGAATATCAGAGAGCAAAGATTCTAATTAAATATTTATACTTATTTCATAATTTATTCTAGAGACTTTTAGATGCAAAAAGAACTCTCACTATTTTATCAGATCTCTCACACTCTTTGGATGGAGAAACCAAAACCCTAATACGACAACTAGGTTTCTAGCGGATGCTGTGGTTCCATCAATGCCGTGCACCTTATCTAATAGTTATTGGTAACATGAACACCGATGCGTGGACAACTCTTTGTCCAGATGCTTCTCTAAGCATGTTGCAGCTACTTGATCTCTAAGTCATGTGGGCTCACTTAATAGTTATTGCTCACACTTCTTAGTTAAGTCAGACCCATCGTTCACAAGCAGGTGCAAAGCCGTCATTCGGGTCCTCACCTAATAGTTATTGGGCCCAACTCTATCTTTATCCTGAAATAACTCTTTGCTAATAGAGTGGTTGTATGTTTTCGATGCAACTGAACTACTGTGAACAGTCGAGAACAGTCAACGTCGGTAGCATGCCTGCACATCTATAATGGTGGAAGACTATAAGACTTAATATTTATGAAGAGATTTGGATTTAGGTCTCATCTAATCAATCATCACAGGACTAATCTAATTGGCATGGGCTAAATCAAATTACCAAGTAACCATATTTGTGACTCAATCTTTCAAATTGGTCAGGTAAGTAGAGATTGGCGGAGGTCCCCTATTGCCTTTTTAGACACCAATAAATTAGTCAAGTCAATGAACGGAACCAATTAAATAACCACCTTTCAATTACTTGCTTTAGACATTAATTGGTGTTGCCCAGCTATGCAACCCAAGAGGGGGGTGAATTGAGTTTTTAAAATTTTAAAGTTAATTTAGAACCACAAGGATTAAGTAATAATAAACAAGTTATATGTAGTAAGTGATTTAAGCAAAGTATAGAAATGAGATGCAAGAATGTAAGAAAATAAAGAAATTTAGATAGAGAGCAAATAAGCACACCACAAACAAACAAGGTTTATAGTAGTTCGGTGCCAACTTTGCACCTACATCCACTCTCCAAGCTCCTACTTGAGAATTTAAATCTACTAAAATATATTCAACAAGAATACAATGTTGGTACCTCTGACTCTAGCTATCTCCAGTTAGAACACTTATTTTTCAAATATAAGTCAATCTAATACAATTCAATTCAAGGTTCGGATCAACCTATCCAAGTTTTGAAATCCTCTCAAAATTAAAGATCAAGACAAAAATAGAGTATAAGAGTTAATGATAAAAAAATATAAGTTTAGCTCCTTTAATGAGCAAATAAAACTTTAAGTATACTTTATACAACAAAAAAGAAGCTTTTCTGATTTTTTTTAAGGTTTTTGAAGACTTGAATGAGCTCTTGAGAGGTTGGTGAACTTGAAATGAAAGTTTTTTTTGCTTGAAGAAGACTTTTTACTTAGGGCTGAAATGAATGCTTGAATCTCTTCTCTTTTTTCCTCCTTCAAGTGCCTTTATATCTTCAATAGATGCTAGAGAAAAATCTGGATAAGTTTAGAGTCATTGGAGAGCTTTAAATGAGCATTAAATACGGTCAAAATGAGCTAAAAAATTAGTCGTTATGGAGATTTTCCATCACAGGGGTCGACTCATAGGTTCGTCCTCTGCACAGGGGTCGACCTCTATGGCACAGAACAGAAAGTGACTGTTCTGTATCTTTGGCTTGCACAGACAACAGAGGTCAACCCTGGAGTCGATCTCTGGCACAAGGGTCGACCCATAGGGTCGTCCCCTTTGGATGTGCCAGCCAAAAATAGCGTGCCATTCAGTCCCTTTTGACAAGGGTCGACCTAGGAGTTTAGGTGAATAGGTTAATTGATCCGAATAGGTTAGTTTAGGTAATCAGATTTGAGCCATAGAGCCAAATTAGGTCCTTAGGTTAATCGATTCTACATATGGATGTCAATTGATTCAATCAACAACACTTGTATGATCTTAAGCTCTATTGACCTAACCCTAACAATAGTTGACTAAATTTGATAAACTGCTAAATCAATTTAGATCCAATATGATTAAATCAAAAATCTTAGATGTAATCTAATTATATGATCTAATTTGATCTACCCATGACCAATCCTTCATGCATAAACACTAATTTTAGATCTTAAATTAAAATTTTCAAATCTAAATTTTTGCATGAAAAATATGTTTTGATTCTTGAAACAATTTTAGATCAAGTATATAAACATATATCATATATATAAATAAGTTAAGGTGATAGAAAAAAATTTTAGCCCGAAACATACTTTCATATGTCATATATACGAATTAAAATAGATCTCAAAACTCTTTTCATATTTAAACAATAAAATATATATCACATATATGCTAAAAAATTAGATCTAAAATTTTATTTAATTAAAAATTTTAACATCATTCTAAGATAACCATACAGCATAACAAGTTATGTCAGGACAACCTTATGTCAGAACAACATCAAAAACTTTCAGATCTAAAATTTTTCTCTACAAATTTTAGATCTAAATCTTAATCTCATGCATATGACATGGCTCTAACACCACTATTGAAATTTCATGGTTTCATGTATGTAAATTTTTTTCAAAATGAGTATGTAGTGGAATTTAAAATTTTTAGATTAAATCTAATTTAATCTAAGCATACATAAGATCAAATCTTAAAATCATAAACAGGATCGACATATGTGAGATAGGATTCAGATACAGAAATCAAATAGAAAAAAATAAATAGACTATATACCTTGGCACAAGTCGATCTTCACCGCGAACTGATGATCATGGATGTCTTCCGAAGTCTCTTGAAATCGCACAAGTGTCCGACCTTTACGAGTATCCATATGAGACTTTGATCTGATCAGAAGCTTATTGATCTCACCAGGGTACTAGCTTCCTTACAAAAATCATATCTTAATGGTTGAATAATCTTTTTTTCTCTCAAGACACTCTTAAAGAAGAAAAAGAAAATAGGAGAATATTGATCTCTACGCTAGAGATCATGAGAAGAACCCTTTCTTTTCTTTTCTTCCTAAAACCCATGCATCAAATCTCTATACTAGAGATGTAAGAATTTTATCCAACTTTTAGACAAAGAGGAGAGAAAAGCCATGTCCAAACTAGGATAAAATATAGAAAAGAAGATGTCCTAACAACCAACCTTTGGTTGTTGGTAAAAAAGAAAGGATATGCATCAACTTACCTCATGCCAAGCACCATCACGCCGTGGCTCTTTTCACCCATGAATTTTTGCATGCACAACTTCCCTCTTTTGGCATCAAAACCTGATCCATATCAGGTCTCTAACCATCCCTTAAGACCCACATTTAAATAGGCAAAGGGAAGATAGAGTTTGGGTAGGAAGATAAGAGTCCAAACAACCTTGGACTCTTGAATTTTTTGTGCTGCCCACATATAATCTTTTGCACCCAGATTTCACATGGAAACAAAGGATTAAGAGAGCTTATTACACATTAAAAACTCACATAAAAAGGAGTGGGGGGGTGGTGTCAAATATGAGTTGGCGTGGGGCTGGTTTAAGGAGTATGGAAGGGAGAGTTCAATCCACTTAGGACTCCTCTTTAGGTGGCTAATTTAAACTAATTTAAACTCTAACCAATTTTAATCATATTAGAAATTAATTAGACCCAAATAGATTAAAATTTAAATTTGATTAGGAGTTCAAACTATTTAGATTAGATGTCACCTAATTAGAGGAGTCCTAGTCCTTTTGGACTCTGTCTTGGTACTTGAGTCAAACTCAATTTAATCCTAATCCAACTAGAATTTGGTGCACCCATAAAGATGAGAATTTCTAATCCAAATAAAAACTTAAACACTCTTGTTTAGATTCTAGTCTAATTAAAAATTAAGTCAAACTCAAATCCTAATTCAATAAAGAATTATTCTCTTATGCAATTTGGTTATCTCATAATCCAATTAGGCTTGATCAAATCAAACTCATGTCAAGTCAAATTAAATCTAATTTAATTTAACATAATGCAAGCCCCATAGCTCAATCAAATTGAGCCAATTAGCAATGCAATTGCTAATTAATCCTTCTACAACTCACTAACACTTTAGCAAGTTACTTAATTACAATTTTTGCTTTGGATTAATCATCAAACAAATTGATAATCAAATCCTGTCATGATTCATAATCATAATTCAACCATCTGATCAGTCAAAAGTTTCTTTGTGTGTGACCCCATAGGTTTTATTCTATCTGATAGTGAGATATATTATGATCTCTATCACAATATCATTGAAACTCTTTTCAATAGGTTGGAACCATTCCAACTCTGCCCATCAAGGATTATCGATCATCGAAATGATGCTCATTGGTCTCACAATCCACCAGTGCCACCTAGCAATATGTAGTAGCAACCCAGCAGTATAAAAGATGACGAACCTCTAGGTGCAGTTAACGTATGATACAGTCTCTCTATCATGAGTTCCGACTAGATGACAGTTCATGGATGAATCGTCAAACCTCATCATCGATCATATAATAGATTCAATCAGCTCGAGTCCATATGTGATTCTCATGAAAAATTTTTTCATTAATCACTCTGCTATGGTTATAGACTTAAAGACTTAGTTTCTTAAATTCTATAGGACTACTTCCTTCTACTTCGATCGATAGATTTTATCTTGATGCACATCCTACTCCTATAGTGGATCAACTGTCGTCAACATCCACTACAAGGACTCATTGAGATCCATGTTTATGTGTCAATCAAACTCCAGCAGTCTCACTAGAGTAGTAGTACTATCTCAAGTCAAAAGATCAGTCACACCACTGTAGCATTGAGAAAGTCACTAACGAGTGAGCAGACATCCATGTGACTTCTCATGTTGGTCATTCTCGATACTAGTTGTTCTCTAACAATCACCTGTACTCTCGCTCCAGTATCACTATACCACAGACTTGAGACTTATCTGTCTGAAGAAAGTGATCCGTGCACTGATCTATCTGGATCAATCATCATCTCCATGATGATCCTATGACCAGGAGTAATTTAAGAATTAACTATTAATGACACATGTCTCAAATTTTCAACTCTTTGAGAATATGTGTCATCATCTTGTTAATCCCTTGGATGATTTATGGACACATAAAATATGAATGGTAATATAAATACCCCATAAAGTATAAAAATATATCTTAAAAATATAATACGCGTTAGCCAAGATTGGCTTTTAGGACATATATCCAACAATTGGATCCCTCACCTAATAGTTTATTAGGCCTAATCTCATCCTTATCCTAGAACAACTCTTTGTTAATAGAGTATTTGCATATTTCTGATATAACTGAACCACTATGACCAGTCAAAAATAATCAACATCAGTATCATGCCCGCACATCTACAATGATGGAAGATCTATGGACTTAATATCTATGGGAAGATTTAGGTTTAGGTCTCATCTAATCAGTCATCATATGATCAATCTAATTGGCATGGCTAAATCAAACTGCCAAGCAATCTTTTTCAATACTCAATCTTTCAAATTGATCAAGTAAGTGGAGATCAGTGGGGGTTCCTCCATTGCTTTTCTTAGACACCAATAAATTAGTCAGGTAAGCAAACAAAACAAATTAAATAACCACCTCTCAATTACTTACCTTAGACACTAATAGATTAATTGGTCTAAATAGGTTAGCTTAAGTGAATCAGGCTCAAGCCATCGAACTAAATTAAGCCCTTAGGTTAATCGATTCTACATATAGAATTTAATCAATTTGATCAATAATAATTGTATAATTTTAAAACTTAATTGACTTAATCTTAATTAATAGTTGACTCAATTTAATCAATTACTTAATCAAATTAGACCCATTATGTTCAAACCAAAAATCTTAGATACAATCTAATTACATGACCTAATTTTTGATTTATCCATGATCAAAATCCTCATGCACAGACATAAATTTTAGATTCTAAAATTAAATTTTAGATCTAAATTTTTTATATGAAAGATAAGTTTTAAATCATAAAACTAATTTTCAGATTTAACATACAAGCATATATCGCATATATGTATGTAAAACTCAGATCATAACATGATATTATATATCTCATATACAAATCATAAATCATATTGAAACTAATTTTTAGATCTAAATATATAATCATATATTTTATATATGAATCATAAATTAAGTCAAAATAATTTTTAAATTTATGCATGCATCTATATATTACATATATATGAACTAGAAATCAATCAAGAACAAATTTCAGACTATGCATGTATTCACATATCGAATATATGAACTAAAAATTAAATTTTAAATAAATTTTAAATTTAAAACAATCATCTATACATCTTATATATCAAGAAAAATTATATTTTAAATTTTTTTCAAAAATATATATGTCAATTTCATACATATGAAACTCATGGCTCTGATACTATTGTTGGAATTTTATGTTGGGGTATACATGTGTGTTACAAAAATTTTTTTTCTAAATAATATAGTAGAATAAAAGATTAAAATATTTTTTAATCTAAATCATATATGCATAAAATATAGAACACAAGGATCTACTTCATATGTCAAAATTGAATACATAATGAATTTTATGCTAAAATTAAATATGTGATCGAATCACATACATGTTTCATAATTTTTTTCTTTAAATTTGGATCTAGAAGAGAGTAGATTTTTTTTTAACCATATAAGTATCCGACCTCTATGGGTATCCACTCAGAATTAGCCTGAAACAGCCTTCTTTGGTATTGATCTTTCTTCTCTAAGAATAATCACCCTACGAATTTGAATGGAGCTTAGATCGCGATCAACTCTTTGATCCTTTCCTTGATCTTTTTCTTCTCTTCTTTTCTTGCTCTTCTTCCCTTGATTATGAAGCAATCAAGGTTTAAAAATTAGCAAGCAATGAGGGATGCCCAAACACCTTTTGGGCATGGAGATGGAGGATGCCCAATCTCCTTTGGGTGTTGGAACCAAAGGGAGAAGAGAGGGAGGCGTGGGGGGATCTTAGGAGGCATGAGAGCTACTAAAAATCTTATGATAAGAGCCTTTGAGAAGGTCTCTTTAAATTGGTAAGAAGTTTGAATTCTATTCAAAATCAAATAGCCTCTTAATACAAGTCCTACTTGCATTAGGAATCCTTATAGCCTTAGATATTTGACCCCCTTTAAGAGATCTATAGGGTGTCAAATATTGGAGGCTTTTCACCTATTTTTTTATATGACACATGGGGCTTAGGGGATGCCCCATGCTGGTCCTTCATGTCCTCTTTTAAGTGGGCACACCGAACTTGATCAAATCAAGTGGCACCCCATGCAAATAATCAAGAAAATTAATTAAGGATTTGAACCCTTAATACATATGATCAAAAATTCTAGACATCCAACGATTGAAGCCCAATAAATTTAATTCATTTAAATTATTAGTAAGTAACTAACTCAAATTAATCTTATCAAATAAGTAATTCAAGTGTAAAAAAAAAATTGGATTCAATCATGTGCTATAGTAAGGTTATTTTGAATCTAATATGGTTTTTCTATATCCAATTGAGACTTCATAAACCCAATTGCTTATTCCAGATTTAATCTCTTTGTTGTATGATCCCATAGGTTCAATTCTATCTAGTAGTAAGATATATTATGATCTCTATCATAGTATCATTGAAACTCTTTTCAATAGGTCGAAATGATTTCACTCTAACTCATCAAAGATTGTCGATCCTGAGCAATCCTAGTAAACTCTCATAATCCACCAATGATACCTAGCAGTATATAGTGGCAATTCAGTAGATTCAAAAAAAATCTTAAGATATAGTTCATATGTGATTCAGTTCCTTTATCATGGGTTTCGACTAGATAGCAGGTCATGGATAAATTATCAAATCTCATCATCAGTCATATGATAGATTTGATTAGCTCAAGTCTAATTGTGATCCTCATGAAAATTTTTTGCTATTAATCATACTGCTGTGGTCACAGACTCTCGGACTTAGCCTCTCAAAATCTATAGGACTACTTCTCTCTATCAAAATCGATAGATTCTATTTAGATGTATATTCTACTCCTACAGTGGATCAATTATTACCAACATCCACTACAAGATTTCAATGAAGCCATATTTATGTATCAATCAAACTCTAGCAATCTCACTACGAGCAATCATACCATTGTAGGTCAAAGGACTATTCACACAACTACAGCATCGAAACGATCACAGATGATCGAGTAAAAATTCAAGTAATCTCTCATATAGTCACACTCAATACTAATTCTCTAACTATCCGTACTCATCGCTCAGTATCTCTACACTGTAGATCGAGACTCATCTACCTCAAGAAAAATAATCTGTGCACCGATCTATCCGAATCAATCACTATCCTCATGATGATACTATTATCGAAAGCATTTAAGAATTTTATAAAAATCTCTAATTCTCAATACTTTAAGAATATGTATGAAGTAGTAATTCTATGGATGATTTAAGGATACATCACTCTTGAATGAAAATCAAACTTGTCCTTTTATTGATCAAACTAATATTTTAGTTACAAAATTATATCCTAGATTTATTACAATATGTCAACCATATTGACTTCTAGGACAAACATCTAACATTGATGCCTAACATTTTTATTAGCTACCTAAGCTTGCATCGAGCATTTAATACATTCCACCTACCCATCTAGAGGTGGGTAAATAAAATCTTTCATTCACTTCATGCCATTTTTGGTACTCGAAATCATCATGGTCACTAAGCTTGAGCACCCCAACCTCAAAGATCCCACATAGAATCATTGGCTTATTACATTAAAATCATACTTAACTATGATAATATTATTTCATACATAATATTATTGAGTCTGATAATCTCTATCCCACTAA
Organism: Elaeis guineensis; assembly: GCF_000442705.2. Taxonomy (NCBI): domain Eukaryota; kingdom Viridiplantae; phylum Streptophyta; class Magnoliopsida; order Arecales; family Arecaceae; genus Elaeis; species Elaeis guineensis. The sequence goes on from NC_025996.2 coordinate 70,509,363, forward strand.
GTACATCCAGTCATATTTTAAATAATATTACTTTATATGAGAATAAAAAGAAGGATAGCTACCTCTATATGAGTAGAGATATTTCTTAAATTATACTTAAATATTTTAATTAATTGATATAGGACTAAAATTGAATCAAATATAAATGAGATGTCAATATATTAATATCTATATTTTTATTTTATTATATTAATAAAAATATCAATGGGTTATGAAAGTATATATCTATATTTATTTTAAATAAATAAAATATAAATCAAATAGTAAAAATATAAATATGAATAAGGTATGAATTAGATGATTAAATTTTAAAATTACATAATAAAAAATATTACTAAATAAATGATAAATCTAATTAATAGAATAGTAATATGATTATATATATTTAAAATTTATAATTAGTATATAAAATTAAATAAGATCATAAATAAACTAATATATTTGAATAGATAATTGTGACAATATAGATACAAATACTAACAAATGTTATGCTCAAAGTTCGATCCATATTCATATACATCCAAATACGATAATAGATTGGATATTCCTTCAATTCATTTTCATCTGTAATTAAAAAAGAGTAAACATTTAAAGTATATCTTCTTTTAAAGGAGAGAATTGAAAAAGAAAGAGAAGGAGAGATGGAAGGGTTTAAAAATAGTTAAAAATAAAAATAGTAAGAAATGATGGATTTAGGAAGTAGTTTCATGGAATTAGGATCGTCGGATGTTCACAAAATTTGTCCAAATAGCTTATAATACATGCTATGCACAAAATATAATTTTTTTAATTATTTTAATTATTTATAAAAATATATATAATAGATATAATAAAATAGATAAATAAAATTAAATATTATTTTAAAAAATCACATCCCATGCATCGCATAGGGTTATAAGCCAGTAATAGTACTTTTTTATTAATAGATAGTTTAATAAAAATAACATATAAATATCTTTCATCTTTTTTCATTCTTTTTTTTTTCAAAAAAGAGAAGGAATCATTCCTATCTATCCTTCCATATTTTACCAAATATATAGAAGAATAAATAGAAAATATGTCCATCTTCTTTTTTATCCATCATTCCTCTTCTATCCATCCTCTCTTCAATCCATCCTTCAAATGGAACAAAGAGTTAGTCTTAGAGGAGCTTGAGTGACTATTGGCCTAGTGTAGAGTATTTAGAATGTATTTGAATGAATGATTGATGACTTAGGGCAAGATATTGGGTGTAACTACATTGAATGTTTTGTAGATAGTTCTCAAATATTAGAATATGAGTGGAAATAAAGCATTAAAGTTAAACCAGGAGTAATGACTATCAGGAAGTGGATGAAATGGTGCAAATTAGTAGATAAATGGTAAGTTAATAAGTAGACATCTATCTAGCAATTAGGAAGGACATGTATAAATCTAAAATTGTAACCATCTGAGTGCTTTTTTCTAACTCCAAAAATGGAGAGTTTTGATCCTGCATGAGGTAGAAATAAAGTGAAAATCACAAATCCATGATTAGGGATTGGGCTTGTCAACAATCTTTTGTGGGATCTAGAGGAAAACAATATTCTTTAAAGTCATTGCCACATTTTCATATTTGTATCTCTTTTATTTTTAATCAATATTATCCCTTGTTTCTCTTTGTTTATTTGTTCAATTACCATGCTCTATGCTGGCAGCATCCTAGTAGCAAAAGTTCTGAAAGGTTCAAGGTAGTAAGACTAACTACTGATTCTCTATACTTTTCAGTTCGAACTAGTGGCACATGGGTTGCATTGATTCAGCCAAGTATCTTGGTCTAACCCCTCTTACATCCAACAAAGCAAGCAATAATGGCACAATCTTAAGATTGCTATTAGATTAATCTAGTTAATGATAGTGATCATAGGAATGGTAGGTCCTTTATCACCTATCTAATTTGTCAACTTGGCTCTCCATTTTTTATGAAGGATCTTGGTCCTCTGCATTATCTTATGGGGATTGAAATCACAAGAATGGTTGATCAACTATTTTTGACTCAAACAAAACATACTCTTGATCTTCTCCTTTGAGCCTCCATGGATTGTTCCAAACCATATAACTCTCCAACTATTGCTTCGAGCTTTCTATCTAACAATCCATTGTTGGATCCTTCCTTCTATTGTGGTATTATTGGTGCATTACAAAATCTCACTCTCACTCAACTAGATTTTGCCTTTGTAGTAAATTCAGCTTGCCATTTCACAGATGCCCAAATTTCCATCCATCTTGTTGTTGTAAGGATATTGATGTACCATATGATCCGACTCAAGATGAGGAAAAAAGATCTCTAGAGTATTCGAGTGGAGAGTAGTGGTTTCAATCACTTGACCATAGTTTTGAGCATTGTGACAATGGGCTTTTGCTTGCTTTTATCATTGTATGCTATATTAACATAACAAATTAGGAATATTAAATCTCTTTTATGTATTATAAAATCTATTATATACATATCAAATGGATATTTATATATTTTATTCTAAGAATTATGTAAAAATAAATAATATAATTTTTATTATTTGTTATTGCTTATCATCAATGATAACAATGTTGTTGCATAGTATTTATTATTTTTTAAATAAATAATAAATGTTATATTGGATTATTTATCAAATGATAAAATGAAAGTTTTTGGTATCTTATGGAAATATTTTGGAGTGCTTGCATCCAAAAACCTTTTAGTGGCCGTACAACCACATCTCTTTGTGTGCAAGTGAGTTATAGTTTTAGATTTCATCCATACTTATTGATCATGAAGAATCAAATCTGGTCTAATTGGATTTGAGAAAAATTAATTTCAAAAGTTTAAATCCTTCATCATACATGGAAACAAATGCTAAAACTAAAGATAGGCCGAGCTTCATAAAATCTAAAAAGATGGACCATGCTCCAATTCATGGTGGCTATTGAGAGAAAATGGGTATGTTGCATGCAAATATTTCAAAACAATTTTGAATATAGCAGAAACAATCTTCGTTAAACCTTTTTAACCCCCCATGCAATAGATCAGGTCTATAATCTATCTGTGCCTAGATCTATGACATGCATAATCTAACATAAAAATACAGACATTTGAGATCAGATCTCAATACCTTATGCGGATCGAAATACATCATAGTTGATGATCCGTGGATTTGAACGATTCCTTTAGTCGTGCACATGCCCGGCCTCCACAGGTATCCACACGAGGACTCGTATCCATATGTGCCACCTACCCCCTCTACACCCACTCCTTTCATGCAAAATATTTCATGCCAATCATCATTAGCATGAGATATTTTTCTCATGGAATTTAGGGCGTGTGCAAGGGAAGAGAATCCCAGTGAGTTGGGACACTAGGTGTTCAAATTTGGTTCCAATCCAAATCTAATTTGGTTGGACCCAAAGAGAGGAGAGAACCTAATCCAATTAAGAACCTAATTTTTTCAATTAAATTTTAATCTAATTAAAAATTAATTGAATCCAAGTTCTGATCAAATCAAAAATTAGTCTCCTTTGCATTCAGACTTGATCCAATCAAACTCAATCCAAGTCAAATTGAATCTAATTCAATTAAACTTGATGTGAACCTCAATGTTCAATCAAATTGAGCCAATTAGCAATCTAATTACTAATTAATCCTCTTATAATTTACTAACACTTAGTAAATTACTTAATTATAACTTTTGCTTAAAATTAATCATCAATCACATAGATGATTATATCCTTCAACAATTCACAATCGTTAATCATCTATCTGATAAGATAAGAACATTTTTTGTGTGTGACCCCATAGATTATATTCTGTTGGATAATGAGATATATTATGATCTTCATCATAATATTATTAAAATTTCTTTTGATAGGTTAGAATAATTCTAATTTTGCTTTTTGAAGATCATCGATCATTAAGACGATGCTCGATGAGTCCCACAATCCACAAGTGAGACCTAGCAATATGTAGTGGCAACTCAGCAGAATAAAAATAATAAACTTTTAGGTACAGTTATCGTATAAGTCAATCCATCTATCATGAGTTTTGACTTGACGAAGATCATGGAGAACTCGTCAAATTTCAATGTCAGTCATATGCCATCACTACAACAGAATAGGGTGTTAGCGATGCAAAAAATTTGTCATTAATACTAGATTTTTATCAGTAATAGTTATTAGTGATAAAATTATCATCACTGATATTTTATCATAAAAAATGACATCGTTGATAATTTTTTATGATAAAAAAAAATTTTCATCGCAAGTAATCGATATTACTGATCAAAATTTTTTGTTAAAAAAAAATTTTTTCAAAAACTATTTGCAACCAAAAATTTTCATCATAAAAAAAAGTAATTTGAGATGAAATATTACGTCACTAATAAAAAAATTATTTAAAAAATTATTTATGATATAATACTTTCGTCGCTATTAATTTAATTAATTTTTTTATAAAATTTAGATCTATTAAAAAAATATTAGCAACATAAAAGTTTCATTGTAAATAGGAAAATTTTTTATGTAAATTTTTATCACTACTAAATTAGCAATTATTTATGACAAAACTATTTTCATCATTATTAATTTAATATAAAATTTTAATATTTTTAAATTTATTAAAAAATTTATTTATGACCAATTATTTTCATCGTTAATATATTTTTGATGACCAATATTTCATCAAAAATAATTCTATCATTAAAAATTTACACATAAATTTTTTTAAAATAATTTATGAATATATATTTTTAATTTATATTTATAATATTTTTTATTTATAATCTATAAAATAAAAATAAAAAATTCATACAATAAATTTATAAATAAATTTCATCATTTTATTATATTAAATTAAAATTATAAGAGGTCTGAAATAAAAATAAAATGTAATATAAATAGGTCGTCAAGTGTCGGCATTTGTAGAAGGAGAATGGGCTGGGGAAGGAGAGTACTCGAAAAAGCTCAAACCAGCCTGTTGCTGCCTCATCAGCTGAATCATCCACTCTATCTACACCATCCACTCCATCATCTGGGTCTGGAGCAGCTGGTACTCATCGATGCATGCAGTCTGGAGCAGCTGGTACTCATCTGGGTCTAGACCCCTAACATAATAAGATCTTGTACCAAGCACCTGATCACAGATCTCGTCATTTGTGGGTGCAGTCGAGCCCTCAGGGATAGGCTGGGATCTGATGCCTATCATACGATCTTGAAAATTAAAGTTATAACTATTTTAATTGCATACTAAAAATCAAACTATGAATAAAAAAATAATTAAAAAACTTACAAAAAGCTTCTGACTCTCCGTTGTCCACTCCCCTGACCATCGGTGATGGGTCCGCTGGTAGATAGCGATCCTACCAGGAAGCTCACCCCTCTCTGCATCTCTCTGTAATTTGAAATAATTAATTAAAAAAATTTTAAATAGTTAGAGAGTTAAAATATGCTAATTAAAAATTACTTACCATCTACTCCATATGACGAGCGAATGATCTCGAACCCTCATAATGCGACACGATCTGTCTCGCCCGATTTGCGGTGTTCTGGGCACATCGTCTCTGTATAGTTGGCAGTCAAATTAGTAGGTAACAAACTAAATTTAAGAATAAATGATTCAATCATTAAATTCTAGAAAAAGAAGTTTGGATGTGTAATCTGATATGTCGGATCCTCGTAATGCCGGCATACGAGAGCCCAATCATCTATAGTGATGTTGTTATATGGCCACTGCCGCGTTGCCTCCACCCCATGGTCCTGCATCACATGGTATTAGTGCTGATGAATGCAGTGGCGATACTCCTTAAAATGCAAGCATAAATGAGCATCCACAACTCGCCGCATGGGATCCTCCTCAAAATCAATAATATCAAATACACCCTGCTAATAACAAATATTAGAAGAATACCGTGCTAATTAAATATTCACAGTACAATTTATTTTATCTATAACTGGGTGTAGAAAATCTCTCTCTGAGCCTGTATAACGTGACACCAATCGAAAGGCATCATGGGGGCATAGCTGCGGCATATGATGCCCAGCTCGGTCTACCACGACTCATACCATCCCCTAATGGGCCTGGTGTAGCTGGATGATATCTCAATACAGAGACACTGTCTTGAGTACTCGCATCTTCAATGCTTTAGAGTGAGGTTCTTCGATGGACCTCACCCTCGCCTCACCACCGATGGAGACTGGCCTGAAACAATAATAAATAAATCATTAGTATGATAGCTATCAAAATAAAAAAAATCAAATTTTATTATATAAAAAATATAATAATACCACTCGGATCTGCCTCACTCAAACCACCTCACTAGAACCTACCAATACAGGACCCTCTGGCGACTCTGCTGGTATGATAGTGGAAATAGGTGAAGGCACCTCAACCTCAGGGGTAGGCTGTGAATTCGTTTGTCTCATGGTACCATACCTACAATTCTTGACATATAAATGAATATTATTGAATAATAATAGTAAAAAATAAATTACATTCTAATGAATAAAATTATATCACATACCATTATCACAAGAGAAGATTCAACAAAGAATATAGATCTACTCATCAATATTCGTATCTTCCTCAATGTGTAGGTCCTCCTCTAAATCATAATAATCGACTAATGTATCGTCTTCTATCTCATCATCATTAATGAACTGATCGTCATTCTCGACTCATCAAGATGAAACACAAAATCAGCTTCAACTTCGTTGGGCAGCAAATCAGCCCTATTCAAAGGAGCGGTTACAAGTTCTTCATCAATAAGAAGCTCGGCTAATATTTGTTCTTCCTCTTGAAAAGCTTTTTCTTCATGTAAATCTGAATTTTCATCTATCTCTAATTGGGTTGGTATGTCATATACGCATCTAGATATTATTCTTTGTACGATATGCCAATTACCTCGATACTTTAAATCCCTACGACCCCCGCGACCCCCGCTCTCATGGCATCGGCACCATCACCCATCCCGGGCTACCCAGACTCGACCCCCGCGACCCCCACTCCTGCGGCATCGGTGCCGTCACCCATCCCGCATCGCACAGACTCAGCCCCCGCGACCCTCGCTCCTGTGATGCCACCACCGTCACCCACCCTGCACCACCCAGACTCGGCCCCCACGACCCTCACTCTTGTGGTGTCGGTGCCGTCACCCACCCCCAATGACCCACCCCTCATGGCACCGTCACCCTTTCCAACCCCCTGCAATCCAGATCCCAACTCAAATCCTAATCTGATCCCGATTTGGATCCCAACCCGGATCAGGATCTCGAACCAGACCCTGATTTGGATCTCGGATCGGACAGTTCATATGCATTAAAAATTCACTGAAGGATTCGACTAATCCTAGTTAAAATATTAAATCATAATCATAATACTTTATATGCATTAAATTATAAAAAAATATGTATTTAATTATAACAAGAAAAAAATATTTTATTATTCATCAAATAATAAAATATTTGATTAATATTTGATTATTTTTTTCATTTTTTTTCTTTTTCTCTTTTTCCCCCCTCATTTCTCCCTTCCCTTCCTCCCTCCCCACCCCGACCGACCCCCCGACCATCCGCCCTCTAACCCCCCGGCCCCTTTGTCACCCCCGACCGCCCACCCCCACCCCATGAAACCCCCTCCATCCTCTGGCCTCCCAGCCCCCTACAACCCCCTCCACCCGTCATGCCACCCCCTTCGCCCTCCGACCCCCGTGTCGCCCCCGGTCGCCCACCCCCACCCCACGAAACCCCCTCCACCCTCTAGCCTGTTGGAAAATATGTCCCAAAAGCCAATCGTTAAGCTGTTGACGATTGAGCAACCAAGTATTGTAATTGATTTATTAATAAGTAAAATATATTTTTGATATTTTCATCATAAATTTTCATCTTCTAACGAACTCCGTTGTTATGATGAAGTCTTTAGGACTATTTAAGTTCGATAAAGAGAAAATTTATCGATTAGTCCTTAAAATTATTCATGATCAAATGATAGGCTATTAATAAGAACGACAGCTTCTATCGAGCATAGGTCGCTGTAGGCCATATGGGTTGGTTGTCCTCTTAACCAAGGAGTCTGGAGATACTGGTATGGCATACAAGTGAGATGTAAGGGTACATCGTCATTGAACGTGACCAACTTCAAAGCATTCTGCTGTTGAGAATATCTCTAATTGGATATAGGTATAAGTATCCCTTAGACCTGAGATCGCCTTAGTGACTTGCAAGCAACTCATTGTGCTTTGGTACTGGACTAACTGAATTTCTAATTTAATGACGGAAAGCTTTTGGACACAGTCAAGTACTTGCAAAGTCAGAGTATGATCGAGATGGGATTGACCACTCCAAGAGTTGGAGAAGAATGAGTCGCTGTATTTTAATTTAGCAAAATCTTGATCAGAGTAATCTATCAGATGGATTTGATATTTTGAAATACAATGTGGACAACCTAATCAGAGTTGACAGTGAAACTCTGAGGTGTCCTATGATCATTTTGGTCAAGGAGATGAATTATATAGAAACTATGTCTGCATGGGTTCTAAGGATGTTGTTCTACACATTCGACCTATCCGACTGTCGGGTACCGTTGCTAGATGGTCATTTCGATTGATACAGAAATTTATTCCTATACTATCAATTTAGGTTCGGACCTATGAGGTCAGACACATTAGAGTTCACAATCTGATCGGATGGTTAATCAATGATTAAGAATCATTCTAGGGTTAAACGATCCATACGATTGACATTTAACCTAGTGCAAGTGTTGCAGGAGGATCGATTAGCAATTCGATTACTAATTGACTTAATTTGATTAAGCCAATAGACTGAGATTAAGTCTAATTGAATATAATTTAATTAGATTTAGATTGGGCTTGATTGGATCAAGTTCAATTAGTTTATTGGATAAGCCAAGTGCAAGGAAAAACTAGTCCTAGTTCAATTAGGACTTGGGTCAACCTAATTTCTAATTTGATTAAAAAATTAGAACAGATTTAAATATAGTTTAATCTGATTAAATTAGGTTTTTAATTGAGTTAAGATCTATTTTAATTGGGTTAATCTAATTTTGGTTTGATTTAGTTTGAGAAACCAAATTAAAACAAGTCATAAGATAGAATCCTAGTAAAACTAGGACTCTACCTTGCGCCACATAAGCCCCCCATGCCCTCTCTCTTATTCCATGCCAATTCCCTCTTATTTTGTGTGACAAAAATCCTCTCCTAGGTCTTCACCATGCCCAAAAGGTTTTCTCTCTTCTTTCTTACATGGAAGATGGTTGTGGATCAAATCAAAGTAGGAATAAGTTTGGATTTCAAATTCTATGAGATAGAGTTTTAGAAATCCAAAACTCTTTTCTTTTTGCACCAATTTTACCCAGATTTTTTTTGAGATTTTTGTGACTTTTATGGCACTTGATAGGCATCCTTTGCTGTTGGTCCACACACAAAAAGAAGGAGGGGGGACCAAGAGTTGGGCGCCCCTTATCTTGCCATGTTTGGATAAACCTTGACTAGGTATTTAACCTAGACAGGGACTCCATCATATCTCTCTATATAAAATGAATTTCTTCATGAAATTTTTATGAAAAATAGATCAAAGAGAGACCTTTGGGGAGTCCAAAATTAGAGAGAAAAAAAGTTGGAGTGTGGAGATATAATAGACATAAGATAGGGTGTCTAGAGAGAGAGCAAAGAGAAGAAGAAGAGGTTCTTCTTCTAGGGTTGTTGTGTTCATCTCTTCCCTTCCTCCATCTTAAGTTTTCTGAGAGTATCTCAGATCTAAAACTTCTCCTACTTTTCATCTTTGGAAGAGTCCAAATTAAAAAGAAGAAGGCACTTGATCAATCATTGAAGAAGGATCAGCGCAGTACTAGCATACTGTGCTGATTTCTTGGAGTAAGACTTCTGATCGAGATTCGTGGGCTCGTGTGGATGACTCCTAGAGGTCGGACATGTGTGTGGCTCGCAACATCATCCTCAAGTCCGGATCAGCAAGGTTAGAATGTCTAACTTGTAAGGTAATAGATCTGATCTATTGTTTATTACATACATCAGATGTAGCATAGAAACATGTTGATATGATCAACATGTAGTTCATTCTCTATATGTTTTAATTTCTAATTTAATACCATGTAATAATCATGTAATAAGATCTTAGATCTAGAGATTCTCTAATTTTATAAAATAAATTTTGATTTATTTTAATCTTTCGCTGCATGATCTTGAAAAAATTTCAAGATCTAACCCTGAAACCCTAGATCTGGTTCCTTCATAGCCTCCCAGCCCCCTACAACCCCCTCCACCTATCGTGCCACCCCCTCCGCCCTCTGACCCCCTGGCCCCCGTGTCACCCCCGACCACCCACCCCTACCCCTGCAACTCCCTCCGCCCCTGGATCCCCTCCCCCTTCCCCCCACCAGTGGCTCCGTACTATGGCAGCCACCGGCACGTGCTGGTGGGGGCACCGGACGTCGCTCGCCGGTGGCTCGATCAACTAAAAAAAAAAGGTGGGTGGAAAGCGATGATTAAAGAGAGGGAGAGGGAGAGGCCTTACCTTCGACGAACGGCAACGGTGGCAGCAGAGAAGCCCACGGCAACGGCAATGACAACGATGGTGGACGGCAACGACGGCAGCGATGGTGGAGATGTGGTCGCTGATGGGAAGAAAGGGGGGGAGAGCTCGGAGAGGGAGAGGGAGAGGGTTTCATGGGGGGAGGGGAGGGGGAGAGGGAGAGGGAGAGGGGGGAGAGTTCAAAAGGGACGCGACATCGACTTGACATGTAATAAATGAAGAACTATTAGCAATGAAAATTTTTATCGCTAATATCCTTATTCATAATAAAAAATAATTTTTGTTGCCAATAAGGTCTGTCAAAAATTCTTCACTAAAAAAAAATTTTCTAAAAAATTTTGCCCAAAAAATTCATGAAATAAATTAATGGTGATGAAAATAAAAATATATGTCATTAATAAGGGTATTAGCAATGAAACTATAGTTTCCATCACTAATAAATACTGTCCAAAAAAAAAAATTTTCTCTAACAATTTTTTCTTCAAAAAATTAAAAAATATATTTTTAAAATAGTTTTTCTGATGAAAATATTTTTCATCAATAATAAAAAAAATTCATTAACAATTTTTTTTCTTCATAAAAATTAATTAAAATAATATTTTTAAAACATGATTATCGATGAAAAATAAATTTACATTGTAAATAATTTTTTTAAAAAAAATTTAAAGACTATTTGCAATTAAAATTTAGTTTACATCATTAATAATTAAAAAAAAAATTCTTCCAAATTTTTTCAATCTAAAAAAATATTTTCAATAATAATTTCATTAAAAAATAATTTTGGATTTTTTTCCATCCAAAAAATTTAACAAAAGAATGACATTAAAAAAATATTCATGATAAAAAATAAAGTTAATTTTCTTTAATCTAAAAAATTTTTGGTCTAAAAAAATTTTTCAAAATAATTTTATCAAAAATTAATTTTTTATTAATCAAAAAAAAATTATATAAATAATTAATTTATAATTTTTCTTCCAAAAAAAATTTTTTCAAAAAAAATTACATAAAAAATATAATTTCAATAAAAAATTTAATTTACATCGCTAATAATGGTTATAACAATAGCTCTTCATCTTGCACAATAAAATGGATACTTTGGGAGATCGATAACTTTGAGGTCTTCGATCTTCAAAGAGCTCGTCTTCTTCTTGGAGTCTTCATTTCAGAAGTCAGAGTATGAGAATATCGTGATGATTTTGAGGTTGCGAGAGAAATCTATCAAGATTAAAATTTGAAGGATAAGGTAAGGATAGGAAGTTAGAGGTCCAAAAGCTCGTATATTGCATGTGAGGATCGAGCTTAAGATATTCAAAAGGAATTGTATGAGCATCAAAGAGCAATTAATCAAAATCAAAGCAGACCTGCGGATAGTGCAAGTTGTATTATAAAACACAAGCTCATATTTATGCTTTGCATTGCTAGGAAGTTGAGTGTTAGTATTGTTTGTCTTCTTATGATTAGAACACTTATAGAGATATATTTGAGCGTTGATCGATGTAGGAAGCATGGTACCCTTCGAGATCATGGAAGTCATGCTAGAATACGCTGCTTAACTATATGGTTTCTGTATGGAAAGATGCTCCTTTCATGTAACTTAAGATAGACACTTCATCAAAAAGATTCATTGATATTATTAGTAATAGTGACAGTGATGAACAGATAAATTTTATATTGTAAATAAATGTATAGCTCATTTCATTCAAAAAGTCTATTCATTCTACTCTGCGAATATCATTCACTTTCATATGATTTTTCATACAAAAAATTTGATCTGGATCATAACTCATATTTACTTTTTTATCATGTAAAAAGATGAAGATGTATACAGCTGCTATAAAAAATAGATGCAGTTATCTTACATAAAATCAAAAATTTAAATTTTATGATTTTTTTAATTTTTAATTTTTTAAATATTAATGATAAAAATATTTTTATTGTAAATAATTAAGTATTTATGATGTAAATTTTTTTTCAACGTAAACACTTTATTACTTATGATGAAAAATTTTCATCATAAATAATAAGTAACTTTTGATTTTTTTTTAATTTTTAATTTTTTAAATATTAGTGATGAAATATTTTTATTATAAATAATTAGGTATTGATGATAGAATTTAATTAATTATGATAAAAAAATTTTATAGTAAATAATCAATAATTTTTAAATTTTTTAAATTTTGATTTTTTTTCAAATATTGGTGATGATAATATTTGCATTGTAAATAAACTTATTGATGATGAAAAGTACTTTTTTATCATAAATACCTAAATTATTTATGATAAAAATATTTTTATCACTAATATTTAAAAATTTAAAATTAAAATAAATGATATATTATTTATAATAAAAATATTCATCGTAAATAATTTATATTTAAGATAAAAAAAAATTTCATCGTTGATTTATGATTATTTGTGATGAAAAATTTTATTCATCATAAATAATAAATTATTTATGATGAATATCTTTTTCATCGTAAATAGAATTATTCATGATAAAAATATTTTTATTGTAAATAATTCCATCACAAAAAGGCTGTTTTCTTGTAGTGCAGATTGGCTCGACTCGAGTGTACTTGTGAATCCCGTGAAAATTTTTTTTCAGTATTCACACTTATTTTGGTCAAAGACTTTCTGAACTAAGTCTTGTGAATCGCATAGGACTTCTCTTTTTCTATCATGATCGATAGATTCGATCTAAGTGCATCCTACTTCTAATAACGAATCAGAATCCACTGTAGCTAACATACACAGTAAGGACCCAAATGGCTAGGGATCAAGTGAACGTGAAGTCAAACTATAGTAGCCTCACTATAAATAACTGATGTACTGTAGGTCAAAGGACCACTCACACCACTATAGCATCGAGAAGACTACTGACAAGTGAGTAGACATCCTAGTGATTTCTCATGTTGGTCACGCTCAGTGTAAGTTATTCTCTAACAATCACCTATACTCTCACTCCAGTATCCCCATACTACAGACTCAAGACACATCTATCTGGAAGGGAGGTGATCCATGCACCGACCTAACTAAATCGATCACTATCCTCCATGATGATCCTCTGATCTGAAGTATTTAAAAATTAACCAATAATGTATGTGTTAAATTCTCAATAACTTGAGAATATACAAAATTATCTATTAATCTCTAGGATAAATTATGGACATATAAAATATAATTAAAAATAAAAATTATTTTTTATTAATAATAAATATTTTATAAATATAAATACATATTCTGAAATTATAAAATATATCAGCTAACAATTGACTTCTAGGGCACACATCTAACAAACTTTCACTTAACCTAAAATCAATTGGCTATATACCTAAGACCCATCTTCTTATGGTAAGCTTTGGTCTTCTGCTGGCGAGAGGCTTGATCAGTGGATCTGCCACATTCTGCATGAAATCAACTCTCTGTACCTCGATGAACTTCTTCTCGAAGTATTCACGTATGATGTGAAATCGCCACTCTATATGCTTGGACTTCTAATGAGATTTGGACTCCTTAGCGAAGGCTACGGTACTATTGTTATCGCAGTACAGTGCAATGACATCTGATGGTATCACATCCAGCTTCACAACAAACTTTTTGAATCAGAATATTTTTTTAGTAGCTTTAGAAGTGGCGATGTACTTGACTTTCATGGTCGAATCTGTAATGATCGACTATTTGAAATTTTTTCAGCTGATTGATCCTCCATTATATAGAAAAATACATTCCAATGTAGACCTTCTATCATCGATATCAGACATGAAGTCCAAATCAGTGTATCCTTCTATTTTCAGCTCCTCCATCAAAAATTAAGAACAAATCCTTAGTCCTTCTCAAGTACTATGGAGACATTATCTTTTAATGGCCATTTATATACTGAATAGGGTTTCATCTAAAATCATTCCTACCACACCATATAGATATGACATGGTAAGAAATCGAGTTTGAGTCACCTCAAGATTTGGAGTTGTCCGGCCCATGTAAAACAACAACAGATGGATAAGTTAGAAACTAGATCTCTTAGAGCTCATTTTATTGGATATCCTAAGAAGTCTTTAGGATATTATTTCTATCTTCCAGAAGACCATAATATGATTGCGAGTCTACATGCAGTCTTTCTTGAAAATAGTTTATTCAAGATGGAGGCATGGGAAGATAAATTAGGCTCAAAGAGAAAGTCTCTGAAGCACAGCGAGCCTTGGAACCTAAGGAACTAATTTAGTCTGAGTCGATCCACACACTTCCTCCTCCTCCACCTTGTAAGTCCAGTAGAATTTTTTATCCTCCTAAGAGGTACTTAGGTATTATCTCATAGGTGGTGCGGACACCAGAGCCATCAAAAATTGGCAACATAATTTAAGGCCATACTTGGATTTGTCCACGTCACCTTTGGAGCCACCACTCTCCACATGCCAAGAGAAGAAATATGCATGCCAGCATGTGCCGTGCTCATGCTAAGTTGTGTCAAGCATCAAGCACCCACATGGAGTTCCATTTCTTCCTTAAAATTTCTTAAGAATTCTTGGCTACTTATTTTGTTGAAGGCTGATTTTTTTTCTATGGTAGATTATAATGCTTTACTTTTTTGTGGAGGGTTGATTTCTTCCTTGTAAAGATAAGAGATTCCTAAACAAACAGGACCCTTAGAGTCCTATATAAATCCTTGTATCTTTCATGAAAAAAATAATGAATGATTTTACAAACTCCACAAATACTTGTGTCAATCGCTCCGAGAGGGAGAGGGTGTGAGACCCAAAATCGCCCCACAAGGGGAGGGTGTGAGGCCCACTTTCTATCCTATTCCTTCTACCTAAGATTCAGTATTTCTACGACTCTGATCGACTCCACCATCTACCCACACAAGCCTATTCCGTCAAGAGAAGATCTGTCTCCTCCAGAATTTTTATCTGTCATGCTGAGAGAAGGAGTGATTTCTTATTCTACAGATCATATGCTGTCAAAGACTTTCGTTCCTTAACAGTTGATCTTTGATTTTTTTTTTAATCCGATGTTGGTAAAGACCTAGTTATTTATCGATGGATCTGTTTGGTTAAAAGATTAAGAGCCCTAATCAGAGTAGTTTCTTAACTACCACGATCCGGATTCTTATCATCTTCTTGGATTTTCTCACGGATTTAATGTTTTATTTTCTCTCGTTCCATTCTTATTTTTTTTTTGCATTTACTCGTGAGCGTGTTTAATTTCTGCTATCTGTTTATGAAATTTTCTATTACTAATTATTTATTGATCTCTCAAATGGCATTCGTCTGTATCATTTAGATTGATCTCGCTTTAGTCTCGTATCAATCAATCACGCCTCCTGAGCAGAGTATAGGCAACTATACTGTCTGTCCTGGGAATAATGAGCCCCTGGCCGGACGTGATTTATTGTTGATGAACAGAAGAGAGCTTGATTATTAGGATTGATTTTCTTTTTAGGATCATCCCGCATCAATTTGGTATCAGAGCAGGTTGATTAGGATTTTAGTTTAAATTCAGCAATTTAAATTTTTGCAAGTTAAATTTTCGTACTCTAAATTTCGTACTTTACTTGCAAGCATTTTAATTTTTATTACACCTTATTTCTGCATCTTAGAGTTGCATGACCACTAGATCAGGTATCTGGTACCAATATCCTACTTCCCCACCCAACACCAATATGGATCCCAATATAGCAGCCATCATTAATGCTCTGACTGAAAAGTTTGATGACATGAAAAATTTTATGAAAGCCATGGATAAAAGAATAGTGGTATTAGAAGAAGCTAGGCAGAAACAACCTGAACCTGAGTCTTCCCGACTACCTATAGGACAAAGAGGTAGGAATCTAGAACTTGATCGACCTATAGGGGCACGCCCGCACCATAACCAGTTCGATCAAGATGAGCATATTCTTAGGAATGTGAAAGTTGAAGCTCCAAGTTTTGATGGTTGTCTAGATCCGAGAGAGTACCTAGATTGGAAATCAGGTATGGACCACTATTTTGGATGGTACGAAATGTCTGAAGCAAGGAGAGTTAGGTTTGCTAGGATGAAATTGGTGAGGCAAGCCCGACTTTATTGGGAAAGTGTTGAGCGTCTTCTCAATCAGAGAAGACAAGATCTGATAGAAACCTGGGATGAGATGAAAGAAAAACTCAGAGAGAAGTACCTCCCCACCTCTTACCAACAAAAACTTTTAGATCAATGGCAGAGGCTTACTCAAGGAAATAGATCAGTCATCGAGTATATCACGAGATTTGATGAATACCTCATGAGATGTGGAGTAGCCGAAGATAGAGTTGTTACCTTATCTAGATTTAGAGCTGGATTACGAGAGGATATTCAGTGTGAGCTCTTTCTGTGAGAGGTAACCATGTTGGAATAAGCTTATCAAATTGCCTTAGATTTTGAAAGATTTTTTAGATATTCGACTCCCCATCATCCTGAACCCAATCAAGTAACCCCTTCTGGATCGAGACCTAATATTAATCAAACTCCTGATAACGGACCTCCACTTACAAATCCTATTGGGAGAAAAGAAGATAAAGAAAAAGGAGCTATAGGAGAGTTATCAAAAGGAAGTAGTTCTCGATCTCATTGCTTCAAGTGCCATGGTTACGGTCACTTTGCTGCACAATACCCCAACTGATCATTATTCGTAGAAGAATTAGAAGGAGAAACTCTAAAAAATATTGAGGAGAAAGTTTATGAAGCTGATCCAGATTTAGCCGAGCAATTTGAGAATACTGAGGACATCCTAGGTTATGCCACACCTGAGTCAGACCTTAGGCTTGAAGTCGTTAGGTACGTCCTAGCCCAAACTAAGGAAAGTGAAGACTGGCGTAGGACCTCTATTTTCCATACCTTCATAAAATTTGGCGATAAAATTTGTAAGGTGATCATTGATAGCGGTAGCTGTATCAACGCCATCTCCACCGACACGGTTAAGCGATTAGGATTAACTCCTTAGATCATCCCAGTCCATACCATGTGTCTTGGATTGATTCCTCCTCTATTCCCATTAAATTTAGATGCCGTGTGCCCATCCAGCTTCATTTCTATCAGGATCATGTGTGGTGCGATGTCTTACCCATAGAAATCGAAAGTATCATATTATGTCGGCCTTGGCTATTCGACAATGATGTTACGATTTATGGCCGTACCAACTCCTGTAGCTTTACTCATCAGGGTAAAAAGATCACGATTAATCCTTCCCCACCTAAGGCTACTAATAGAAAGATAGGCGATGGACCAAAAGAAAATCTTAAGAAGAAAAGCCTCAATCTGATAGGTGCTAAAGAATTAGAGACGACCATAAGTGAAGGATCACCAGTTTGGATGCTTGTTGCTAGAGAAGTTCATGAGGATTCTAAGGTGGATTATCCTAAGGAAGTAGCTAGCCTTCTTACTGAGTTTCATGATGTCTTTCTTGAGGATCTTCCAAATTACTTACCGCCTATGAGAAACATTCAACATGCCATTGATTTAGTTCCTGGATCTACCCTACCCAACTTGCCCCACTATAGGTTGAACCCTAATGAGCATGTCGAGCTACAAAGACAAGTTGGAGAGCTGATAAAAAAAGAATTTATGATGGAGAGTTTGAGTCCTTGCGCAGTTCCTGCACTACTGACTCCAAAGAAGGATGGTACATGGAGGATGTGCATAGATAGCCGTGCCATTAATAAGATCACCATTAAGTACCGCTTTTTCATCCCTAGATTAGATGACATGTTAAATATGATGGCCGGATCCACTATCTTTTCTAAGATCGATCTTAAGAGTGGTTACCATCAAGTAAGGATTAGACTGGGAGATGAGTGAAAAACTGCTTTCAAGACAAAAAATGGTTTATATGAGTGGATGGTGATGCCATTTGGATTATCTAATGCCCCTAGTACCTTCATGAGGTTGATGACCCAAGTACTACGACCATTTATAGGAGTATTTGTAGTCATATATTTTGATAACATTTTGATCTATAGTCGAACTAGGGAAGACCATTTAGATCACCTCCAAAGAGTGTGTCAAGTTCTTAAAACAGAAAGCTTGTATGCTAATCCTAAGAAGTGCGCTTTTATGACAGATCATATCATCTTTTTAGGTTTTGTTGTTACCTCCAATGGTGTATCTGCTGATCCTGAAAAGATTAGAGCAATAGTTAAGTGGCCGGTGCCCAAGAGTGTGCATGACGTGCGGAGTTTTCATGGATATCAACCTAGAAAACCAATAGACCTCATCCCACTACCCATGCATGCTAGGATTTTTGAATCTGCAGAGTTATTTGCACAGCATGTCAAGAGTCTGCATAAAGAGATCAGTAAAAAAAATTAGTATGAGTAATAAAGTTTATAAACAGAATGCAGATTCTCATCGACGTGTTCAAGAGTTTGCAGAGGGAGACTATGTGATGGTTCGATTGAGGCCTGAACGGTTTCCCCCCAGAACCGTGAAGAAGTTACATGCCCGAGGAGCAGATCCATTTAAGATCATAAAGAAAATCGGATCAAATGCGTATGTTGTGGACCTACCTTCTGATTTTGGAATTAGCTCTACTTTTAACATTACAGATCTTGTTGCCTATAAAAAACCAACTCGGATACCTAGTGAGCCATTTGAGCCTGAACCAACCTTTGAGAATGAACCTATCCCTAAGTGTCCACCAGCCAAAATGTCAGCAAAACACGATCAGATTGAGAGAATTTTGGATGAGCAGATCTTTTCCACCCAGAGTCGAGGCTATCAGCGGTATCTGATCAGATGGTGAGGTCGATCGGAGTCTGAAGATACCTGGATCACTCGAGAAGAGCTGCAATGCATTGATCCTGATCTACTTGAGCGTCACCAGAGTGGAATCGACCCACACTCGACAGGGTCGAGTTTTTCCCACCCCGGGAGAATTGGTGCGGACACCAGAGCCATCAAAAATCGACAACATGATTTAAGGCCATACTTGAATTTGTCCACGTCACCTTTGGAGCCACCACTCTCCATATGCCAAGAGAAGAAATATGCATGCCAGCATGTGCCGTGCTCATGTCAAGTTGTGTCAAGCATCAAGCACCCACATGGAGTTCCATTTCTTCCTTAGAATTTCTTAAGAGTTCTTGGCTACTTACTTATTTTGTTGAAGGCTGATTTCTTTCCTATGGTAGATTATGATGCTTTACTTTTTTATGGAGGGTTGATTTCTTCCTTGTAAAGATAAGAGATTCCTAAACAAACAGGACCCTTAGAGTCCTACATAAATTTTTGTATCTTTCATGAAAAAAACAATAAATGATTTTATAAACTCCACAAATACTTATGTCAATCGCTCCGAGAGGGAGAAGGTGTGAGACCCAAAATCGCCCCATAAGGGGAGGGTGTGAGGCCCACTTTCTATCCTATTCCTTCTACCTAAGATTCAGTATTCCTGTGACTCTGATCGACTCCACCATCTACCCACGCAAGCCTATTCCGTCAAGAGAAGATCTGTCTCCTCCAGAATTTTCATCTGTCGTGTGGAGAGAAGGAGTGATTTCTTATTTTACAGATCATATGCTGTCAAGGACCTTCGTTCCTTAACAGTTGATCTTTGATTTTTTTTTTAATCCGATGTTGGTAAAGACCTAGTTCTTTATCGATGGATCTGTTTGGTTAAAAGATTAAGAGCCTTAATCAGAGTAGTTTCTTAACTACCACAATCCAGATTCTTATCATCTTCTTGGATTTTCTCACGGGTTTAATATTTTATTTTCTCTCGTTCCATTCTTATTTCTTTTTTGCATTTACTCGTGAGCATGTTTAATTTCTGTTATCTGTTTATAAAATTTTCTATTACTAATTATTTACTGATCTCTCGAATGGCATTCGTCTGTATCATTTAGATTGATCTCGCTTTAGTCTCGTATCAATCAATCACGCCTCCTGAGCAGAGTATAGGCAACTATACTGTCTGTCCTGGGAATAATGAGCCCCTGGCCGGACATGATTTGTTGTTGATGAACAGAAGAAAGCTTGATTATTAGGATTGATTTTCTTTTTAGGATTATCTCGCATCAATAGGATGTAGAGAAAATATTTCTCACAAAAAATAAAGTACATGCAGATGATCGCAAAACCTATAATGAGGTGATATCAGATATCGACTTTGAAAAATGGTTAAAGGTAATGAAGTCAGAAATTGACTCAATGTACTCAAATCAAGTCTGGACCTTAGTAGATCAACCTGAAGATATTATACCTATTGGGTATAAATGGATCTTTAAGAAAAAGATAGGTGTAGATGGAAAGGTAGAGACCTTTAAAGCTAGGCTCGTGGTAAAAGAGTATATTCAGCACGAAGGCATTGACTATTAGGATACCTTCTCACCTGTGGCCATGCTTAAGTCCATCTGCACACTGCTTGTCATTGCAGCATATTTCAACTATGAAATATAGCAAATGGATGTGAAAATGGCATTCTTGAATAGATATCTTGAGGAAGATATCTATATGGAATAGCCGCTTAATTTTATTTTTAGTGATAATGATCACGAAGTTATAAACTATAAAGATCTATTTATAGACTCAAGCAAGCATCTCGAAGTTGGAATGCTCGTTTCAATGATGTAATTAAATCATTTGGTTTCATCAAGAATGAGGAGGAACCATGTGTCTTCAAAAAGATTAGTGGGAGCACTGTCACGTTCCTCATATCATACATGGAAGACATCCTCCTAATTAAGAATTATATTTCTATGTTAACCACGATCAAAGTTTGGTTGTTTAAAAAATTTTTCATGAAAGACCTATGGGAGGCATCCTTCATTTTGAGGATTAAGGTCTATAAAGATAGATCTAGGAGGATGCTAGGATTATCATAGAAGATATACATTGAGGAGGTGTTGAAGAGATTCAGCATGGAGAACTCCAAGAGAGGGCTAGTCAGACATGATATTCATCTCTCCAAGAAAATGTGCCCCAACACACTGGAAGAGATTGAACGCATGAGCAAGATTCCTTATGCCTCGGCCATAGGGAGCTTCATGTACATCATACTTTGCATGTGATCTGATATCGCCCATGCTGTGAGTATCACAAGTAGATATTAGTTGAATCTAGATGAAGAGCACTGGACTTCTGTGAAATATATCCTTAAGTACTTGAGAAGGACTAAGGATATATTTTTTATCTTTGAGAATAGAAAACTTAAAATGCAAGGGTATACTTATTTAGACTTTATGTCTGATACTGATAATCGAAAATAGATATCAAAAAATATTTTTTTTGTGCAATAGTGGTACTGTCAGCTAGAAGAGTTTCAAGTAGACTGTGATTGCAGACTCTACCATGAAAGCAAAATACATCACCACGTCGAAAGCTGTAAAGAGGCATTCTGGTTCAAGAAATTTATTACAGAGCTAGGTATGATGCCATCAGATGTCATCCCACTCTATTGTGACACCAACAATGCCATAGTCTTTGTTAAAATGCCGAGGTCTCACCAAAAATTCAAGCACATCGAGTGGTGATTCCACCTCATCTGCAATTACCTCAAAAAAGGATACGTTAAAGTAAAGAGAGTCAATACTATGGATAATGTGGTTGACCTACTATCGAAGCAATTGAGCCACCAAAAGACTAAAATCCACCTTGAGAAGATGGGACTTAGATTTATAACCAATTGGCTTTAGTGCAAGTAGAAGTTTGTTGGATATATATCCTAGAAGTCAGATTGACTGATACTTGTAAAATATTCTTAGGACATAATTTATAAAATTGACTGATATTAATAAAATTAGATTATTTCTATTCACATTATATTTAATTATATCTACGAATAGTCCATTAGGTTAATGAGTATGATAACATATTCTCAAGAGTTGAGAATTTGAGACATGTATTATTATAGTTAACTCATAAATTACTTTCGATCGTAGAATCATCACGGGGATCGTGATCAATCTAAAAAATTGATGCATGATCACAGTGCTTCTTTCGGATAGATGAGTCTTGAATCTATGGTATGAAGACATCGAAGTGAAAGTATAGGTGCTTGTTAAGAATAAGGGCACTGAGCATGACCAATCACGAACAGTCACAAAGATATCTATCTTCTCGTCAGAGATATATTCATAACTGTGATTATGTGTTTAGTTCTTTGACCTGAGGTGCATCAGCCTTGAGGGTGCTATAGTTTGACTACACCATAACTCGATCTTTTAGCCATACAGAGTTTTAAGGTATATATTGGCTATAATATGTTCATTGTAGGAATTGAGTTACACCAAAATGGGATCTATTAACCTCAGTAGAGGAATAGTCCTATGAAGATCATGAGATTGAGTCTTAAAGCCCATGGCCATGATAGTATGAAAGATAGAAAAGTGTTTCTATTGAATTTTATATCGGACTCAAATCGATTGATTTTATCATATGATAGTGATGAGGTTTGATAAGTTTATCTTGATCTTGGTTCCATCGAAACTCAGGATAGAAGAACCAGATCACACAGTAACTACACCTAGAGGTTCTTTTTCAATTCTGATGGATTGCCACTACATACTACTAGATGTCACTGATGGGTTATATGATCAGTTAAAATTATTTGATGACCAATAATTCTAATTGACTGAATTAGAAAGAGTTTTGATCTATCGAAAAGAGTTTCGATGATGTTGCTGATAGAGATCACAACATGTCCTATTACCATACAGAATTGAATCTATGGGGTCACACAATAAAGAACTTTGGTCTAGGATTGTTTAATTGGACTCAATTGGTCCAATTAGGTCTAAGGCAATCATGCTAGCATATGATTAGTCCCAGGTTTCTCCTGGATTGGGTTCCCTATTAGATAGGGTTCAGTCTAATCTATTTGAGCTCTTAATTTGGCATCAAGAGTTGGTTGCATTTAATCTTCTTCAGTCAAATTTGAATTTGATTCAAATTTCATTGGACCCATGCCCATTTGATAGTTAGATGATCAAATGAGGAATGGGAGAAGAGAGGAGCGCACCTCCTCTTTTGTTCATTATTCTCCATGCACAAAAAAAGGGGTGTATGCCCCATTTGAAATTTGATTTCAAATAGGGTGCACACCCATAAGGGATAAGGATGGAGGGCACCAAGTGTTGGCGCCCCCTCCCTTCTTTTTCTCCATGCATTCTTGAGAGAGAAAGGATGCATGCCCCTTCTGGATGAGATCCAAAGTTATGCGCCCCATATGGATAAGGATGAGAGGTTAGGGAGGTTACCATTTAAATTTAAAGTGTTCAAATTTGAACTCAGGTTTTTGGATAGGATCTACTTGAATTTAAATAGGTTGTTATGCATGTCCTAAAGAAGAAATCACTTGGATGAGGTGCATGCCCTCTTGATTTCTTCAAAATTTTCTTATGAAGAAAATTTAGTGGAGAGACTAAGGGATGCCTCATCTAAAATTTGATTTCAAATGGGAGCCATTCTATATTGGTTGGAGAGGATTAAGGTTTTGTGTCTATAAAAGGACCCCTTCCAAAGGATTCAGGATCTTATCAGTATTAGACCCAAAACTCTGTTGCTTCTCCACCTCCACCTCTCTCTCATATCCACATGCCTAAAAGTGTTAGGCTGCTCCCTTGCTTCACGCGCAAAGGTGTTGGGCTGATCCTCCATATGCTTGAAAGAGTTCAGGCATCATCCAACTGAAGGAAGGAGAAAGGCTGCATCAAAGGTTAATTCAATAGCCATTCCAGAGATCAGTTCATTGCTGCTCAAGAGCCATTAGATCCACCTTGGAGAAAGTAGGTTAGATCTAGAGAAAGAGTTCTAGAAAAAAGTCCGAGTAGATACCTATAGAGGTCGGACATGTGTGCAGCTCAACAATAGACCTCAATGAAATCAGGATCATCGGATTGTGGAGATCATCTACCCTCGCAAGGTGATGTGTTCACCCTTCCTTCTTAATGTTTGCATGCTGATTTATTTATATATTTCTGATTTAGATCTATGCCTTGCATGTCAGTCAATGAAAATTTTTTTGAAATTCACTGCCTTTGATTCGAATCGATCCGGTGCGCAATCCGATTCTTCAACTAGTATCAGAGTCAGGTTCTGTGGATCATAGATCTAAATCGGATCAGATCTGATTTAGATGTGATCTGAAGTAGTGATTGGATCTGATAATATTAGATTAGATCTAATTTTTAGCATGATTAGATAGATCTAAAAGTAGTTTAGATTTGATTGCAAGCATACTTTTAGACTAGATCTGTTTTGATATATGAGATATATGTGTAGATCTAGTTTAAAGTCTGAGTAGTCAAGTACTCAAAATAAGTTTATCACTAGATTATTTATTCATAAGAGGAAACAAGGATTAAAGTCTCTCTCTTGCCCAATCAATTTTGGGTTCTCTTATGACGTGTAAAGGTGCCGTGTGATTACATCCCACGAAGAAGAACAGCAAAAGAAAAACTTAATTTTCTACAAAACTGTTGATCTAAAAATCATAGATTTTGATGCATAATTAAGTTGTTTAGACTTTAAAATTATTTTAATTTCTAAATTAGAACTTTTTATTTTGCATGAATCGTTAGAAAAATCATGAAACATTTTAAAACCTACTACTGGCACACCTGCTAAGTTGACTCAGCCCTTGTTGAGTTGACTTAAAATCTTGATGAGTCAGCTCAATTTGTAGATGAGCTAACTCAATTGTGCAAGCTGTGGCTAACAGGATTTCTATTCGTCATAGGTTAGTCAACTCAGTCTCTGAACTAAGTCGACTCACTGTGATGAGTCGACTCACTGTGATGAGTCGACTCAAATTCAGGATGAATTGACTCAGTTCTGTGAATAAAATTTTGTATGTGATCCAATGTTGATCTAAATTGTTTAGACATCTGAATTAACCCATGAACTTAATTAAGAATTAAGATATGAAATTAAACAGATCTAAAAATTGAGAATTGAAGATCTAAGATAATTTCATAACACATGGGTTCAGGGTGTGGGTAGCTCAATTAGGTCTAATTTGAGTGATTGATCAAACTAAATCAAATATTAGTTAGGATGAGATCAAATGTGCTCATGACCAATTCAAGTAGTTGTAGTTTGGTCAGATCGATTAACAGCCATACGTTATCAATCAACTTAAAATCTAATTCGGCTCAGTAGTTCGAGCCCAAGTCAATAGGCTATCAATCAATTTGGTGTCTAAGATAAGTACATAGATGGTGATTCTTTAATTGATTTCGTTATCTAACCTGATCAATTTGATGGTGTTTAAGGAAAATAACGGGGGACCCCCACTCATCTTAACTTATCTAACCATTTGAAGAGATTATATTTTGTATTAAGTTACTTGTTGACTCAAGCTAGCCCATGCCACTTAGTTAGTCATAACCATTATGACTAATTAAGGAAAAAATCTAAATCAAATCTTTCTAATAAAATATTAAGTCTAGCGATCTTCCACCGTTGTAGTTGTGTGGACCCTTCTCAAAGTTGACTATTCTCAACTGGACACAATGGTTCAGTTGCACTAAGAAGAAGCAATCACACTATTAGGCATAAGATGCTGTAAGATGGAGATGAATTTGGGCTCAATATTCTGGATATGGTAAAAGTCCCAATGATGGCTCTATTTTGCGCAAACAGTGGGTCTGACTTAAATAAGGAGTGGGCCAATATTTCAAATACGATGAGGCTTCATGAATTAGAGATCGAAGATGGCTACAACATATTTGAAAAAATATTAGACAAGAGTTGTCCACTCATCGGCTGACCCATCATCAATAATTATTAGATGAGATGGTGAGCTAATCGGTGAGACCACAGCATCCACAAGAAATCTTTGATCATGGAGGTTTTCCTTTCTCTACCCAAAGAGTGTGGAGATCTAAAAAAAATAGTGAGAGCCCAAATTTATTTTTAAAATAAAATTTTTAAAATAAATTGATTAATTTAATTATAAAATCTAACTAGAAACTTTGACTCTCTACAGGAACAATGTCTACTTCCAATCTCCTAGCTAGAATCTTTGAGACCAATAGGTTGATCGGACTAAATTTTAAGGATTGGCTTTAGAACTTGAAAATTATTTTGAGTTCTGAGAAATTTACCTATGTCCTAGACCAAGACCTTCCCCCTCTTCTAGCTCGTCTGACCGCTGATTAGAGGGCATCTTATGAGAAGTAGTTAGATGACGATAAGAAAGTTAGGTGCTATATATTGGCATCAATATCTAATGAATTGCAGCACTAATATGAGGACATGAGGATGCGAGACAAATGCTAGCTCACGTGTAAGAGTTGTATGATGAGTCGAGCTGCGCAACTCGCTACGAAGTATCCAAGCGACTCTTCAAAGTGAAGATGTGTAATGGACAGTCGGTCCACGATCATTATTTGACAATGATCAAGGACCTTGAGGAGCTTGAGAAGCTAGGGATGTCCATGGATAGGGACTTACAGATTGACCTCATTCTACAGTCCTTGACTGATTCATATGGGCAGTTTATTATAAACTTTCATATGAATAAGATCCAGTGCACCATGACCGAGTTGATGAACATGCTGGTCACAATTGAGGGAACCTTGAAGAGTTCAAGGGGCTCTGTACTTATTGTGGAGTGGACTTTTTTTAAGAAAAAGTCTACTGGGAAGAAGAAAAAGTTCGTGAAGAAATAGAAAGTGGAGGGCAAGAAGAAGGAGAAGAAGGTGGTTCCAAAGAAGAAGGCCGCTGATAAAAAAAAATATTTCTGTTGTAATATTGATGGCCACTGGAAGCGGAACCACCCTGCTTACTTGGTAGCATTGAAGAACAAGAAGGAAGGTGGACCTTCTGAAGGTATGCTCGTCATAGAAATAAACCTAATAATTTCTTCTACATCCAGTTGGATGCTTGACTTTGGATCTAGTGCTCATTTATACACTTCTTTATAGGGTCTTAAGGATAGCAAGAGGTTGAGGCATAGTAAAATGATCTTACGCATCGAGAATGGAACAAAAATTACTACTGTGGCCATAGGATGTACCCTCTGTGACTACGATCGTAGAATATTTTATTATTAAGAGATTGTTACTTTGTACCTACTGCGAGCAAGAATCTAATTTCTATCTCTTACTTAATGCAAGAAGATTATGTAATTAGTTTCTTTAAGGGCCACTGTAATATTTATTTTAAAAATAATAAAGTTGGTAGTGGTTTCCTTATCAACACCCTTACAGTTACATGTAGATGTTTCTGTGAATTATATCGAGCAAAATGTGAATACTGTAGGTTCTAAACGTCCTAGAGATAACATAAATGAAAAGTATTTGTGGTACCTAAGGCTAGGTCATATTGGAGAAGATAGGATTAACAGATTGAAAAAAATCGAACTATTGGATCCATTGACTTTCGAGTCATATCTGATCTATAAATTATGCCTTCAAGAAAAAATGATCAAGCTATCCTTTGTAGGACATAGAGAAAGAACCACAAATACTTGCTCTGGTCCATTCTGATGTTTGCGGCCCATTTGATGTGCTGGTCAAAGAAAGTTTTCTCTACTTCATGACCTTTAACGATGATTTTTTATGATATAGGTATGTGTACCTTATACGTCACAAATCTGAGGCCTTTGAAAAGTTTAAAGAATTCAAACATAAAGCAGAGAAATAAGTCGAAAAGCCCTTTAAGATTCTTCAATCAGATCGAGAAGGTGAATACCTTGATAGAGAACTTCTGAATTATCTCAAGAAACATGGCATAGTCTTATAGTGGACTTCATCTGGAATGTCTCAACTCAATGAAGTTTCAGAATGAAGAAATCAGACCTTATTAGATATGGTCCATTCTATGATGAGCTTCACAGGCCTTCTTTTTTTTCGGGGGGGGGGACATTATCTTTTGATTGTCATCTATGTACTGAATAAGATTCTATTTAAAACCATTCCTACTACACCATATGAAATATGGCATGATAAAAAATCGAATCTGAGTCACCTCAAGATTTGAGATTGTCCGATCCATATCAAATGACAACAGGTGGACAAGTTAGAAACTAGATCCCTTAGAGCTCATTTTATTGGATATCCTAAGGAGTCTTTAGGATATTATTTCTATCTTCTGAAAGACCATAATGCGATTGTGAGTCAGTATACAGTCTTTCTTGAAAAATAGTTTATTCAAGATGGAGGCATGGAAAGATAGATTAGGCTCGAGGAGAAAGTCTCTAAAGAGCAATGAGCTTTGGAACCTAAGGAACCAATTCAGTCTGAGCCAATCCACACACTTTCTCCTCTACCTTGTAAGGCTTGTAGGATTTTTCATCCTCTTGAGAAATACTTGGTATTATCTTAGAGGATATAGAGGAAATATTTCTCACACAAAATGAGATATATGGAGATAACTCCAAAACTTATAACG
Organism: Elaeis guineensis; assembly: GCF_000442705.2. Lineage (NCBI taxonomy): Eukaryota > Viridiplantae > Streptophyta > Magnoliopsida > Arecales > Arecaceae > Elaeis > Elaeis guineensis. Next base: position 70,538,253 of record NC_025996.2, read on the forward strand.
AGGTGATATCAGATATCGACTCGAAAAAATGGTTAGAGGCAATGAAGTCAGAAATTGACTTGATGTACTCAAACTAAGTTTGGACCTTGGTAGATCCACCTGAAGGTATTATACCTATTGGGCGTAAAAGGATCTTCAAGAGAAAGATAGGTGTAGATGAAAAGGTAGAGACTTT
>NC_025996.2:70538527-70781027 GCF_000442705.2 Elaeis guineensis
GGCTACTTCTACTGATCAGACTTTGACTCCCCACATCTCCACAGTATATCAGATGATGGCAGATCAGTCCATGAGGATTCAGCAGCTTGAGGACACTGTACTGAGACTGACTGGCAGAGTTCTCGAGTTACAGGGACAGGTCTTCGATTTGGCACACCCTCAGCCTCAGGAGTCTACGATTGAGGTCACTGATCTCACTGCAGAGGCCGGCAGACTCAGAGGAGCTCTTGAGGGCGGTTATGAGTTACTGAGGAAGGAGATCAGAGGATCAAGTGAGCAAGCTACTACTCAGTTCACTGCACTTCTCCAGGCTGTCTCCAGGCACTGACTGTACTTGACTCCATCAGACTTACCCTTTCAGTTCAGTCCCTAGCTTCTCAGCGTTCTCAGCCACCCAGTTCCTCCCGTTCGCCTGCTCGTGCCAGTTCTTCCTCTCGTGCCAGAGGCAGACGGGGTCGAGGACGCATCTCAGATCCAGATCCATCTGCTCCTTATCACATTTCTGATGATTCTGATCATTGATCATTTCTAGATCCTAGGTCTTAGTGTTTAGTCCTCTCTAGGATCTGTATTTTTGGGGCCATGTATTGACATGAGCTAGTTGACTTTGTATGATACTTTTTATGTTACAATCTATGTACTGAAACAATTATGGCTTTACCTTTGGAATGATGATTATCTTACTTTGGTTATATATTCTCTTTTGTGAAATATTGTCTTCTCTTTATGGTATTATCATTTTATGATTGCTGTTAATAGTTGCTTCATTAAGGGGGAGCAAACCCTACAAGAGGAGAAATTAAAGAATGCTTCAGAAAAAGGACTTAACCTTGTTTGATGATGTCAAAAAGGGGGAGAAATTAAACACAAAAAATCCATCAAAAGCAAACACTACAAATTATGAGAAATTAATACATTGATAATTTTAAGTACAAATGCTAAATATACTGCAAATAAGTACCTTTTAAAATTACTCATACTCTGATTTGCTGTAAACCATTGAATATGCTTTGATAGGCTTTCAAATTCTAAACCCACTCTGATATATTGAATACATTGCTCTAATACTTTGACAATTTTTTTTACTACTCCGATACATTACTCAATTTTACTCTGATACATTGAAAAACTGTTTTTATTACTCTGATACTTTGCAAAATTTTTCTCTGATACTTTGTAAAATTATTTTCCCTACACTGATACATTGCAGGATTTTCATTTCTCTTGTTCTGATACATCTTAAACTTAAATGATCTAATACTCTTTCCAAATCAACTATTAAATATGCTTTGGCACACATGACTAGTTTTGAGAATTGAGAAAATTTTTTTTCTTGCTCTGATAATAAAATCAAATTTTTTGCTCTAACACCAAAACAATAATCCAATGAGCATATCTTCCAATCTTTAAGCAAATGGACAAACCATTTATGCATACAACCATTTGTATCACATGCCAAAAGAATCATACTCTTTTCAAGCATATGCACCTAAAATACAATCTGTTGAAATTCATGATTCAGAAAAATGCTTTTGTTCAAATGTTTTGTCATCATCAAAAAGAGGGAGATTGTTGCTCCTAGATTGATTTTGATGACTACAAAACAGTTTGAAGGGATACAAATATTTTTTATTTGAAAAAGACCTTATGCTCTACAGGGGCAAAATCGTAATTTCATCAAAACTCTGATTTGATAGCATCATCGTGTAGAACAAATGATATGTAATCTATTGGTGAAAGTTTCATGATTTTTGGACTTATATTTTTGGAGTTATGAAGGTTTGAAGTTCATGAGTCGACTCATGAGTCAACTCATGAAACTATGAGCTGATTGGCACGCAAAGATTAGCCATGGCACGCTGGTTTTCTGGCTTGGCACGACCTGTGAGTCGACTCATGAGTCGACCCACAAGGCATGAGTCGACTCATGAGTCGACTTCTGCTGTTTTGGACCAAAAAAATCCAGAAACCAAATCTCTGGACTTTGCAACAGAGGTCGACTCATGAGTCGACCCCTGAGGCATGAGTCGACTCATGAGTCGACTCATATGACGGGATTTGCCTGTAACGGCTAGTTTTTAGCCAGATTTGGTTGCTTTTTAATGCTGCTTTTTGTGCTCTAACGGCTCTTTTTCTGCCTAGTTTGTTTTCCTTTGTCTCTTAAGGCTATAAAAGGTTTCAAAAGGTGGAAAACAAAAGAGAGAGATCCAAATATCCAAGAGGCATTCAAGTGATTTGAAAAGAGAAAATCAAGAGCATTCAAGAGGGTATTCAAGTGCATTCAAGAGAAGGTTTTTCAAGCCAACTACTCAACATCATACAAGAGCTCATTTAAAAGCCTTCAAGAAGCCATCAATCAAGCTCACCAACTCCTCAAGCATTTACTTCATCTCTCATCCACTTTGAGGAAATCCAAGAGGGGCTTCTTCATTTAAGTAAAGCGTATTTATTGTTATATTCGCTCACTTAAGGAGCTATTCTTGTACTTATTTGTGCTCTAAACTGATTTTATCTTGTGAGTAATTGTTTTTGTTTTGGAGGATTTCCAAAACAAGGAAAGGTTGATCCGAACCTGAAATCGGAGTGTATTGGGTCGGCTTGTACCCGGGAAACAAGTGGACTAGCTTGGGATAGCTAGTGTCGGAGTTTCCGATGGTTGTATTCGGGTTGAATACAAAGTATAGTGGATTGGAATTCCCAAGTAGGAGCTTGGGGAGTGGATGTAGGTGCAAGGTTGGCACCGAACCACTATAAATCATTGTGTTTGTGGCATGCTTTATTGTTTCTCTTTAATTCTCCATTATATCCTTGCATTCTTATTTTAAGTAATTAATCTCAAACTAAAGTCTCTCTCCTCATTCATCAAGCTTTTGATATATAATTTTTACAAGTAATTAGTTAAGCCTAAAATTTTTAAAACCCAATTCACCCCCCCTCTTGGGTTGCATAGCTGGGCAACAGATTTCACATCAGACTCGGCTTGATTGATTTTATCACATGACAGTGATGAGGTTTGATAAGTTTATCTTGACCTCGATTCTATCAGGACTTATGATAGAAGAACTGAATCACACAGTAATTACACCTAGAGGTTCTTTTTCAATTTTGATGGGTTGCTACTACATACTGCTTGGTGTCATTGGTGAATTATGGGATCAATTAAAATTATTTTGATGATCAATAATTTCAATTAGTTGAATTAGAAAGAATTTTGATCCATCAAAAAGAGTTTCGATGATGTTGCTGATAGAAATTATAATATGTCCTATTACCATACAAAATTGAACCTATGGGGTCACACAACAAAGGACTTTGGTCTAGGATTGTTTAATTGGACTCACTTGGTCTTATTGGATCTAAGGCAATCATGCTAGCACATGATTACACCTAGATTTCTCCTGGATTGGGTTTTCTATTAGATAGGATTCACCCTAATCTATTTGGACTCTTAATTTGGCACCAAGAGTTGGTTGCATTTAATCTTCTTCAATCAAATTTGAATTTGATTCAAATTTCATTGGACCCACACCCATTTGATAGTTAGATGAGCGTACGAGGAATCGGAGAAGAGAGTAGTGCACCTCCTCTTTTGTTCATGCTTCTCCATACACAAAAAAAAAAGGGGCGTATGCCCCATTTGAAATTTGATTTCAAATGGGGTGCACACCCATAAGGGATAAGGATGGAGGGTGCCATTGATTTCAAATGGGGTGCACACCTATAAGGGCTAAGGATGGAGGGTGCCAAGTGTTGGCACCCCCTCCCTTCTTTTTCTCCATGCGTTCTCGAGAGAGAAGGGATGCACGCCCCTTCTGGATGAGATCCAGAGGTGTGCACCCCATATGGATAAGGATGAGAGGTTAGGAAGGTTACCATTTAAATTTGAAGATTAAATTTGAAATCTTCAAATTTGAACTCGGATTGTTGGATAGGATCCACTTGAATGTAAATTAGTTGTTATGCATGTCCTAAAGAAGAGATCACTTGGATGAAGTGCATGCCCTCCTGATTTCTTCAAAGTTTTCTTGTGAAGAAAATTCAATGGAGAGACTAAGGGATGCCCCATCTGAAATTTGATTTCAAATGGGAGCTATTCCATGTTGGTTGGAGAGGATTAGGGTTTCGTGTCTATAAAAGGACCCCTTCCAAAAGGTTCAGATCTCATTATTATTAGACCCAAAACCTTGCTGCTTCTCCACCTCCACCTCTCTCTTATATTCACATGTCTAAAAGTGTGGGGCTTCTCCCTTGCTTCATGGCTAAAGGTGTTGGGCTGATCCTCCATATGCTTGAAGGAGTTCAAACACCATCCAACTGAAGGAAGGAGAAAGGCTGCATCAAAGGTTGATCCGACACCATTTCAGAGATCAGTTCGTTGTTGATCAAGAGCCATTAATTAGATCCACCTTGGAGAAGGCAGATCAAATCTATGAAAAGAGTCCTAGATGAAGGTTCGAGTGAATACCTGCAGAGGTCGGATACTTGCATGGCTCAAGAGTGGATCTCAACGAAATCAAGATCATCGGATTGCGGAGATCATCTATCCGTGCAAGGTGATGTACTCACCCTTCCTTCTTAATGGTTGCATGCTGATTTCTTTATGTATTCCTAATTTAGATCTATGCCTTGCATTTCGGATCATTGAAAAAAAATTTAAAATCCACTGCCACTGATCCGAATCGATCCAGTGCGCAATCTGATCCTTCAGTAGGAAGCTTTTCCTAGATCTTTCATGAAGAATTCTTTTGACAACTATACTTTGACCGATACCAGTATGAGAATATTATTCTCAATCAGGATGATGTCATCCATGTACAATATAAAGAATGTGACAGTGCTCTCACTGATCTTTTTGTACACACACGGCTTCTTATTTTTGATGAAATCAAATATTTTGTTCACATTATTAAAGCGAGTGTTCCAACTTTGAGACACTTGCTTGAGTCCATATATGACCTTTGTAGCTTGCAAACTTTATGATCACTATCACTGGATGTGAAATCTACATAGACTGCTCCATATAGATATCTTCCTTAAGATATCTATTTAGGAAGACAGTTTTTACATCCATCTATCAAATTTTAAAATCATGATATGCTGCAACCGCAAGCAGAGTCTGGATGGATTTCAGCATGGCCACAGACAAAAAAAATTTTGATAGTCAATGCCTTCTCATTGACTATAACCTTTCGCAACCAGTCTTGCCTTATATGTCTCAACCTTACCATCTGAATCTATTTTTCTTTTATAGATCCATTGACACTCAATAGGTACAATACCTTCAGGTGAATCTACTAAGATCTAAATCTTGTTGGAATACATAGAGTCAATTTCTGACTTCATCATTTTTTTCTATTTGTCAGAGTCTACATCTAATATCACCTCATCGTAGGTCTTGGATTATTTCTTATGTCCCTATCTCTCATAAGAAATGCTTTCTCGAGATCCTCTTTAAGAATATCTAAGTATCTTTCAGGAAGATGGGAGATCCTATTTGATCTATGAGGTGGAAAAGATACCACATCTACTAGCTCATTAATGGGTTCAGGTTCTTGGACTCGATGCTTTTCGGAGACCTTCTCTTCGAGCTCAATCTTCCTCCTACCGCCTCCATCTTGGATAAACTCTTTTTTCAAGAAGATGGCATGATGGCTTACAATCACATTGTGATCCTTCAGAAGATTGAAATAATATTCAAGGGTTCCTTAGAATATTCCATAAAACGAGCTCTAAATGATCTAACCTCTAACTTGTCCGCCTATTGTCACTTGACATGGGTCAGACATCCTCAAATCTTAAGATAACCAAGAGTTGACTTCTTACCATGCCATAACTCGTATGGTGTGGTAGAAACGAATTTAAATGAAACTCTATTCAAAAGATGAATAGCAGAAAGCAACACATATCTCCAAAGAAAAATAGAAAGATTTATAAAGCTCATCATGGACTAAACTATATCTAATAGGATCTGATTCCTCCTTTCAGATATCCTGTTGAGCTAAGGCATCCCGAGAGGTGTCCATTATGAGACTATGCCGTTAGCTTTGAGATAGGTCTGAAATTCTCCACTAAGGTATTTTCCTCCTCGATCTGATCGAAGAATCTTTATGAGTTTTTTGATCTGCTTCTCCACCTCACATCTGAATTCTTTAAACTTTTCAAAGAACTCAGACTCATGACGCATCAGGCATACAAACCCATACCATGAGAAATTATTGGTAAAGGTTATGAAGTAGATGTAGCCATCTTTGCCCTGTACATCGAATGGACCACACACATTAGTGTGCACCAGAGCTAATATCTCAGTGGCCCTTCTCCATGTCTCACAAAGGGCAGCTTAGTCATCTTTTTTTGAAGACATAACTCACAAATCGGATAAGACTTAAAAGTCAATGGCTCAAAAAGGCCATCTTTCTTCAGTTTGTTAAGTCTGTCCTCTCTAATATGGCAGTTTAAGGTGCCACAGATACTTTTGACTAATCCTATCTCTAAATTTTTTAGATCCTACATTAGTCATAACTTGTTTATTAATATTAACACTCACATCCACATGCAAATGATAAAGATCGTCAATCAAGAAAGCACGTGCAATAATTTTATTTCAAATAAATTGTACCCATACTTTATTAAAATTAAAATTATAGTTATCCTGTGCCAGCATAGATACATAAATCAGATTTTCACTGACTATAGGTATAAAATAACAGTCTTTTAAAATTAAACTAATTCCTAATGGTAGTCTAGAGGATGGATCTTAATGGCCACAGCAGCAACTCTTGCTCCATTACCAACTCAGATAGTGATCTCATCTTCCCTCAGTCCTCTAATTTCTTTCAGATCCTGCATAGAAGTATACAAATGAGTACTTGAATAGAATCTAGAACCCAATTAGAAGAAGAGAAAACTATTAGATTAGTTTTAATTATGAGCAATTCAGACGTATCTTCAGAAGGCCCATCCTTCAAACTATTCTTCATGCTCGTCAAGTAAGCTAGATAGTTCCTTCTTCAGTGGCCTTTGACATTACAGTGAAAATATTTTTTCTTATCATCGACCTTCTTTGGAACCTCCTTCTGCCTGCTGTCATTCTTCTGCTTCTTCATAGACTTTTTTTTTTTTTCAAGTAGACTTTCTCTTGGAGAAGTCTACTCCACAGTAAAAATCGTGCTCCTTAAACTTTTCAATCTACCTTTAGCTCGCCACCAACATATTCAACAATTTGGACAAGATGGTATCAATCTTATTCATATGGTAGTTCATAATGAACTAGCCAAATGAATCAGAAAGGGATTGCAAGATCAGGTCTATCCACAATTCCTTGTCCATAGTTATTTTGAGCTTCTGAAGCTCTTCAATATCTTTGATCATTATCAAACAATGATCATTAATGGACTGTCCATCATGCATCTTCACTCTAAAAAGTCTACGAAAGACTTCAAAGTGAGCCATTTGATTCTGCTCACCATACAACTCTTACAGATGAGTCAGTATGTCCCTAGTAGTCTTCATATATTTATACTAGTGCTAAAGACCATTGGACATAGACATAAGAATAAAGCACCTAGCTCTATTGTCTTCGTCCATCCACTTTTCAAGTGTGGCTTATTGATCATGGGATGGATGAGCCGGTAACACAGGCATATCCTGATCGAAGATATGGTTCAACTTTTTAGAACTCAGAATAATTCTCAAGTTCTGGAGCCCATCTATGTAGTTTATCTCCGTCAACCTATTAGTGTCAAGAATTCGGGCTAAAGGGTTGGAACTCGATATGGTTATCTATAGAAAGAATAATTTTTAATTAGATATTTATACTTCATAAATATTTGTTCTAAGAACTTTAAAAATAAATAAAGCTTTCATTATTTTCTAAATCTCCCATACTCCTCGGGTAGAGAAACGAAAACTATATGCGATCGATTTCAAATGGGTACTATGGTCCCACTGATCTATACAGACCTCACCTAACAGTTATTGATGAGTGCAGACCAATAAGTGGACAACTTCTTATTCATTACTTCATTAAGCAAGATGCAGCGGGCTCGATCTCCAAGTTCTGTGGCCTCACCTAATAGTTATTGGTATATTTTTTAGTTAAGTTAGACTCACCATTCACGAGTGGGTGCAAAGCTATCATTGAGTCCTTTAGCTAACAATTATTGGGCTCAACCTTATCTCTATCCTAGGGCATCCAGTGTCAATAGAGTGGTTGTATCTTTCTGATGCAACCGAGTCACTATAACCAGCCGAGAATGATCAATGTCAAGAAGGCATCTGTATCTCTACAATAGTGAAAGACTGTTAGATTTAATATTTAGTGAAGATATTTAGGTTTAAATCTCATCTAAGTTAGCACATCTGATGTCTAACTGATCAGGTTCAGATCAGCACAATCTCTATTAGATGTATGTCCTAGAAGCCAATTGTTGGCTGACATATTTTATTTTATGACATAAATTTGTACTTAAAACTATTGACTTAATCAATAAAGGACAAATTTTTTTTTTCATTCAAGTGTTACATGTCCTTGAATCATCCTTAGAATTGATGTTATGATAGGACGTATAATCAATTCCTAAATTACTCCCGATCATAAGATAGTCATAGGAACGATGATCAATCCAGATCAATCAGTGCATAGTTTGCTTCCTTTGGGGTAGATGAGTCTCTAGTCTATAGTGTAGAGATACTGAGCGTTGAGTACAGGTAGTTGTTAGAGAATAACTAGTATTGAGCGTGACCATATAAAAAATTACATGGATTTTTATCCAATCATAAATGATCATCTTGATGCTGTGGTTATGTGACTGATCCTTTGATCTATAGTGTCATAGTTGCTCGTAGTAAGGCTATTGTAGTTTGACTACACATAAGTATTGATTCGATTATGAGTCTTTGTAGTGGATGTCAGTTGCAGTTGGTTGAGTTGTGGGAGCAAGGTGTGAATCTAAATGGAATCTATCGATCTTGATAGAGAGTAATCCTATGAGATTTGAGAAGCTGAGTCCACAAATCTATAGCCATAGTAATGTGATTAATGAAAAAGAATTTTTATTTAGAATCACTATTAGATTTGAGCTAATTGGATCTATCATATGACTGATGATGAGGTTTGATGATTTATCTATGATCTGCCATCTAGTCGGGACTCACGATTGAGGGACTGTATCACATATTAACTACACATAGAAATTTTTTTCGATTCTACTGGGTTGCCACTACATATTGTGAGATATCACTATTAGACTATAAGAGCTTAATAGGATCATTCTGGATCAATGATCCTTATCGAGTTAGAGTGGAACTATTTTGACCCACTGAAAGGAGTTTCAGTGATACCTATGATAGAGATCATGGTATGTCTCACTACCAAATAGAATTGAACCTATAGGTTATACATTAAAGGGAGAAGATCTGCATTGATTATAATTGAGCTTATGAAGCATCAATTTATACAGATTTAGAGAAATCCATTGGATTCATATTAACCTTACTAGCACCTAAGTGAACCCAATTTCTCTTGTAGTTGGTTTGCTTATATAATAAGCATTAGTCAATTTTTACACTTGATTTGAACCTAATTGAATTTGATTCAATAGGCTCCAATGGTTGGATACTTAATTTATGATTTGGATTAAATCAAGAAAAAGTTTTTTGATTTTATTTTGATCAAGAACCCTTAAAGTAAATTCATGAAACCATGTAGCTAATTTGAGAGCATTTAAATGGATCCCATATGGTGGGACATCTAGCACTGGGTATGGGCATGGGTCAATAATGGTGGCACCCCATTTGCTTGGTCTTAATATTTTATGGTTAGGACTTCTAATATGATTAAAAGGAGGGATCCTAATTTGATTTGGACACCCTTATATTGTCTATTTAAAGAACCTTAGCCCTACCTCTCTTTATATAACACCTCCCCTTATCCTTGCCGCCACCCTTACTATGCCCAATGCATCCCCTCCTCTTTCTCTCTCTAGTCCATGCCCTCTCTCTCTAGGCATCCTCTCTTTGGATCTTAGGGAGAGGTGGCGCAGCAACTCTTTTCTTGGTGTCAAAAGTTGGCACCAAGATTAGTTAGTTTCATCTACTTTATCTCAAATTATTGAGAGTTTGTTACAACCACTTTTTGATTATTGTTCTTCTTAATTAGTTGAGGGATCAAGAAAGGTTCTTGATTTCTTCAAGAATCAAGAAAGAAAGATCAAAAGGGTTTAAGAGTTGATCCCTATCCAGGTTTGGTTTAAGCCTATTCAGGCTTTGAGTTTAAATAAATTATATCAAGAGGAGCCTATCCAAATGACACTATGGATATCAATAGAGATAGGATACTTGTGTTGTTGATTCAAAATCTACTCAACCCCAGATCTCGAGATTGAATTGGATTCAATCTCAGTTATAGATTTAAGGTAAAAGAAAGTGATCCAAGTATGTAACTTGATTACAAGCTTTTATTTTTTTCTATTAAAATTAGTTTATATTAATTTTAGCATATGAACTAGATCCATAGGTCCTTTTATATGATGAGTGCATCTTTAGATTAAAAATATTTTAATCTAATTTTTTATTACATTATGGATTTAAAAAATTTTGAAATCCACATACACTAGCACCTATAGAAAATCCAACAGTGGTATCAGAGCCACATATTCATATGAATGAAAGTAGCAAAAAAATTTTGAAAATTATTTTTAAAATTCAATTTTGATTCATACATGTAATGTATGCATTTATATTCAAATCTAAAAATATTTTAGTTTTGAGTTTTATTCATATATGTAATATATGAAAGTATAGGTTAGAAATTAAATTTTTGCTATCTAAATTTTTTATGTATACATATATGATGGCATATTTAAATTTAAAATTAATTTCTAAAAAATTTAAAATTTTTCATATATATGATATATGACTGCATACATATTCTAAAATTATTTTAAAAATCAAAAACTTATTTTTATGCAATGAATTTAGATCTAAAAATTATTTTTATGATCTAAAATTAATGTGTGCATGAATCATTGGGCATAGATAGTTTTGCATTAGGATTACATCTTAGGTTATGATTAAATCATATTGGATCAAAATGATATAGCTATTAATTAAACCAAATCAAGTATTGATTTGGGTTAGATCAATTGAGTTTATGATTCTACAAGTGTTGTAGATTGAGTTAATTAAACTCCATATATAGAATCGAATCAATATAAGGATCTAATTCGACTTTATGACTCGAACTCGATTCACCTGAGCTGACTAATTGAAACCAATAAACTATTTGGTATCTAAGGCAAGTCTCGATCGGTGGTTTTTAATTGGGTGGCTACTCACCTAGATAATTTTGCCTACAGTGAGTCAATGGCATACCCTCCCGCTAATCTCACTTATTTGGTCAATTAGATGATTGGGTATTAGTTGCTAAGACGCTTTGGTTTAGTCCGTACCAGTTAGATCGATCATGAGATGACTGATTAGGTAAGACCTGATCTAAATTTTCTAATAAATATTAAGTCTTATGATCTTCTACCATTGTAAAAGTATGGGCATGGTACTGGCATTGATTGTTCTCAAGTGGTTACAATGATTCAGTTTCATCAGAAACATGCAACCACTCTACTAGCAAAGATTGCTCCAAGGTGAAGATAGGGTTGGGCCCAATATGTGTTATCTAAGAGACTCAATGATGGCTTCACACCTGCTTGTGAACGGTGAGTCTGGCTTAATTAAGGAGTGGGGCAATATGTGTTATCTAAGCTCATATGACTCAGAGACCAAGTCATTGTAATTTGTTTAGAGAAGCATCTGGACAAAGAGTTGCTTATGTATTGGTATGCATGTCACCAATAACTATTAGGTGAGGTGCACGGCATCAGTGGGACTACAGCACCCACTAAAAATCTTACATTGATCGCATCAAATTTTTATTTTTCATTCAGAGAGTATCAAAATTTGAAAAAATAATGAAAGTCTATTTTTATCTAAAAGTCTATAGAATAAATATAATTTTAAGTAAAATATCTAACTACAATCTCTACTCTCGCAGATAAACAATATCGACCTTTAACCCACTAGCTCGTATCCTTGAAACCAACCATCTTACCAGCATAAATTTTAAAAACTAGCTCAAAAATCTTAAGATAGTCCTGACATCCAAGAAGATTGGGTATGTATTCGATCAGGATGCCCCAGCCTTATCAGCCTATCCAATGGTAGAGCAAAGAGCTACTCTGGATAAGTGGACAGATGATGACCTTAGGATAAAGTGCTATATGTTGGCTTTCATATCAAACGAGTTGCAAAGCCAGCATGAGCACATGTCCACTACCTGCACCATGATCACTCACCTGTGAGAGTTGTATAGTGAACAGAGCTGGACTGCACGTTTCGAATTGTCAAGTGATTGTTAAATATGAAGATGCGTGAGGGCAATCAATGCACAATTATTGTATGCTAATGATCAAGGACCTTGAGGAGCTTGAGAAGCTTGGACATACTATGCAGAGAGAGTTAAAGATAGATTTGATCCTTCAATCTCTGACTAGTTTGTTTAGGCAGTTTATCATCAATTACTTTATGAATAAATTAGATTACAACTTATCCGAGTTGGTCAATATGCTGGTCACTGCTTAGGGTACCTTAAAAAGTTCAAGAGGCTCTATTCTTGCTGTTGAGCGGGCACCTTTCAAGAGAAAATCTCAAAAAAAAAAAAAGCATAAACCTGCAAAGAAGCAGAAGAAGGAGAGCAAACCTAAGAAAGATACTCCGAAGAAAGCTGTGGAGAAGGAAAAGTGTTTCCATTGCAACTTTGAGGCCATTGGAGAAGAAACTATCTATCTTACCTAGAAAGCCTAAAGATGAAAAAGAGTGAATAACCTTCTGAACATATGCTCATAATAAAATCTAACCTAACGATTTCTTCTACTTCTAGTTGGGTATTGGACTCTGGTTTTAGTGCTCATATATGTACTTCAATCGGGGTCTAATAGAAATAGGAGGTTGAGGCAAGGTGACATGATCCTTCGAATTGGTAATGAAACAAAAATTACTGTAGAAGTTATTGGAACCTATCCTCTTTGATTACCATCAGACTTTAGATTAGATTTAAAAGACTGTTATTTTATTCCTGTAGCTAACTAAAATTTGATTTCGATTTTTATACTAGCACAGGATGGATTTATTTTTTAATTTAATAAAGACTACTGTTCTATTTATTTATGAAATAAATTGGTTGCATTGATCTTTTGATTGATAGTTTTTATCACTTGTATGTTGATACTAATTTGAACCTAAATAAGCAAGTAATGAGTGCGTAGGCCAAAAGAAACCCAAGATGAGTTTAACCATAAGTACTTATGGCACCATAGGCTTAGCCATATTAGAAAGGATAGGATAAACAGACTGAAAAAAGATGAGATCGTTAACTTGATTAAATCTGAGTCAATTCTGACTTGTGAATCATGTCTTTAAAGAAAAATGACTAGATTACCTTTATGGGACAAGAAGAAAGGGCCACTGAGTTACTAGCCCTGATACACACTGATGTGTGTAGCCCATTTAATATGTAAGTCAGGGATATTATAGCTACTTCATTATCTTTATTGATGATCTTCATAATATGGATATATTTTCCTCATGAAACATAAGTTTGAAGTCTTTGAAAGGTTCAGAGAATTCAGACATGAGGTAGAGAAGCAAACAGGTAAATCCATCAAAATCCTTCTATCTGATCGAGGAGGAGAATACCTAAATGCTATATTTTTGAGATATCTTAAGAAAAATGACATAGTCTCTTAATGAACTTCTCCCAGCACACCTCAACTCAATGGGGCATCCGAAAAGAGAAATAAAGCCCTATTGGATATGGTCCGATCCATGATGACCTTTGCTGATTTATCCATATTTCTTTAAGGACATGCCTTACTTATCTTGATGCATATTTTAAATAAATTTTTTCTAAATCTATTCCTACTACACCATATGAGATATGGTACGGTAAGAAGCGAGTCTGAGTTATCTTGAGACTTGAGGATGTCCAGCCTATGCAAGAGACAGAAAGCTGACAAGTTAGAAGATAGATCTGTTGTAGCTCATTTTTAGGATATCACAAGGAATCTATAGGGTATTACTTTTATTTTCTGCATGATCACAATGTGATTGTGAGTCACAATCCATATTTTTAAAAAAATAGTTTATTCAGAATGGGGCAGTAGGAGGTTAATTGAGCTTGAAAAGAATGTCTCTAAAGAGTAACGAGCTATAGATCCTCAGGAACTATCCATGATGAATCAGCAGTTAATATTCCATCTCCATCTCATAGATCAAGTAGAATCTCCCATCCTTCTAAAAGATACATGGATATGCTGAAAGAGGATGTAAAGGAAGCATTCCTTATGGGAGATGGGAGTCATGGTGATGATCCTAGTACTCTTGACAGGACGATATCTGATATCGATTTTGAGAAATGATTAGATACAATAAGTCAGAAATTGACTCAATACATCCGAATCAAGTATAGACCTTAGTAGATCTACCTGAGAGAATTATTTTTATTAGGTGTAAATGGATCTACAAAGAAAAATAGTACCGATGATAAGGTAGAGACCTATAAGACAAGACTATGGCGAAGGTTATAGTCAGCGCAAAGGCATTGACTATTGTAATACTTTTTCATCTATAGTCATATTGAAATTCATCCACACATTGCTTGCTGTTGTAGCTTACTATGATTATGAAATCTGATGGATAGATGTGCAAACTACTTTTTTGAATGGATATCTTGAAGAGGACATCTACATAGAGTAGCCTCTGATTTCATATCTGGTGATAGTGATTACCATGTCTGTAAGCTGTAAAGATCCATCTATGGACTAAAGCAAGCTTCTCGGAGCTAGAATCTTCATTTCGATGATGCAATCAAATCATTTGGTTTCATAAACAATGAAGAAGAACCTTGTGTTTATAAAAAGATCAGTGGGAGCGCACTTATCTTTCTCATACTGTACGTAGATGATATCCTCCTTATTAGAAATGATATTCCCATGCTGACTTCGATCAAAGCTTGATTGTCTAAAAAATTTTTCATAAATACCTAGGAGAAGCATCCTATATCCTTGAGATAAAGGTCTATAGAGATAGATCTAAAAAGATGCTTGGCCTGTAACAAAAGCTATACATAGAGAAAGTGCTGAAGCAGTTCAGCATGAAAAACTCGAAAAAAGATTTGCTACCCCTTAGGTATGGTATTCGATTCTCCAAGATGATGTATCCTATCACTTCTAAGGAGATCGAGTGCATGAGTAGAATCTCTTATGCTTCGGCAATAGGGAGCCTCATGTATGCCATGCTGTGTATTCGACTCGATATTATCCTTATGTGAGTGTCACAAGCATGTATCAGTCGAATCTAAATGATCAGCACTGGATAGCTATGAAGAATATCCTTAAATACTTACGAAGGACTAAGAATTTTTCTTGATTTTTGAATAAGCACCTGAATTACGGATTTAGGGTTATACAAATTTGACTTTATATCGGATCTTGATGATAGAGAGTCTACATCAGGATATGTGTTTTTTACAATGATGGTGCAGTCAGCTGGAAGTATTTCAAGTAGAGCATCATCGCAGATTCGACATAGAAGCTGAGTATGTATTACTTCAGATGCTGTAAAAGAAGACTTCTGGTTCAAAAAATTTGCCATAAAACTTGGTTCAATAACATGGATACCATATCACTGTAATGTGACAATAATGGAGCTATAGCACTTACTAAAGAGCCTCGATCTCATCAATAATCAAAGCACACTAAATGGTGGTTCCATATCATACGCAACTACCTCGAGAAGTAATATATCAAGGTGTGAAAAGTAGACTCCATGGATAACATAGTAGACCCACTAACAAAGCAGTTGAGCTAGTCCAAAATGGAAGCTCACCTTAAAAAAATGGGGCTTAGATTAATAGCCAATTGCTTTAGTCCAAATGGGAGATTGTTAGACGTATGTCCTAGAAGTTAATTGTTGGCTGACATATTTTATTCTATGACATAAATTTATACTTAAAACTATTCATTTAATAATAAAGGATAAGTTTTTTTTTTTCATTCAAGTGTTATGTATCCTTGAATCATCTTTGAAATTGATGTTACGATACATATTCTCAACTGTTGAGAATTAGAGGTATATATGATCGATTTTAAATTACTTCCGATCATAGGATAGTCATGGGGATAATGATCGATCCAGATCGACCAACACACAGTTCACTTCCTTTGGGGTAGATGAATCTCTAGTCTACAATGTAGAGACACTGAGCAGTGAGTATAGATAATTGTTAGAGAATAACTAATACTGAGCATGACCATACGAGAGATCATATAGATTTCTATCCAATCGTCAATGATCATCTCGATGCTGTAGTTATGCGACTGGTCCTTTGACCTACGGTGTCACAATTGCTCACAGTAAAACTACTATAGTTTGACTACGCATAAGCATTGATTTGATTATGAGTCTTTGTAGTAGATGTCAGCTATAATTAGTTGAGCTATGGAATAAGGTATGAATCTAGATGGGATCTATCGATTTTGATAGAGATGAGTAGTCCTACGAGATTTGAGAAGCTGAGTCCATAAGTCTATGCTATAGCAGTATAATTAATAAAAAAATTATTTAAAATTATATTAGATTTGAGCTAATCAGATCTATCATATGACTGATGATGAGGTTTGATGATTTATCCATGATCTATCATTTAGTCGAGACTCATGATAGAGGATTGTATCACATATTAACTACACCTAGAGATTTTTTTTTGATTCTGTTGGATTGTCATTACATATTGCTAGATGTCACTTATGGATTATGAGAGATCAATAGGATCGTTTTGAGTCAATGATCCTTATCGAGTTAGAGTGAAATTATTTGACCCACTGAAAGAGATTTCAGTGGTACCTATAATAGAGATCATGGTATGTCTCACTATCAGACAGAATTGAATCTATGAGATCACACATTAAAGGAAGAAGATCGGATTGGTTATAATTGAGCTTATGAACCACCAATTTATATAGATTTAGAGAAATCCTATTGGATTATGTTAACCTTGCTAGCACTTGGATGAATTCAATTTCTCTTGCAGTTGGTTTGCTTATATGATAAGCATTAGCCAATTTGTATATTTGATTTAATCTAATTGAATTTGATTCAATGGGCTCCAATAGTTGGATGCTTAATTATGGCTTGAATTAAATTAAGAAAGAGTTTTTTGATTTTTTTTTATCAAGAACCCTTGAAGTAAATTCATAAAATCATGTGGGCTGATTTGAAAACATTTAAATGGATCTATATGATGGGATGCCTAGTACTAGGTGTGGGTGTGGGTCAATAATGGTGGCACCCCATTTACTTAATCCAAGTATTTTATGGCTAGGACTTCTAATATGATTAGGAGGAGGGATCCTAACTTGACTAGGATACCCTTATGTTGTCTATTTAAAGACCCTAGCCCTATCTCTCTTCATATGACACCTCCCCTCATCCTTGCTGCCACCCTTATTGTGCCCAATGCCTCCCCTCCTCTTTCTCTCTCTAGCCCATGCCTCTCTCTCTAGGCATCCTCCCTTTGGATCTTAAGGAGAGGTGGGCGGCAACTCTTTTCTTGGTGTCAAAAGTTGGCGCTAAGACTAGTTGGTTTCATCTTCTTTATCTCAAGTTATTGAGAGTTTGTTACAACCACTTCTTGATTGTTGTTCTTCTTGATTAGTTGAGGGATCAAGAAAGGTTCTTGATTTCTTCAAGAATCAAGAAAGAAAGATCAAAAGATTTAAGGGTTGATCCCTATCTAGGATTGGTTCAAGCCTATTCAAGCTTTGAGTTCAAGTGAATTGTATTAAAAAGAGCTTATCCAGATCGAGTCTATGGATATCCATAGAGACAGGATACTTGTACAACTGATTCAGAACATGCTCAACCCCAGATCTAGGGATTGAATTGGATTCAACCCTAGTTACAGTTTGAGGTAAAAAAAAGCGGTTCAGGTATGTAACTTGATCGTAGGCTTTTATTCCTTTCTACTAAAATTAGTTTATGTTAATTTCAGAATATGAACTAGATCCATAGGTGCTTTCATATGATGATGTATGTTTAGATTAAAAATATTTTAATCTAATTTTTTCTATATTTTGAATTTAAAAAATTTTTGAAATCCACATGTACTAGCACCTGTAGAAAATCCAACAATCTCATATCTGAGTAACCTAATCGGCATGGATGAACATGAATGACCAAGCAATCTTATTCAATCCTTAATCAATCAAATTGGTCAGATAAGTGAGATTGGTAGGAGGATATGCTCATGCTTGCCTTAGATACCATCGAAATAGCCGGATAAGCATGCTTCCAAGTAAAAACCATCGATCAAACTGCCAACTTATCTTAGACACCAATTAATAAATTAGAATCGAACAAGTTAGTCTAGTGACTCAGACTCGAACTACTAAGTCAAATTTGATCTTGAGTCAATCAATTCATATGAAAATATGAATCAATTTGATCAACTATAATTAAACTCATTTTTGAGCCCTTTGATCCAATCCTAACCAACCATTGATTAGGTTCGATCAACTGCTCTAAATCGATAAAAGATTCTAACCAAATCTAATCAATTGATCCTAATTATAGTCTAATCACAGATCTAATTTGTTCAACCCAGACCTACATGCAATAATATAAAATTCATATTCTAAAAATATTTTAGATTATATTTTATTGCATGCATTAATGGCTTGTAATCTTGAAATATTTTCAGATCTAAATCTAAAGTCATATATCACATATATGAAGTTTTAGATCAAAAATCTATAAACATATATCACATATATATTAATTTTTAGATCTAAAATTAAAATTTTACATATCAGATACATGTATAATCAAATCTAAAATAATGATTAAAATATTTTTGAAAATAGTTTTTAAAAATCGATTCCATCGAACTAGGATAATTTTTACAATATACGAGGTAAACCTTATATTAGGACAACCTTATACCAGTCTAATGCAAACTTTAATTATTCTAATTTTAGATTTAATATAAATAAATACATCTGATTTTAAATCTAAAAGATTAATTTTATGTTTCAAAAATAATTTTTAAAATTGATCAATCTTGTGCTAGGACAATCTTTACAATATAGGGGTTAACCCTATATCAGGGCAACCTTATTTAGCATAAGATTGAATCAAACAAAGTCTAACTTTTAGATCTAAATTAGAAAAATTAGATCTATGTATGTCAAAAGAACCTAAGGCTCTGAAACCATTGATAGAAAATGGGTAGATTGCATGCATATATTTCAAAATAATTTTGAATGCAGCAGAAACAATCTAAGTTAAACCCTTTTAACCCCTCAATCAATAGATTAGATCTATAATCTATCCATGTCCAGATCAATGACATGCATAATCTGAAATAAAAATATAGGCATTTGAGATCAGATCTTAATACCTTGTGCGAGTCGAAATACACCGCAGTTGATGATCCATAGATTTGAATGATTTCTTTAACCACGCACATGCTTGGCCTCTGTAGGTATCAACATGAGGACTCATTTCAATTAGAGATAAGTGATCTCTCTAGGATGCTAGCTTTCTTGCAGAGATCTCTTTTTTGATGGTTGGTGTAGCTTCTTCTCCAGATCTCACAGACACTCTATGAAATGAAGAAGAACTGGAGGATGAATAGAGAGGAAAGAGGCTAGGTGCATGAAAATAATTTTCTCTTCTCTTTTTTTTTTCTTTTCTCACTCTAGACATCCAACTTTTCGATCTTTTTTATAGGGGGTGTTGAGATTAGGGTTTTTAGGAGATGCCATAAATTATTACATGCCAAATAAGGGGGCGTCCAATATTTTTGTCACCAAGAAAGAGAAGTGGAATGAGAAAAAAATTAGATCTAACTTCTTCTCACACCAACTTCTTTCTCAACGTGCAAAGGGATGGGTTGGCACCACCAAATTTTTCTATTATCACTTGATATGTTTTCTTCTTATCCTCATCTTAATTTGAATCAAATTCAAAATAGTTTTAGAGATAAAAATGATGAGTCATCACATGTGATGCCTACCCTCTATGCACCCACTCCTTTCATGCAAAATATTTCATGCCAATCATCATTAGTGTGAGATATTTTTCTCATGGAATTTAGGATGTGTGTAAGAGAAAAGAATCTCAATGAGTTGGGACTCTAGGTGTTCAAATTTGGTTCCAATCCAAATCTGATTTGGTTGGACACAAAGAGAGAAGAAAATCTAATCGAATTAGGAACTCAATCTTCTAATTAAATTCTAATCTAATTAGGAATTAACTGAATCTAAATCCTGATCAAATCAAAATAGTCTCCCTTGCATTCAGGCTTGATTCAATCAAATCTAATCCAAGTTAAATTGAATCCAATTCAATTAAACTTGATCCGAACCTCAATGCTCAATCAAATTAAGTCAATTAGCAATTCAATTTTTAATTAATCCTCTTATAATTTATTAACACTTAATAAATTATTTAATTATAACTTTTGCTTAGGATTAATCATCAATCATATTAATGATTATACCCTTCAACAATTCATAATCGTTAATCATCCCTCTGATCATACAAGAACTTCTTTTGTGTGTGATCCTATAGTTTCATTCTGTCTGTTAGTGAGATATATTATGATCTCCATCACAGTATCATCGAAACTCTTTTTGATGGATTGGAACAATTCAACTCTGCCTTTTGAAGATCATCGATCATCAAGATGACACTTGACAAGTCTCACAATCCATTAGTGATATCTAGCAGTATGTAGTGGCAATCCAGTAGAATGAAAGTAATGAATCTTTAGATATAGTTATCGTGTGATTTAGTCTTTCTATCTGAGTTCCAACTTGATAGAGATCATGGAGAACTCATCAAATTTCAACATCAGTCATATGCCAAATTGGCTCGACTTGAGTTCACTTGTGAATCTCGTGAAAACTCTTTTTCAGTATTCACACTTGCTTTGATCAAAGACTTTTTGAACTCAGTCTCGTAAATTGTATAGGACTTCTCTTTTTCTATCAAAGTTTATAGATTTCATCTAGGTGTATCCTACTTCTAATAGTGAATCTAAATCCATCATAGTCAATATACACAGTAAGGATCCGAATGGTTAAGGATCAAGTAAACATATAGTCAAACTATAGTAGTCTCACTATGAATTATCGATACACCGCAGGTCAAAGGACTACTTACACTACTGCAGTATCAAAAAAATCACTGACGAGTGAGGAGACATCTAAGTGATTTTTTATGTTGGTCATACTTAGTGTGAGTTATTCTCTAACAATCACCGGTACTCTCACCTCAATGTCTCTACACTGTAGACTCGAGACTCATATGTTCAAAAGAGAGATAATCCATACACCAATCTAACTGGATCGATCACTGTCCTCTATGATGATCCTCTGATCAGGAGTATTTAGAAACTAACCAATAATGTATGTCTTAAATTCTAAACACTTTGAGAATGTACAAAATCATCTGTTAATCTCTAGGATAAATCATGGATACATAAAATATGATTAAAAATAAAAATTATTTTTTATTAATAATAAATATTTTATAAGTATAAATACATATCTTAAAATTATAAAATATATCAGTCAATAATTAATTTCTAGGATATACATCTAACAGCTATATTATAGTTTGACCTAACCCATGTTCAACTTAATTTGCACAATTAGAGCATCCCATGATTACATGGTATTAAAATTAAAATAAAATTTAAGATCATATACTTTTATTATATCAAAATGGCTTAATTACTAAATTGGTCCATGAGGTTTGGTTTTAATCCTCAACATTTAAAAAGTTTCAATTAAATCCCTAACTTAAAGAATTGAATCCATTTTAGTCATTATCATTGGTATTCCATTGCTAATCAAATGAAACTAGATGAGTGGGGTTTTTTTTATGATGTGTTGCATAAGTGGATTTTTTTTTATGATATGGCAATTGGATGGCACTTATAGATCGAAGATGTGGCAAAGAGAGCAAGTTAGGAGCGAATGTGCCATGTCAAAATATGGTTGGATTGAAGAGTAGCCTAAATGATCTGGGGATTTTAGGATTCGTGTGTTGATTAAAATTGAGAATGAAAAGTGAAGGAGTTCAGATCCTTGATTCCTTGTTTGATTCCTCCATTCAAATACCACTTGAACCCTAGATTCATTTTTACTAATTAATAAGCAAGGAAGGAAGGGCATAGTAGATTGTCTAGTGAAGAGTGAAGCTATGCTAGTGAAGTAAACAAAGGACTGGCCAAGGAAAAGGAAGTTGTATTGCAATTTCACATTTACGTTGTCAACTCATTGATATGGTAAGAGTAATTCCCATAGTTTCTCCATTGTGAATGCATTTATGTATGGTTATTTTTATTTGTTTTATTGTCACTGTGAAGTTGATTACTATTTTTCTATTATGTCACTTAATTGATCCTTGATGTTTGGGTTGGTATGAGTTATGAATGCCCACATTATATTTATTGAGAATGGCCATTTTATTTTTTAATTTTATTTGCTATGTTGTTACCATATGTATTATGTTTGTGCATGGCAACATGTTTGTTTGTGAAGATAGTGTGGGGACTTAGCACAAGAATTATTGTAAGTTTTTATTTCAAAAAGGACAGATAAGTAACCTTAATATGTAATTTTTGTTTCAAGATGAAAAACCACCAAATGAGCTAATGTTGTGCATGCTCTATTTATTTGTTAGCCTATGTGACATGAGTAACCTGAGTTCTAGATCCACTAGAGCATCTTTCACAAAGTCCAAGGTAAATTTTGATTTTACCTTATATTTTACAATCACTAGCTGCTTAATTGCTGCCTTATTTGCATATTTATTCCTTTAGCTATGATTAGACTACATTGAGCTCACCCACATTACTTATATCTTTTTAAAATTGGTCTCCTTTTAATGTAATACATGTACCATTATTTGTTATGTGATTATATTATTTAAATGTTTTGTGTATGGCAAGTGATCTTGACCATTTTATAGTAGTTTTACACCATAATGATCATTTTGTTTAAGTGCCAAATAAATCATATGTTAATGGAAAAGTTAACTACTATTATGACTATTGAAGTGTAAACATAATGTCTTGCTTGAAATTAATGATATGTTAGAGAAATTAGGATATAGTGGATTTATGAGTATGAATTATTATTGGAGAGAACTAATAAAATCTTTGGATCATGGGTTAAGATCTCTTAAGTGTTATCAAGATGTCATAGAAATGATAAAGCATATCCTGGCACGTAAGAAGATTAAAGTATATGTGGAGCAAGTATCTAGGAATATTCCAATGAGAATGTATATAGGATTTTAATTAATGTTGATTTAGGTGGTGAAGATGGGAATGATGGAGTGCAAAAGGATCCGGGTATTGATGATGTAGTGCTAATGGACTTGAGGATGGGAGTGCTAAAAGATTCAAATATTGATGACGGACTGCCAATAGATTTAGGTATTAAAGATGCTAAATTTGATTTTGATAATAGTGATTATGGCTTCACATATGATGATTTGGAATTCAAAGGAAGTGTGGACCCGAGGATTGAGAGAGATAAGAAGAAGCAAAATGATAAAGCTAAAATGCCCAACTTATTTGAATTTCAAAGTAATGTAGTTGATAATGATAATGGAAATGACTCTTCCTATGAGAAGTCAAAGGATCTATATTGATAGTTCAAGTGATGATAATGCACTTGTGGATGAAAGTATCTTGAGTTTAGAGATAGTGATATGGGTGATCTCAAGTTTGTGAATCTGATTTTGATAATAGTGATTATGGCTTCACATATGATGATTTGGAATTCGAAGGAAGTGTGGACCCGAGGATTGAGAGAGATAAGAAGAAGCAAAAAGATAAAGCTAAAAAGCCCAACTTATTTGAATTTCAAAGCAATGTAGTTGATAATGATGATGGAAATGACTATTTCTATAAAAAGTCAAAGGATCTATATAGTATTGATTGTTCAAGTGGATAATAGCACTTGTGGACGAAAGTATCTTGAGTTTAGAGACAGTGATATGAGCGATCTCAAGTTTGTGATTCAGATGAAGTTCAACAATGCAGATCAAATCAAGGCAGCAATCGATAAATATGCTTTGAAGGATATATACAATATTAGATTTATTAAAAATGACAAAAGAAGAGTTTATAAATTGCAAAGATGGATATTCATAGTCAATTTTTATAAGCAACACTATCGTAAATCCCACATCAACAAAACAATGAGTTCAAAGATTCTTGCACATAAGTATTTGAATAAGTTTAAATCAAATCCCAAGATGTCTATGAGTTCATTTGAAGATGCTATTAAGGAAGGCTATAATATCTTAGTGCTTAGAAATAAGTTTTGGAGGACTAAAAGCCTAGCACTAGACTTGCTAGAGGGTGATTATAATGAGCAATATGAGAGACTTGGTGATTATGTAGCTGATCTCAGAAGTACAAATTATAGGACCACCACTATTACTAAGCTAGGCACGTTGATGTTTGAAAGATTCTACATCTATCTTGTTGGCTGTAAAAAAGATTTTCTTGCTGGTTGCAAATCTCTAGTTGGTATTGATGGTTGTTTCCTCAAGTATAGGTATGGGGGTCAGTTGTTATCTATTATGGGGATAGATACAATGATTTTATATACTCCATTATACATATTGTAGTTAAAACTAAGAGCAGAGATTTTTGGGCATGGTTTTTAAAACTACTAGTAGAGGACTTGATAATGGAGAATTAACATCATTAGATTTGGATATCTGATCAACAGAAGGTACTAGTTATCATATTTCATTTTTTTTATTTTCGTTAACCATATTTACTTTCAACTTGATGTGCACATGCATCATATGCTAAGGATTGGTCAGCACTTGAAGAGCTTTTCCCACATAGAGAATATAGATTGTATGTCCAACATCTATACTCCAACTTCAAGGCAAAGCATCCAGAAAAGGGTTTGAAGGATCTTTATGGAACTATACCAAGTTATCCTACATGGAGGACTTTGAGAAGAAGATGGACAAACTAAAGGACTTATCTGAGGATGCTTCTAAGTGGCTCAAGATAAATCACCTTTTTATTGGTCGAGATAATTTTTTAACATATATCCTATGTGTGACATGTTACTACGCAATTCATGTGAAACCTTCAATATATTTATTTTAGATGTAAGGGAGAAGTCCATTTAACAATGCTAAAGCTTATAAGAAGCAAAATAATGAATAGGATCATGAATAAGAAGAATAAAATTATGAGATTTAAAAAAGAAATTTATCCCAAAATTCAGAAAAAGTTGGAGAAGAATGAGGACTAGTTTGCCAGATGTTGGCTTAGCTCTTTAGGGGATCTAAAAGTTGAGGATAAGCTATCCAAATAACTTAATCGGATGGTTTTGTAGTTGACCCGAGAGAGCATACTTACACCTGTAGAAAATGGGATTGAATGGGATCCCATGTACACATGTTGTGGCAGCAATTTAGACTAACAAAGAAGAGCCTAGGGCTTATGTACATGACTTCTTCAAGGACACCTATATAAAAATATATGAACCAATTGTTCATCTAATTTATGATCATAAGTTATGGCCAAAATCTAATATGGGGAGAAAATGACCTCCTAATATTCCTAAAAAGGCACTAAGTAGGCCAAAGCTATTATAAAGGAAGGAGGCAGATGAGCCATAAAATCCAACCAAGCTTAAAAGGAGCTTCAAGCTATGCAGTGGATAATATGGTGGAAAAAGAGCATAATAAAAGGATATGCAAAAAGGCATTGATAGGAACTTAGAGAAATCATCAACTAGAAGGGATAGCAATTTTTGACACAACACGTGAATTTGACACAAACACAATACGAAAAAATCCAGTTCTGGGTTGAGCATATCTAAGTTCGAGTCGAAAATGGATCGACATGATTACGACCCATAAAATCCGTATCATTCACAGGTTCACTTGCAAATCCAAAATAGATCCACATAATTCATTTAATATTTTTAAAATTTATTAAGAAGAAAGATTATTTCTATCAAGTCCATAACAATCTAAATACTAATAACACCTAACCATTCTAATCTAACAAAAAAAAACTAAAATAAACATACACAAACCTACAGCCCCCCACCCCTATGCCACCATCAACGCAAACTCCCCCTCTCCCTACCTTCTTGGCTTCTCTTCTCTTCTCATCACTGCCACGCCACCACACCTCTCTCTACAACGACGGTGCTACCTCTACGGCATGATTCTTCTCTCTCTCTCATGTGTCCCCCCTCCTCTCTCTCTCACACGCGATTCCTCCCTAAGCGATTCCTCTCCTCTCTCCTCTCTCTCTCATGCCATCTCTTTTACTAAATGGAACCAAATCCAAAGAAAGCCCAAAGAAAGCTATCTTCTCTTGAGATTGTAAAGGTGTGTTACTATGTTTGGATCCATTTTTTCTTTTCTTTCCTTTTTTTATTTGATTTTTATTGCAAAGGTGCGCTACCCTCTTGTTGGACTATTGTTGTACCTTTATCTTTTGTTTTGACTCTTTGGGTGCATTTGTTTTTTACTTTTCTTTCTTGAGTTTTCTATAATGCTGAACCCATCACCTAAAATGTCAAAGCATGTTATGATATTTTTCTGCAGGGATTTGATTTCTATGAAGAGACCTTTTGGTGGCTTATACCTATCTCACAGTACCAAGGAATTTTAAGTTTTGCATGATCCTATAGTTAATTTTTGCATATTGTATTTGCTAAATTTTTTTTTGTGCCTTTTTTTTACTTTGTAGTTCTTTAAAAATCATTTTTTTAGGATTTCTATAGTCAATTAAATAGGAATTGCTTACAATGTTTAGATTGTAAACCGGACCAGATTTTAGCCTTTGGTTTATATGAATTGTTAATATATTTATTTGTGTTTGTTTAGTGTAGATGGCTGAAAGAGTAAGGGAGTCTTCAAATACCATTGAGGGAAATCAAAATATTATGGGATAAGTGGACCACATTGAAATTGAAGAAGAAGATGATGATATTGTTGAACTGGTAGAATCAATTAAAACAGAAGACAAAAAGACTACAAAAAAGAACAAAAGCTAACCTCAGAAGTGTGGATGCACTTTGAGATGTTGCTAGTGGAAAAAGATGGAAACAAAAAATGCAAGTGCAAACATTGTGGTGTAGTTTATGTTTGCAATAGCAGCTATGGAATAGATAATATGAAACAACATATTCCGAATTGTGTTAGGAGAGATACAAGAGATGTTAGGCAATTGTTGATATCTCAAAGTAGTGCTACTACCTTAGTTGATGCTTCCTCTAAAATTAGTCCTAAAAAGTTTAGGGAGTTGTTGGTATCTTGTATGGTTACGAATGATTTGCCATTTTTATTTGTTGAGTGGGATAGGCTTAGGGTTGTTTTTCAATACTTAAGGTCAGAGTTGAAAATGATAAGTAGGAACACTTGCAAAGCTGATTGCATTAAAATTTTCAAGAGAGAGAGGGCTAGGATAGAAAATATGCTAGCTTCTGCATCCAATGAAGTTAGTTTGACATCAGACTTATGGACTTCAATGACTATTGATGGATATATTTGCTTAATAGCCCATTTCATTGATAAGAATTGGTATTTATAAAAATGAATACTTTTCTTTTATGCCTCTTCCTTATTGGGTTCCGGCCATGCAGCAAAAAGTAATTTTTAAAATTTTAAAACTAAACAAGTCAATAGTTTTAATAGTTAAAACTATCAAGCCGAAACCCAAACCTAAAATCACCTTGCCGATGTCGATCAAAATAAAATAAGCATACAAAAAGATAGAATTTTTTACTTTCACCAAAAAGATAATGTGGCACATTGGTGATCTCCATGAGACTCCAAAGTAAAAACCCTCTAATGTGATCCACACGAAAGTTAACCAAGGCCTTCCTAACCGGTGTACTACTGCAGCCTTATCTTCTTAGGAAAAGTACTGGCTTCGAACTTGAGGAATGATTACACTAAAGCCCAGTCGCCTCCGATCTTATCACCAAAATTATGCCAAAAAGATACTCTTCAGATATCTCACAATCTAGAATTTGATTTTGGGCTCCAACACATAGAAAAATCAAACCCTAGGCACACTAGCAACACTTGTGAATTCTCTCACCATCCTTCTTACAACTTTTGCCTCTCAATTTTTTTTCTCTTTCTCTCAAATTTTTTCTATAATTTTTTTTCTGATTTACATGCCACATATCTCTGGTTTCCACTCAAAAACCTAGCACATAGGCCATATGGGACATCCCATTTAAATAGGGGACAAAGGGACGTGAGAAGGACCAAGGGGCGCCAACCTTTGGTGCTCCACTTTCTCACATAGTGAATAAATTCATCGTGTATGATTTTTGGCACAGGAGAGCCTTCACATAGAAGGACTCCTCCTCTTCTACACCTCATAAAAATCTCATATAAATTTGGCATGAAATCATAAGAGATCTCATTGAGAATTTAAGGCAACACATTAAGATAAGAGTCTTCTTTAAGAAGGACTCTCCATCTTCACATGCTAATTAGAGTGGGGTGGCAATTTATTTTTAGCATGACATCTGGTGGGCACAGAGGAGTCTTTTCCACTTGAAATTATTTTAAGTTGGATAAGAATCCAATCAAAATTGACCTAACCCACTAAGTCAAAGACAACTGATCTAGGTTAGCTCAAACACTTTGATCTAAACCAATTTAGGAACTTTGGTTAATATAATATGCTAGCATATCAAATTAGCCCTTAGAATTTATATTAAATCTTAATTAAATCAGATCAAGATCAAATTTTAAAGTGTGTGATATATTGGATTTTCAATCTAGCCAGCAGTGGACCTAGACTTTTGATGTAACCCTAATCCGATCAGATTAGGTCACTCGAAGAGTCCCAATCAACTAGTATTCTTCTTAATTGATTTCTGAATTAAACTCTTTTAATTCTGACAAGTCCATAAGACAAGATTGATGTCTAGCAACATGTTATGACCATCCAAAAGATTTAAAATTTTTGATGAAAAATTATTAAAATATCCTTCAGTGGCAAGTTATCGTGTAATTCAATCTTTCAGTCAAACAACATCCTAGATGAGCTGTGGGTATGAAAACATGTCAAATCCAATCACTTATCTATAAGTATCTCGATTAGAAGGTGATGATTCAGTTGATGATACATTAGAAACTCTTTTCTAATTATCATCTTGCTTTGACCAAAAACTTCCAGAATCATCGATCTATGAGATCACATAGGATATTTGCTTCCCTTATTAGGAATGACTGATCCCTTATTGATCACTCACAACCTCCATGCATACTTCACCATATCTAAAATACCCCATACAAGGATCAAAGAACCAAGTTAGGAAGTGAACCAAAATATGGATCTATGTACACAAGGTACCATGGTGATCTCAAGTCAAAAGATCACTTACACAACTCCCACTAGAGAATCATCAGTTGATATGTAAATAAGATTCCATCTGATGTTCTCTCATAGGTCTATTCAGTGAACTCATTCTCTAATGAGCACCTATATCCTTGTATTAGTGTCACCACATAAGTGATTGTGAGATCAACCATCCTTATTTTTGAGCATATATAGGACATGCCGGTCTTATCGGTATCATTGATCCCTAACTCAATGAACCAATAATCAAAAATATTTTAGGTCATGACTATCAAGGATTTAGATCTCACTGGCATGATCTCATCATGATCCTAAAACCATTGCTCGAACCTATGGGGTTCATTATAATCTTAAGAACAAAAAGATACAACATATAATAAATAAAAAATACCTATTTTACTAATAATATTAATGTCAATTATATGAGTCTGAAAGATAAATTACAGAAAATACCCTATCGCATCTCGTATGCGATTGGCTTGTAGGGCATTATTATTTCAACCTCCCACTTGCACTAAAGCCAATCGCCCCTATACTTGATGTCCATGCTATCAAGGTGGCGGTCAAACTGCTGCATTGATAAGATCTTAGTGAACGGATCCGTTATATTGTTCTTGGTGTCAACTTGCTCCATGATCATATCACGTCTTTCGACTATCTCTCGAACGAGGTGGAACCATCTTAGGATGTGCTTGGATTTATAATGAGACCTTGGTTCTTTGGCTTAAGCAACTATCCCAGTATTATCACAATAAAGGGACACTGGTTGTTCAATCTCTGGAACCACATTCAGTTCTGAGATAAATTTTTTCATCCAGACGACCTCCTTAGTAGCCTCACTAACAGCAATATCCTCAGCCTCAGTGACCAAGTCAGCAACAGTTTGTTATTTAGAACTCTTCCAACTCACTGCACCACTATACAGAGTGAACATATATCCAGATATAGATTTGTTATTATCCGGATCAGATTAAAAACTAGAATCAGTATAACCTTTCAATTTTAAATCAAATCTTCCATATATTAAAAAAATCTCTCTAGTCCTTCTCAAGTACTTGAGTATGTTTTTCATAGTTTTTCAATGATCCTCTTTGAGATCAGCCTGAAATCTGCTTACAATGCCCAAAGCATAAGCCACATTAGACCTGGTACATAACATAGCATACATAATTGATCCTATAGTCGAAACATAAGGAATAGAACTTATTCTATTTCTCTCTTTAGGTGTCTTAGGAGACATCTTCTTAGAGAGTTGTATGCCATGACCTATGGGCAAGTAACCTCTTTTACTTTTCTCCATGTTGAACCTCTTCAAAATAAGGTCAATGTACCTACACTGGGACAAGCCAGCATCCTTTTTGATCTATCCCTATATATCTTTATACCAAGTATATAGGATGCTTCACCCAAGTCTTTCATGAAAAATTTTTGTGATAGCCATGTCTTGATCGATTGCAACATCGGGATATCATTCTCAATGAGCAGTATGTCATCCACATACAAGATCAAGAAGACACCAGCACTCCCACTAGTCTTCTTGTACACACAAAGCTCATCCATATTTTCGATAAAGCTAAACGATTTGACTGTCTCATCAAAATGGATGTTCAAGCTCCTCGATACTTGTTTTAATCCATAAATGGTCTATTCAGCTTGCATACCTGTTGCTCTTTCAGTAAAGATAAATTTCTCTGGCTGAGTCATATAAACTTCTTCCTTAAGATTTCTATTGAGAATGACAGTCTTGACATCCATCTACTAGATCTCATAGTCATGGTATGCTACAATAGCAAGCATTATCTGAATTAACTTGAGCGTGACTATCGATGAAAGGTTTCTTCATAATCAACACCTTATTTTTGTCTGAAACTTTTTGTCAACAGCTTGGCCTTATAGGTCTCCACTTGGCCATCTGCTCCAATCTTCTTTTTGAAGACTCATTTGCAGCCTATTAGGGTCACATCCTCAGGCGCATCAACCAAAGTCCAAACTTGGTTGGTGTACATGGAGTCCATTTCGAATTTTATGGCATTGAGTCATTTGTCAGAGTCACTAGTCATGACAGCCTCCGAATAGGTCGTGGGATCATCATTTTCAATGATGTGTGATGTGTTGTCATTCTTAATGATAAACCCATACCTAAGTGGTACATTATGCACTCTACTTGACCTTCGGAGAGAAGGTGTGTGTAGTGGCTATGCCTCAACAATGAGCACATCTAGTTAAAAATTATTTTGTAAATCTTAGATAGATTATAGGTTTTGAACTTTCATAAGTTCAACAGACCTCCCACTACCTCCTTTTTGGATAAACTCTTTTTTCAAGAAAATGGCATGCCTACCAACAAACTCCTTTTATTGAGTAGGATGGTAGAAGTAGTATTTTATACTCTCCTTAGGATAACCCACAAACCTATATTTTTCTGATCTAGCATCCAGCTTATGTCTATCAACATTTTTTATATAAGCCGGCTACCCTAAATCTTAAGATGCTTAAGACTGGATCTTTTTTCTTTCCATATCTCATATGGAGTGCTAGAAACAGATTTAGAAAGTACTTTATTTAAAACATGCACTGCGGCCTCGACAGCATATCCCCAGAAAGATATCGAAAGATCCGTGAAACACATCATGGACCACACCATATCTAATAGGGTGCGATTCTTCCTTTCCGTAATTTCATTTAATTGTGGAGTATAAGGAGGTGTCTATTGAGAGAGTATTTTATTTTATTTTAAATAATCGAGAAACTCACTAGACAAATATTCTCCTCGATCAGATCAAAGAGTTTTAATACTTTTACCAGTTTATTTTTCAACCATTCTTGATACTCTTTAAATTTGTCAAAAACTTCGGATTTGTATTTCATTAAATACACATATCCAAATCTAGACCTATCATCAGTAAATGTAATGAAATAAGAGTATCCACCTCTGGCTTGAGTCGATATTGGACCACATATATTAGTATGTACAAGGTCCAATATGTCATTTGCCCTTTCTCTATGTCCAATAAATGGAGTCTTGATCATTTTTTTCATGAGATAAGATTTACAAGTTTCATATGATTCATAATCATAAGGATCAAAAAATTTATATTTGTATAACTTATTAATTCTTGACTCATTTATATGACCAAGTCGGCAGTACTAGAGGCATGTGACATTCATATTCTCTCTCTTTCTTTTCTTCATATTATCAATGTGAAGTATATTATCATTAAGTCAAAAAAACAAAAGACCATTATCAATGTAAGTACTTCCATAATATTCGTTAAAAAAATATATAGAACAATCATTGTTCTTTATTTTTATTTCAAAACCTTGTTCCAATAATAATGGTACAGAAATAATATTTCTAACAATATTAGGGATATAATAATAGGTCTTTAGTTTCAAAATTTTGTCCGAAGACAACTTCAAAACTCTAATTCCTATGGCTTCGGTCTGAATAGACTCTCCACTAGCGCTGAATAGTTTGAAGTCACCTTTATTCAGACTCTTTATTTCCTATAAATCCTACAATGATTTACAAAGGTGTGAACCATAAGCGGTATCCAATACCCAAAAATCTGAAAATGAAATACTTAATGATAAATTAGTTTGTATCATATACAAATCTTTAGCAATATTTGCTGGTTTCACGGTTGCAAGGTATTCCTTGCAATTCCTCTTCTAGTGGTCCTCCTTACCACAGTGATAGCAAGTACCTTTGGCGGAGACCTTCTTCATCTTTTTCTTGGAGATGCCAGTTTTAGGGTTCATCTTTTTCTTGAAATCCTTCTTTCCTTTTTTCTTGTTGATCTTATCAACAAGAAGAATCGGAGCCTTTTCACCTTTGAAATGGCTCTCTACTATTTTTAACATGTTCAGCAGCTCAGGCAGGCTAGTGTTCAATTTGTTTATGTCATAATTTATAACAAACTGAGAGAAAGAGTCAAGGAGAGACTGTAGGATCAAATCCTGGCTCAATTCACCATCCATGGCAAAGTTCAATTACCCCAGACAAGTGATCAAATCAATCATCTTCAGGACATACGTTTTCACAGAGATGCCTTCAATCATGCGAATATGGAATAACTACTTAAATATCTTATATCTAGCAATTCTACTTTATTCTCCATATAACTCCTTAAGTTTAAGGAGTATAGAAGGAACATCCATATCCTCATGCTGCCTCTGAAGCTCGTTGCTCATCAAGGCAAGCATGATGTATTTGACAGTCACACTATCCTCTTTCTACATCTTGTATGTGGTCATTTTCTCCTCGAAAGCATCTTCTCCAATCGTATCGGGTGCAAGTGTATCCATAATGTAGGAGACTTTCTCTTGAGTGAAAACTATTCTCAAGTTTATTAACCAATCGACATAGTTAGATCCGATCAATTTATTTACATCTAGTATGCCTCTAAGTGATAGTGAGAATGCTATATGTATAGTTAATCTACAATAACAAGAACACAATATAAACAGACAACTCATGGTGACATACACAACTAGATTAGGACTTTTGTCTAATTATGTCTCCCATTATTTTATCGAACTTCATAGCCCTCAAGTATGAAAATCAAGAAATATACTAATATTTCTTAGTGGGGTTGAGATCTCTATTCCTCACAAATATCTTGTGGATAGCACAACAAGCATTCAAGAGTTCAAGAGTAGGTAACTCTTTACCAATTATACTTATATAATTCTCAATATTTTTTCTCTTGCCTCTAGATTACATATAGTCTCATGGATAGCACAACAAACTATAGTGTTCTAGTTAAGTTAACCCTTCAATCCCACATAGTCATACTTAAAATAATGCTACCCTTGTGGATAGCACAACAAAGTAATACTATTCAAATATGTCATAAGCATCAATATGTACTTAGTCAACATCATATCAATTTTTATAATAAGTCTTGTGGATAGCATAACAAGCTCACTAAGATCTTGACATACTCTATTGATCATGTTTGAAGGAAGGCCCTTGTAATGTCAACATCACTAATCAATCTAAGTCCAAAATTCAATAAGACCAAATTAGCCAAGTCAGTAGGTGGGAGGCTCCCCATAGCTTTTCTTAGACATCAATAAAGTTGGCCAAGCCAGCATATGAACCTAATTAGAAAATCACCTTTCACACTTTTTTCGACACTAATTGATCTAATGAATTCGATATTTGAATTAAAAGTGAATCCTGATATGACAACTTAATATAGTTTTTAAGAGGATCTTTGAACTGATCTCGGCACATCCTAACTACAACTACATAAAATATGTTAAACATATTATGTAATTCAACATGCATCTATAAGTCATAATAGCAATCATATAATCATACCAAAAATTATATAAGGATGCAAAAAAAGATATAACATATGTCAAGCATATCCAAAAATAAAACAAACCTTAATCATATTAGGCATGCATAACACCCTTAACCATAAATTGATTTAAGCATCAAGTGAAGCGAAATTTAGTGTAGGGGTAAAATGATAATTTTAAAACTTTTTAAAATTATGATTTTACAGTAAAAAAATATTAATTAATCTAATTAATTAACATAAATTTATCCTACACTAGGATCTCAATATGATGTATAGCATGCATGCATTTAAATTTAAAATTTGAATTTAAACAGTAAATACTTTACTGTAATGTATTCAGAACATAATACCTTTGTGCGGGTACTAGATCGTCGTAACCTGATCACCATCGGGAGAGTCTGATTATCGCGATGCAGCCACACAGCATGTCTGACCTCTGTGCATCATCAGCAGACGTGCTTGAGAGGATGTTGAAGATCTTTCTGAAATTTGGTGGGCTCACGACACTCGTAGCTCACCTTCTCACTTCCCGAACTCCAGGCTGAAATTCTGAAGAACTCACTGAAACCCTGCACACACTTTTTCTTTCTTTTCTTTCTTTTTCTCTCGGAAGGATATAGACCTCCACCTTGCACACAAGGATTCATCACACCTAGATTTTCTCTCCAAAATTTTTCTTGCACACGCCCCACTCCTCTCTTCCTTTTAAAACAACGTCAAACATCTTATCCACGTGAGAGGATAATGATGAGTAATTGCACATTTGAATTCAAATCAAATTTTGAATTCAAATGGAAACCAATTTATTCCTATCTACTAAGGGTGTGAGAAGAGAAGGGCATGGCTTAATTTGTGCATGAGTGATTTCACGAGAAATATTTTTTCGTGTAATAAATGGGGCGTTAAAAGAGGATAAGGTCAAGGCGCTAAGATTGGTTGCTCATTCAAATTCAAACTTTGTTTTGAATTTGAATGGCCAATCAATCATCCTTATCCACTTATTTGGCACATTAAAGTAGAGCATCAGGAGGGCTTTGCGTGAGGAAAAATTTATGAGAACTTCCTTCTCATGAATTCAAATGGGTGCAGTGGAAGTGAGGTGGCGCAGGGAGAATGGGTCAAGGTGGTTTCATTATTTAAACCAACCTAATTGAACCAAATAAGTTAGGCCCAATTAGACTAATTTAAACTCAACTAAATTAGGCTTAATTAGACTCAATAAAATCTTAATCAAATCAAGAATTGATTAAGCCCAACCCCTGATCAAATCAGGGACCAAACCATCTCGATGATTAGGTCAACTCTTAACCTAATCGGGTCAAACCCAACTGAATCCAATTCAATTGGACTTGATCCAAAAATAATTACTCAATCAAATTGAGTTAATTAGCGATCAAATCACTAATTAAATCTCTCATAAATATTGAGTCCAAATCTGATGGATAATCGGGCATCAGAATTCATCGAAATGTAATCCTGATCGAAGAGTCCTAAATCAGTGGGACTCTTGACCCCGGTACCCAAAATATGTGAAATTTGTGATCAGAGAATCCTGATTCTCGATCATAGAATTTCAGACATGAAGGACTCTTCACCAGCTATCAGATCAGATAGGAACCTCTAATGTGTGTGACCCCATAGGTTCGAACTTAAGCCGGTAGCACAGGAACCAATTTCTGTACTAATCGAAGTGACCATCTAGCAATGGTACCCGATGTTCGGATAGGTCGAATAGTCACAATCGCAACACTTAGAACCTACGTGAATATGGTTACTGTATAATTCATCCTTTTGACCTCTGTGTTTAGGATGACTCAGGGTTAAACTGTCAACCCTGATTAGATCATCCGAATCGTGCTCAACTCAAATAGTCCTATGACTCCTCATAAGGACTACCCTGGCCAAGATTTTGTTAAATTGAAATACGACTGTACACAGCTCCTAAATTAGAATGGTCAATCCCATCTTGACACACGCACTGACAAGTCAAGTACTTGACTACACCCAGCAACCTTCCATCATTGAATTAGAAATTCAGGTAGTCCAGTGCCTAAGTGCAATGAGTTGCTTGCAAGTCACCGTGGCGGTCTCAGGTCGGAGGAATATTTATATCTATATTCCATCGAAGTAAATCTTGATAGCAGAAATAGCTCTGGAGTCGGTCACGTTCAGTGCAGATGTACCCTTACATCTCACCTGTATGCCATACCAATGTCTCCACACTCATTGGTTAAGAGGACAACCAACCTATATGGCACACAATGACCTATGCTTGATAAACATTATCATCCTTGGTAACAATGTATCATTTGGTCGCAAACAGATTAAGGACTAAAGGATAAATCCTCCTTTGTCGAGTCTAAATAGTCCTAAGGACTTCACCACAACATAGGAGTTCATTAGAAGATAAAATATTTTGTGATGAAAAATATCAAAATAATTTTTATTAATTCATAATTCATGTACATATATAAAAATAAGCACAACCGTCAACAGGCTGACGATTGACTTTGGGACACTATTCCCAATAATCTTCCACTTGGCCTAAAGTCAATCGGTGCAGTATCTAATACCCATCTTCGACTTGTAGTCGCCGAACTCCTTCACCGTAATGGCTTTAGTGAATGGGTCGGCCAGGTTCTCCTTTCCGTCGATCTTCTGAAAGTCGACATCACCTCGATCCATAATTTTTCGGATAAGATGGTAGCGGCGTAAAATATGCTTCGTCCGCTGGTGTGCCTTGGGTTCCTTCGCCTGAGCAATGGCTCCAGAGCTATCACAGTAGAGCAGAACTGGACCAACAAGGGAGGGTGCTACTCCGAGCTCGGTGATAAATTTTCTCAGCCACACCGCTTCTTTGGCAGCATCTGATGCAGCGACATACTCCACCTCGCAAACTGAATCAGCCACTGTGTGTTGCTTGGAACTCTTCCAGCAGATAGCCCCACCATTAAGGGTAAAAATAAATTCCGACACACTTTTGCTGTCATCATGATCAGACTGAAAACTAGAGTTGTAAATTCTATAAGTCTCAAGTCTGATTCACTATAAACAAGCCACTGGTCCTTATTATTTCTTAAATACTTTAGGATGGTTTTAACAATCTTCCAGTGATTCTCTCCTAGATCAGATTGGTATCTACTCACTACCCCTAGTGAGTATGCCACATCTGGTCGTGTATATGTCATGGCATACATGATAGATCCCACTACCGAAGCATATGGAATCCTACCCATACGCTCTCTCTCTTGAGGTATTGTCGGATAATCCCTCTTCGAGAGAAAAATTCTATGGCCTATCGGTAGATAGCCTTTCTTGGAATTCTCCATGCTGAACCTCTTCAGCATAGTATCTATGTACGTAGACTGGGATAAACCAAGCAACCTTTTAGATCTATCCCTATAGATCCTCATCCCTAGGATGTAGGAAGCTTCTCCTAAATCCTTCATGGAGAACTGTGACGACAGCCAAATCTTTATTCCCTGTAATGCAGGGACATCATTCTCGATTAAGAGAATATCATCCACATATAATACAAGAAATACTACTACTAGACTATTAGCCCACTTATAAATGCAGGGCTCTTCTCCATTTTTAACGAAGCCATACGTCTTGATCGTCCTATCAAAACGTATGTTCCAACTTTAGGATGCCTGCTTAAGTCCATAAATGGACCTCTATAGTCTGCACACCTTAGACTCATCAGTGGATGTGAATCCTTCAGATTGTATCATATACACCTCTTCATCCCGCTCTCCGTTTAGGAAAGCTGTCTTCACATCCATCTGTCAGATTTCATAGTCCAGATGGGCAGCTATCGCAAGCATAATCCGAATGGATTTGAGCATTGCCACAGGAGAAAATGTCTCATCATAGTCTATACCATAACGTTGATGATATCCCTTGGCAACCAAATGGGCTTTATAGGTTTTCACCTTTCCGTCTGCGCCCCTCTTCCTCTTGAAGACCCACTTACACCCTATGGGTTTTACTCCTTTGGGTGGGTCAACCAATATCCACACAACGTTGACCTTCATAGACTCCATTTCAGATTTCATAGCCTCTAGCCATTTCTCAGAGTCGGATCTCTGCATTGCATCCATGTAGGTGATCGGATCCTCATCGTTTTCATCAAGTTCGATAGGATGGTCATCCCGGACCAAGAAACCATGATATCTGTCCGGTTGACGTGGTACTCTACCAGATCACCTTAAGGGTGCTTGAACAATGGGCTCCGAATCTGATCTAATCAAATCCAGTTCAGGTTCAGCAACTTGTGTCGGTTTTTTCACCTGTCGAACTTCATCAAGTTCGACCTTAGAGGCAACAGTCCCTTCACCAAGGAACTCTTTTTCCAAAAAGATTGTCTTAAGGCTGACAAACACCTTTTGCTCATCAGCCAGGTAAAAATAGTATCCTTTGGTCTCTTTTGGGTATCCTATAAAATTACACTTGTCAGACCTAGGTCCTAGCTTGTCTGTAATTAAATGTTTAACATAAGTCGGACACCCCCAAATCCTAAGGTGCGAGAGTACTGGCTTACGTCCTATCCATATCTCATATGGCATTTTGGTTACAGACTTACTCGAAACTCTATTTAGAAGGTAACAAGCCGATTCGAGCGTATATCCCAGAGAAAGATCGACAGATCAGCAAACTCTATCATGGATCGAACCATGTCCAACAAAATCCGATTCCTTCTTTCAGAAACACCATTATGCTGTGGTGTTCCAAGAGGAGTCCATTGAGAGAGAATCCCATTCTCCCAAGATATGTCAGAAACTCATTGGAAAGGTATTCACCTCCTCGATCAGATCAAAGAGTTTTAATATACTTTTCAGTTTGTTTTTCTACCTCATTTCGGAATAGTTTGAACATTTCAAATGACTCCGACTTATGCTTCATTAAATAGACATACCCATACCTCGATAGGTCGTCTGTGAAGGTTATGGAGTAGAAATATCCACCTTTTGCACTTGAGCTCATGGGTCCACATACATCAGAATGTACCAGACCCAAGAGTTCACTGGCTCGCTCACCTTTTCCAGTAAAAGGTGACTTGGTCATTTTACCAAGAAGACAGGACTCACAGGTTAGAAGTGATTCACAATCACCTACTTCAAGAATTCCTTTTTGAGCCAACCTGTTTATCCTGTTCTTATTGATATAACCTAGCCTACAGTGCCAAAGGTAGACTTCTGACATATTATCTATTCTAGGGCGTTTATCGGAGGTTTGAACCACATTAACAGGTTGTGATAGAAAGTAAATTTCATTATTAAGTTATCCAACAAATATTGTAACACCATTCAAAATGATATTGCAAATATTTTTTTTATTAAAAATTGATAACCGTTCATGACCAAAAGCCTACAGAAATAATATTTAATAAAAAGTTTGGACAATAGTGACATTCACCCAGAATTATATTTCAAGAATTGATTACAAGGTTCATGATTCCTAATGCTAGAACTAGAACTTTGCTTCCATCCCCAATATTCAGGAATCTCTCGCCTTCATCAAATTCCTACTGACCTATAGACCCTGCATCGAATTGCAAATATGATAAGGGCTTCCGGTATCCAATACCCAGACAGTAGTATCACAAATAAAAAAGTTGCAAGGTGTTATCATATAAGTACCTTGCTTCTTCTTCGGCCTGTTCGGATCTAGTGAGGCAATGTATAGAGGACAGTTCCTCTTCCAGTGCCCCTGCTTCTTGGAAAAGAAGTACTCTGCCTGGCTCTGGTCGGCTTGCGCTTCTTGGTCTGACCCTATGCAGACATCCCAGCATGCAGCTGCACCTTCTTATTCTTCTTTTTCTTGTTCTTCTTCCCTTTCTTAAAGGGTTGACGACCAGAAGAAGACCCTCCCACAACATTCACCGACTCCTTATAGAGCTGGTGATCCTTCTCAAAGTTCTACAGCAATCCCAACAAGCCGTGGTAGTTTACTGCAGCTTTATCATTCAAAAATGAGTAAGAAAGGGAAGGAAGGACTTGAGCAGAGAATTAAGGATCGCATCCTTACCAGCTGCTCGTGCAGGGAAAAACCCAGTTTACTTAGGCGCTCAATCATTTCGATCATGTACAGTACATGATCAGTGACTGAGGCTCCATCCCTCATCCGAGCATTGAAAATGGCACAACTAGTTTTGTGCCTTTCAACGTCATCAGGCGTGCCAAAAAAGTCGTTCAATATTTGAAGCATCTCCTGTGGCTGGGCATTCTTGAACCTCGGCTGAACTCATCATTCATTGCCAGCAGCATTATGCACCGGACGGTGGTGTGGTCGTTGAGCCACTTTGATAAGTGTCTCGGACCGTCCCTCTAGCATTTAGGGCTGGCTCCTCAGGTGCCGAATCCATTACTACATAAAGGATCCGCTCATGCTCAAGAATGATTTTTAATTTTCAATACCAACTATCGAAATTAGGTCCCATGAGCTTGTCATTATCTAATAATGACCGGAGCGAAAGGGTAGTAGCCATAGCTGCATAAAGAAAAACCAGACCTATATTAGTACATAAATTATTAATATTAAAGACTTGACTTTAGTCTAAAGTTTCTCCCAGTATTTTTACAAACTGGTAGCCTCAACCTCCAATTCGAGAAATTACTTTAATTCCTTAGTGGGTACTAAAATCCATACAGACTACACACTAGCCCAACTTTGGTTGGTCAATCTATGTGCATCTATGGGTAGGTTCATAATCAGTTGTTTCTCTAAACAACTTCTAGTAATTGATTTTGCCCCAGAACCTAATCAGTAGGCTTTGGCCTCCACTAAAAGATCTGGTTAGGTCCAACCATTAACATGACTTGATTTGGTGAATCGGACCAATAAATGATCAGGCCCGACTTTGGTCGGCCAACCTGACCACCATCAGAAAGACTCAAACCAAATTATCATATTATGAATGATAATTCCATTAGTCAATAAGTACCAAGCCTTTGGGCCTCCAATGATTATTAAACTAATGGACTGATTATCACTCACTTAATGGGAGGCTATAACTTAGTTATCACTATAACTTAATCATTTTAGGGACCTAATAATTTTGAAAATTTTATTAAAGGATAGATGAGAAGAAAATATCATATCCAGCCAATTTTAATCCTCCCACTGACTTCACCAAGTCAGATTAAAAAAGATTTAATTAAAGCCGGTATTAGGAGCACTTAAATCAGTCACACTGATTTACCTAATGACATGGGTGAGCCCTAATCACAAGTGATCTAATCAAAATCTAATTCACCAGGTTGGTCAGGTAAGTGAGATCAGTGGTGGGGATAAGCCATTAACTCATCAGAGATCGAATCACTGCGAGTAGCTCCCGCTTAAAAACCACTGGTCAAACTGCCAAACTTACCTTAGACACCAACCGGTTCATTAGTTTTAATTTGATCAACTTAGTAAATAGGGTTCCACCGCGTAGCCATGAATTAAGTCCATCTTGGTCTAGTTAAAGACATGGACCCATTCAACTACAACTATTGGAGTTGAGTCTAGAGTATCCTTGACCTAATCTAATTCAACTTTTGATTAGATTTGACCAATTACTCTAATTTAGTCCATTTCTTTAAGCTAACCTTAGGTCTAACCCATCTAACCCATTTATCCACAAGTTTATGCAATTGTCTTAGATCTTAATTCACAATTCTAGACCTACTAGACAACACTTAATTTTTTTTTTTTATTAAGTATTTGGGCTGATGGGTCAGGATTTGGTATTTTGAAAATAATTTTCAAATTTGAAAAGTTTTATTTTCTGTTCACCAAATATGTTGACTCATTTCAAAATAGATCAGCACATTTCATAAATAGCAATCCTATTGCTAATTACATAACAGAAAATAACTTAATCAAAATAAATCATGAATATTTCTTTAGATCTAATCTAACACATTCATGATAAATTTCACAATTGAACCTATACAATTAATTCCTTTCGCTGCTTCATCTGCATGGGATATAATTGCAGCGGCACTCCAACCCCATAGGAGATCCCATCAAATGGGAGGAAAGGGCCTTTAAACCCTACTTTTCTCTTATGACCGGACAGCCATGGCA
Source organism: Elaeis guineensis (assembly GCF_000442705.2). Lineage (NCBI taxonomy): Eukaryota > Viridiplantae > Streptophyta > Magnoliopsida > Arecales > Arecaceae > Elaeis > Elaeis guineensis. The sequence goes on from NC_025996.2 coordinate 70,581,419, forward strand.
ACCAACCCAATTCGATTACTTGCTACTTGGATCAAGTATATCTAAATATATTAATTTTAAAATTTAAATTTTAAATTTCAAATTTTAAATTTCAAATTTTAAATTTTAAATTTTGAATTTTAAATTTCAAATAAATTTCAAATTTTTGAATTTCAAATTTTAAATTTTAAATTTTAAATTTGAAATTTGAAATTTCTACTAAATTTTAAATTTTAAATTTTGAATTCCAAATTTTTGAATTTTAAATTTCAAATTTCAAAATTTAAATTTTAAATTCTGAATTTCAAATTTTAAATTTTGAATTTCGAACAACTTTCAAAATTCAAATTTCAAATTTTAAATTTAAATTTTAAATTTAAACTTTTAGATTACAAATTAATCTATGCATGCAAATATATATATCATATCTTAGAACCTTGCTCTGATACCATTTGAAGCAAAATTCAGTGCAGGGATAAAATGGTAATTTTAAAACTTTTTTAAAATTATGATTTTACAGTAAAAAAATATTAATTAATCTAATTAATTAACATGAATTTATCCTACACTAGGATCTAAATATGATATATAGCATGCATGCATTTAAATTTGAAATTCGAATTTGAACAGTAAACACTTTACTGTGATGTGTTCAGAACACAATACCTTTGTGCGGATAGTAGATCGCCGCAATCTGATCACCGTTAGGAGAGTCTGATTATCGTGATGCAGCCACACAGCGTGTCTAGCCTCTGTGGATCATCAGTAGATATGCTTGAGAGGATGTTGAAGATCTTTCTAAAATTTGGTGGGCTCACGACACTCGTAGCTCACCTTCTCACTTCCCGAACTCCAGGCTGAAATCCTGAAGAACTCACTGAAACCCTGCACATACTTTTTCTTTCTTTTCTTTCTTTTTCTCTCAGAAGGATATAGACCTTCACCTTGCACACAAAGATTCCTCACGTCCAGATTTTCTCTCCAAAATTTTTCTTGCACACACCCCACCCTTCTCCTCCTTTTAAAACAATGTCAAACGTCTTATCCACGTGAGAGGATAAAGATGAGTAATTGCACATTTGAATTCAAATCAAATTTTGAATTGAAATGGAAATCAATTTATTCCTATCCACTAAGGCCGTGAGAAGAGGAGGGCGTGGCTTAATTTGTGCGTGAGTGATTTCATGAGAAATATTTTCTTGTGTAATAAATGAGACGTTAAAAGAGGATAAGGTCAAGGCGCTAAGATTGGTTGCTCATTCAAATTCAAACTTTATTTTGAATTTGAATGGCCAATCAATCATCCTTATCCACTCATTTGGCGCATTAAAGTAGGGCATGAGGAGGGCTTTGCATGAGAAAAAATTCATGAGAACTTTCTTCTCGTGAATTCAAATGGGCGCAGTGGAAGTGAGGTGGCGCAGGGAGAATGGGTCAAGGTGGTTTCATTATTTAAACCAACCTAATTGAACCAAATAAGTTAGGCCCAATTAGACTAATTTAAATCCAACTAAATTAGGCTTAATTAGGTTCAATAAAATTCTAATCAAATCAGAAATTGATTAAGCCCAACCCCTGATCAAATCAGGGATCAAACCATCTCGACGATTAGGTCAACTCTTAACCTAATCGGGTCAAACCCAACTGAATCCAATTCAATTGGACTTGATCCAAAAATAATTACTCAATCAAATTGAGTTAATTAGTGATCAAATCACTAATTAAACCTCTCATAAATATTGAATCCAAATCCGATGGGTAATCGGGCATCAGAATTCATCGATATGTAACCCTGATCGAAGAGTCCTAAACCAATGGACTCTTGACCCCGGTACCCAAATGTGTGGAATTCATGATCAGAGAATCCTGATTCTCGATCACAGAATTTCAGACATGAAGGACTCTTCACCAGCTATCAGATCAGATAGGAACCTTTAATGTGTGTGACCCTGCAGGTTCGAACCTAAGTCGGTAGCACAGGAACCAATTTCTGTACTAATTGAAGTGACCATCTAGCAATGGTACCCGATGTCCGGATAGGTTGAATAGTCACAATCATAACACTCAGAACCTACATGAATATGGCTACTGTATAATTCATCCTTTTGACCTCTGTGTTTAGAACGACTCAGGGTTAAACTGTCAACCCTGATTAGATCATCCGAATCATGCTCAACTCAAATAGTCCTGTGACTCCTCACAAGGACTATTCTGGCCAAGGTTTTGCTAAATTGAAATATGACTGTACACAGCTCCTAAACTGGAGTGGTCAATCCCATCTTGACACACGCATCGACAAGTCAAGTACTTGACTACACCCAGCAACCTTCCGTCACTGAATTAGAAATTCAGGTAGTCCAGTGCCTAAGTGCAGTGAGTTGCTTGCAAGTCATCATGGCGGTCTCAGTCGGAGGGACATTTATACCCATATTCCATCGGAGCAAATCTTGACAGCAGAAATAGCTCCGGAGTCGATCACGTTCAGTGTAGATGTACCCTTACATCTCACCTGTATGCCATACCAATGTCTCCACACTCATTGGTTAAGAGGACAACCAACCTATATGGCACACAATGACCTATGCTTGATAAACGTTGTCGTCCTTGGTAACAACGTATCATTTGATCGCGAACAGATTTAAGGAATAAACGACAAATCCTCCTTTATCGTGTCTAAATAGTCCTAAAGACTTCACCACAACATAGGAGTTCATTAGAAGATGAAATATTTTGTGATGAAAAATACCAAAATAATTTTTATTAATTCATAATTCATGTACATATACAAAAATGAGCACAACCGTCAACAGGCTGACAATTGACTTTGGGACACTATTCCCAACATCAAGCTACCATTATAATATAAATTTTAAATTATCATAAATTTATAAATTTAATAATTAAAATTTAAGTTTATGATTCTTATAAAGTCAAAATAATTTTTGATTTTAAAGATCGATGCTAAAAATCGAAACAATATTCTTGGCAATATATGAACAAGAACAATTCTACACTATAACTTTATACTTGTTTGATCGAATCTAACAAGGATGGCTCTGATACCACTATTGAGTTTCAACCATATAATGAAAAGTAATTTTTAAAATTTTAAAACTACACAAGTCAATAGCTTTAACAGTTAAAACTATCGAGCTGAAATCTAAACCCTAGAATCACCTTGCCGATGTCGATCAAAACAAAACAAGCATGCAAAGGGATAGAATTTTTTACTTTCATCAAAAAGATAATGTGTCACATTGGTGATCTCCATAAAACTCTAAAGTAGAAGTCTCCAATGGTGATCCACATGAAAGTTGACCAAGGTCCTTCCTAATCGATGCACTGTCGCAGTCTTATCCTCTTAAGAATACTGTCGATTTCAAACTCGAGGAACAATCACACCAAAGCCCAGTTGCCTCTGATCTTATCATCAGAATCATGCCAAGAAGATACTCTTTAGATGTCTCACAACCTAGGATTTGATTTTGAGCTCCAACATATAGAAAAACCAAATCTTAGGACACATTAGCAACACTTGCTAATTCTCTCACCACCCTTCTTACAACTTTTACCTCTTAATTTTTCTTTATCTTTTTCTCAGATTTTTTTCAAAATTTTTTTTTTGATTTACATGCTACATATCTCTGATTTCCATCCAGAAACCCAGTACATGGGCCATATGGGACATCCCATTTAAATAGGGGACAAAAGGACATGAGAAGGACCAAGGGGCGCCAACCTTTGGCGCTCCACTTTCTCATGTGGTGAATAAATTCACCGTGTATGATTTTTGGCACAAGAGAGCCTTCACACAAAAGAATTTCTCCTCTTCTATGCCTCATAAAAATCTCATATAAATTTGGCATGAAATCATAAGATATCTGGTTGAGAATTTAAGGCAATACGTTAAGATAAGAGTCTTCTTTAAAAAGATCTCTCTATCTTCACATGCTAATTAGAGTGGGGCGGCAATTTATTTTTGGCATGACATCTAGTGGGCACAGAGGAGTCCTTCTCCACTTGAAACTATTTCAAGTTAGATAAGAATTCAATCAAAATTGACCCAATCCTATTAAGTCAAAGACAACTGGTCTAAGTTAACTCAAATACTTTGATCTAAACTAATTTAGGAATTTGAGATAATACAATATGCTAGCATATCAAATTAATCCTTAAAATTTATATTAAATCCTAATTAAATTAGATCAAGATTAAATTTCAAAGTGTGTGACCCATTGGATTCTAAATCTAGCCAGCATGAATGTAGACTTTCGACATAACCCTAATCCGATCAGATTAGATCACCTGAAGAGTCCCAATCAACTAGGACTCTTTCTAATTGATTTTTGAATTAATTTTTTTTAATTTTGATGAGTCCATAAGTCAAGATTAATGTCTAACAATGTATCATGACTATCTGAAAGATTTAAAATTTTTGATGAAAAATTATCAAAATATCTTTCAGTGGCAAGTTATCGTGTAATTCAATCCTTCAGTCAAACAATATCCCAATGAGCTGTGGGTATAAAAATATTAAACCCAATCACTTATCTATATATATCTTGATCAGAAGGTGATGATTCAGTTGATAATATATTAGAAACTTTTTTCTAATTATCATCCTGCTTTGGCCAAAGACTTCCAAAATCATCGACCTATGAAATCACATAGGATATCCGCTCCTCTTATTAGGAGTGATTAATCTCTTATTGATCACTCACAACCTCCATGCATACTTCACCATATCCAAACACCCTATACAAGGATTAAAAAATCAAGTTAGGAAGTGAACCAAAATATGAATCCATGAACACAAGGTACCATGACATCTCAGATCAAAGGATCACTTACACAACTCTCACTAAAGAATCATCAGTTGATATATAAATAAGACTCTATCTGATATTCTCTCATTGGTCTATTCAGTAAACTCATTCTCTAATGAGCATCCACATCCTTGTATTAATGTCACCACATAAGTAGTTGTGAGATCAACCACCCTCATTTCTGAGCATACATAGGACATGCTAGTCTTACAGGTATCATTGATCTCTAACTCAATAACCAACGACTGAAAATATTTTAGATCATGACTATCAAGGATTTAGATTTCACTGACGTGATCTCATCACGGTCCTAAAACTATTGTCTGAACCTATGAGGTTCATTATAATCTTAAGAATAAAAATATGCAGTATATAATGAATCAAAAATATCTATTTTATTAATAATATTAATATCAATTACATAAGTCTGGAAGATAAATTACAGAAAATATCCTATCGCATTCCATATGCATTGGCTTATAGGGCATTATTCTTTCACTCCTCATAATGGAATATCACTGGCTGAGAAAATTCAGACTTTTTAAGTGATTGGAGCATTGATATCAAATTATTTTCAATCACTTTTGACAATGCATCATCAAATGATATTTCTATTGATATGTTAAGAATTCAGTTAAACTTGAGGTAAGAATTGGTATATGATGGAAATTTCTTCACCTTCATTGTTGTGCTTACATTTTAAACTTGATTGTTCAAGATGGATTAAAGGAGATTGATGAATCTATCTAAAAGATTCGTGAGAGCATCAAATACCTTAAGAGTTATCAAGTTAGAAAACAAAAATTCTTGAAGTGTGTTTCTCATAGTTCTCTGAATTCTAAGAGGGGTTTGAGGCAAGATGTGCCAAATAGATGGAATTCTATATTTATTATGCTTGATAGTGTACTCTACTATTCTCATGCCTTTATGCATATGGAGTTGAGTGATTTCAAATTTAAACATTATCCATTAAGAAAAGAGTGGGTGAAGATAGAGAAAATTGCTAAATTTTTAGTAATATTTTATGAGAGCATACTTATATTTTCTAGCACAAAGTTTTCTACTTTAAATTTATATTTTTCTGTTGTCTTCAAAGTTTATATGCACTTATGGAAACAAATGTTGAGTGAAGACACTTATACGAGCAATATGGCAAAAAAAAATGCACTCCAAATATGAGAAATATTGGGCTGATTTTAGTGTTTTCTTAGCCATTACTGCCATTTTGGGATCCAAAATACAAATTCCGCTTTGTCGAACGGTGTTACAAGAAAGTTTTGGGTGATGATTGGGTTAATCGAGTATCACATGTTAAGAACAAGTTATTTGCTCTGTATAATGAGTATAGTAGCATACATGTGCCAACTCCAAGCTCATCGACATCAACTTCATCAACTACTAGAATCGGATCTCAAAGCCATTTTGGGCAGCCACAATTAAGTATTTCTATTAAAACGGATGACATTTTGAAGGTATATTAGTTTTCTTGCTTCTAGTTTATATCTTAGTAGCATTTGTTAATTTAGTTTCTATGAATTATTGATTTCTAGCAAGTAGTGGTTGTGAGTTGTCTATCCATGCATTATTTATATTTTATACTTGCTATTCAGATGATTTTTATAGAAGTTTGATGACTTTGAGAGCCTTGAATCCACTCCACAAAAAAATCAACTTGAGCTTTGCTTGGATAAGCCAAAGGTGAGTAAAAATGCCAAGCTAGATGTGCTTGCTTATTGGAAAGCAAAACAATTCCATATCTTGAAGTAGTAGCAATGGCAAGAGACATTGTTGCTATGTCTATTTCAACCATTGCTTCAGAGAGTGCATTTAGTGTTGGTGGAAGAATACTTGATCAATTTCGGAGGATGCTGAAACTTAAGAATGTGGAAGCAATTGTGTGTCTTAGAGATTGGTTGTATGGAGAGAAAGATAATGAATTAACAATTTTGAATTTATTACTTAATGCGAGATGGGGGTCAAGATCACAAACTCTCAACTTGCATCCAGGTTCATCCAAAGAACCTTCCACTGCTCTACCGTAATCCTGAAGCTATCCACATGTTGAATGCTGGCCTTAGTCTTCTTGAAAAGATCTCCTTTGATGGAATAGATCAAAAATCCTTCTCGACTTCTATTGTTGGTGGAAATATTTCAGATATACCTTTGGAGATTGAGCTCATTTGTGGTGATTTTCCTTACTTGGTCGGAAATTGTTGGCTTCTCACAAAACTCTCCTCCTCCTCCTGATCTTACCTTGGCCCAAGATCAAATATCCTCTAATCTTGATCTTTTTTCTTGTGGTGAGGACATCGAGATGAATGATGATCGACGGGAGTCTTCCATCATTCATAAAGAAAATTTGCAGAAGGTGGATGCATCCACTTCTTTCGAAGAAAAAAATCATGCTCCATAAACCTCTTCCATTGGCATTCCAGATGAAGAACTCTCTTTTTTGCCGTTGATTCACTTTTCTGAGAAAAGCCATCCTTCTTCTTCAATCTCCATTGTGTCGGAATCGGAGTCAAGTACTGTTGGGCGGACAAGAGAAGTGGACAAGTCATTTGACGCAACTCACATGGAAGCGAGCGTGTCGAGCCGAGTTTTGAACTCACTGATGCCAGGATCTGAAGATCTGGCACGACATACCTTATCAGCACCTATTTTGCTATCGACGTTGTTTTGGAATGTGGAAAATACTCTTGACGAACCAGTGCATCATTCCTTATCTGCACCTATTTTTCTCCTGCACTTTTTTCCAAAAAAAAAAACTCCCATGCAAATAATATTGCTCCATCCGTTCCTCCTTTAATTGACTTGGTCCGCTCTGACCAAAGTAAACTGCTTTCAAAATTTAAATCTCCTACCGCCCCTTGCCAACCGAAATAAAATATTTCTTTTATGGACCTGGATGTGGTTAGGGAGTTTTCTTTTTAAGTTGATCCTCCTTGCAAGGTGTTTGAGCCTTTCAGCCCAATAGTTGAATTGAGCCAATGTACTTGTGTTGCCAAAGTCCAACCCGTGAATGGTTTTGAAGGACCTTCCATTGAAGACCCACCCTCATGATCTACATTAAAATTTGCCAACATTTGATTTCTTCAGACTAAAGTAAGCCAGTTGAAAACCACCTCCCATCCCAATTGTCCACATGCTCACATGATTTGGAGGGAGTTGCTTCATCTTGCACCCAAGATCTTGCTAAATCCATCTCGACAGTATGCTTGCCAATGGAAGTTGCCCCAATTTCGGTGCTTCATGTTTCTTCTATTACTTCTTCTTTGATATCTATTCCAACCTCTCAACAAAGTTAAGGGAAGATCCCTAGGCTTCAAAGAACCAAAGCTCAACAAGCAATAAAGATTACTACGTCGAAATTAATATCTTCTAGGAAGAAGAAGATAGTCTCCGATCATGGTTGCCCATCAGTTATGCAGTTGTCTATTCCACCATCTGGTTCGGATATTGCTTCATCTTCAATCATCCTAGATTTCCTTCTTCATTCTTACTCTGCAGAGACATTGGTTGATTGGGCTGAAAAATGTGGAGCTTCTATATCTGACTCTGATGCGGAGAAGTTCACTCAAATTTTGTGAAGCATGGAAAAGCAAAGGTTGGCTTCTCAGTTAGTATGATCCTTGAGCTCTCTTTGGTTGTTTCTATTATTGGTTTGTTTTTTGGATCTGTGATATGGCTTTGATTAGTTGGAACGTGCGTGGCCTTGGAGAACCAGCTAAAAGAAGATTGGTCAAAGATTTTATAGTCTCTAATAATTATTGTGCAGTGGTCTTTCAAGAAACTAAGCTTGATAAAACCTCACCAGGCATTCTTAGATCTCTCTCTGGTGCCAAATTACATCTTGGTTAGCATGTGATGCGACTGGTTCTACTGGTGGAATATTGGTTGGATGGAATGAATCTAGATTAATCAAACATGAAATTGGCCAATTCTCTGTTACTATAAATTGGATGGATCGATTTCTTAATACTACTTGGACCTTCACCACTGCATATGGGCCAACTGAGCATAATCTAAAACCCATATTCTGGAGAGAGCTGAGGCAACTTAGATCTTCCTTTCCCAACCCATGGATTGTTGGGGGAGATTTCAATGCCACTTATAAAATCTATGAGAGGAATGGTACACCTCAATCAAGGAAGATATCCAAGGCCTTTCTATCCTTCATCAAATCTGTATATGGAGCAATCATAGAGAATGCCCTATCTTAGCTAAGCTTGTTAGGCTTTTAATCTCGATTGATTGGGATGATTTATGTCCACATGCTACCCAATCAATATTGCCTAATCCTTGCTCAAATCATGCTCCAATCAAGCTCTCCATCTAGACTTCCAAAAGTCGAAGTTCCTTTCAGATTCGATAGAAGTTGATTGTCTTCAAACAGCATTGCAGAGATGGTCTCTAAGGCTTGGACATCTACTACACCATCAGATGATGCAGCATTCAATCTAGTTCGCAAGCTTAGAGCAACCTGAAATGCCCTCAAGTGCTGGTCAATCAAAATGAAAACTTCAGTTAAAGCTGAGAAGAAAAAGTTGCTCAAACAAATATAATATCTTGACAGAAAGGAGGAAAGAGACCCTCTCTCTCAATCTGAAAGAGAATCTAGAGATTCCTCTAAGAAAGAGATTCTTCATATCTGTAAGTCAGAAAAAATATACTGGAAACAAAGAGCCAAAGTCAAATGGCTTACGAAGGGTGGTAATAATACGCTTTCTTCCATAAGTTAGCAAATCTCCATAGAAAGCTGAATTGGATTTCTAATATTGAAGGAATGGGGCAGAAAATTTTAAAAAGGAGAGATCAAAGAAGTTTTCAAAGAGTTCTTCAAATTCTCGGGGGATCTCACGCAAGGTGAATTGACAAACAGTTTACATGTAAAAAAATGGAGGGCTAGGGGTAAAAGATATCACTCAGCTGAACCTCTCTCTTCTTGCTAAATGGGGTTGGAGACTCCTCTCTTCTGATAAAGGATTATGGAAGCAACAAATTCAGTTTGCTTATCATAAGAAAGTTAATTTTTTTATGAGCTAGAAATCAGGGCAAAAGTGCTCTAGTTTTTGGAGAGATGTAGTTCATACTCCCAACTTTTTGGAATAGGATCCAGTTCAAAATTGGCAAAGGTCAAAGTATCTTATTTTAGAAAGATAGTGGGATTTGTGACACTCCACTTCAAGTTATCTTCCTGACTTATATTCTAAGAGTCGGAAAAAAAAAAACGATGGCCAAACTCTTTAATCAAAGGATAATGAATTGAGAATCAGGTTACCTTCTTCTGCTTCTTTGTTGGTCCAATCACAATTTACCCAGTTATTAGGTCTTCTTGCTATGGTCACTTTGAACTAGGAAGAGGACCAGATCATTTGGAAATCAAGCAATAATGGCACATTTTCTGCAACTTTTTTATATTTCTTAACACCAAGGCATTAAATGTAGATTTGCATCCTCTCTTTGGAGTCTTTCTATTCATCTTAAAATTAAATATTTTCTTTGGCTACATTGGAAGAAAAAATTAAATACTAGAGTGTGATTGGAAAGAAACTAGGCAAAAACCTTGGTGGATGTATATTATGTAACCAGACTTCAAAGATAGTGGACCATCTTTTTTCTTGCTACCACTTTTTCTCATCTATTTGAAAGGTGGTGCGCTTAGCTCTTAAGTTGCTACTTTCTCAAACCTCTTTTAGTTGCCTTTGCCTTGATTGGACTCAAAGAAACTTTTAGAAAAAAATTCAGCCAATTGTTCTTATGCTTTTTGTGGCCATTGCATGGTTGTGCTGGAATGAATAGAATTTCAAATTTTTTTAAATAAATATTCATCTATAGCAGCTATAGCATCAGAAGGACTTCACATTTTCAATACTGGTTTGCATTATGTGACAATATCTTCTTTCAAATTTTGGAAGAATTTGGGAAAAGGTTAAAAATATCCTAGAGATTTCATGAAGGCTAATATACTTTTATCTTCACTTTTTATTTATGTTGTTCTATATACCAATGGTATTATAACTTTTTCAAATCTCCTTTCTTCTCTTTTATAACTTTTGCTAATCTTCAATAAAGGCTGGGTGGCTATTTCGGCCTCCCTTTCATTCAACAAAAAAAAACTTAATGTGATAGTCTTTTCTCATTTTGTTGATCCTAGATTTAGTTTTGATGAATAACAAAATCTTTGAGCATATTTTGATACTAATGAATTATTTAAGTGTTTAAGAAAAGTTTCAGGAAGCTAGGACTTATCTCAATGAAATTTCATATTTTTGAATGAAAGATTTAAGAAGGAAGAGTTAAAGAGATCGAGCCAAATATTTTTCGAAAAAATAGGATCTTGAGCCGAGTCAAGAGGATGATGAGTCGATTCTGGCACGCATTCAATATTTGACACAGATCTTGAGTTGACTCAGGCATACAGATGAGCTCTGACATAAAAAAGATAGAAGCTGTTATTTTGGACCCTATCGTTTGAGCCGATTTAAGCACAATATGAGCCGACTCAGGCACGTAAGATTGACACTGACACAAAAAAGATAGAGAAGCTATTTTTGATACTATTAAATGAGTCGACTCAAAAAATCTATGAGTCAACTTATGAGGACCTTGAGTCGACTCAAAATTTGATGAGTCGACTCAGCAGCTCCTCACAGTCTAACGACTAGTTTTCAAAAAGCTATAAAATTATTTTGAAAATTTAATGGCTACAAATTCATTTTTAGTGATGCTAACTTGGATTAAAGGGTGTCTAAGCATTTTTAAAAGAAGAAAACTTAAGAAAGTAAATGAACAAGAGAGAAAAATCTAAAATACATTCAAATTTTGTTCAGCCCTTCAAGAGAGCTTTAAAGAGTTTTTACTCCATTCCAACCATCCAACATGCTATGCAATCAAGTCATTCCAAGTGAAGGAAGGGAGCATTCATTACAAAAGCCCTCCAACTTCTCATCTTGTACATCAAAATCTCACATCAGCTCAAAAAGGAGTTTGCATTTGTATTTAAATTTTTGCACTTACATATTTGTATTTCAAGTTTCAATGGGATTTGAAACTTAGGGGATAGGCTCATCCAAGTTTTGAATTAGATTTATACAAGTCTAAAAGTGGCTTGTGAATAAGTTTTAGTTGGTGAGCCTGCAAAATCAATTGGATTCAAATTATGATCCAAAAAAAATAATCTTACGATAATCAGTTGATTATAGTGGATTTTTAAGAAGATTGCTTGGGGAGTAGATGTAGGTGTTTAAAATTAACACCGAACTACTATAAATCTCTTATTTATGTGTGTGATCTTGATCTTGAGTTATTTAATTTTAATTTTTATTTTTTGCATATCATCACTGCATTCACTTCATACACACTCAAGGTTTGCACATTCTTATTTAAATTAGTAAATTTTGAAAAATCTAATTCACCTCCCTCTTGGGTTGTATCTCTGGACAACAAGTGATATCAGAGCAGAAACTCTCTTTCACTTGTGTGTCTTATTATCTAGAGTAAAAGATCAAGATAACAACTCAAATAAATATTTTTCTAGCAGAAGGGCAGTCCACTAACCGATCTCCTTTTTTTCAATGATTCAAATTACATATATTGGAAACCACATATATGTATATTCATTCAAACACTTGATTATGACCTATGAAGTATTATAATCAATAGACCACATACACTCATAATCACTATTGATGGCAATGTTGTTCCAAAATCTAAAAAAGATTAGGATGATATTGATAAAAAAAATGGCTCAATTGAATGCTAAAGCAATGAATGTACTTTATTGTTCACTTGATGTAAATAAATTTAATTAGATTTTTATTTATATTTCAGTCAAAAAAATATGGGATAGACTTGAGGATACCCATGAGGTTACCAATCAAGTAAAGAAATCCAAAATAAACATGCTAGTGCATAAGTGTGAACTTTTTAAAATGAAATCAACTGAAAGTATTATCAAAATATTTATATAATTTACTGATATTATTAATGGGCTTAAGAGCTTAAAAAAATCATATATTAATAGCAAACTTGTAAGAAAAATTTTTAGATCTCTTTCTTGAGCTTGGAAAGCAAAGGTGACAGCCATAAAAGAAGCAAAAGATCTCAACACCTTATCCCTTGAAGAACTTCTTGATTCTTTCATGACACATGAGTTAACCATAAAGCAAAACTTGGAAGATGAGGTCAAGAAGAAAAAGACCATGGCACTCAAGTCTCTAGCCAAAGAAGAAGATGAAGATAGTGAAGATTTGAAGAAGATGATGATGATGAAGAGTTAGCCCTTATAACTAGAAAATTCAGATGATTTATGAAGAAAAAAGGCCAAACTTCAAGAGCAGACCCTTCTCCAAAGGTGAGGTTAGTAAAGATCGAGAGAAAGACAGAGACAAGGAGCCGTCTACATACTTTGAGTGCAAGAAATTAGATCATTTCAAGATTGACTATCCCCTACATAAGAAGTTCTTCAAGAAAGTAAAGAAGAAGATAATGATGGCTACTTGGAGTGACAGTAAAATTCAAGTTCAGATGAGGAGGCATAAGAGATAGTTAACCTCTATCTTGTGGCTTAAAAGGATGAGGTAACATTTGATACTCAAACTGAATTTTCATTCGAAGAATTATAAGAAGCATTTTATAATTTATTGATGAACTTAAAAGGCTTACTTTGAAAAATAAAAATTTTAAGTCATCAAATCAAACTTTGATCAAATAAAAGAAAAAAAATTGAAAGAAAAAAATCTATTTCCATAAAAAATTAGAATTTAAAGAAAGAAATTGAAAAATATAAACCTATGATTGACAAGTTCACCTTAAATTCTAAAAAATTGCAAATGATATTTAACAACCAAAAGGTTGTTTTTGACAAAGCATGAATTGGATTTAAAACTCAAAAGAAACAGAAATTTTTGAAGAACTTCTTTGTAAAAGAATCATCATTAATCTCTCAAAATGTAATCTATTTTTGCTATGATAAAACTAGACATAAATCATATGTTTGCAATTTCAGAAAAGTAAAAGATAGTCAAAATATTAAGAAAGTATGGATTCTTAAAGGAACCATGGCTACTAATCCTAAAGAACCTAAGATGATTTGGGTACCTAAAACTACTACTTAATTTGTGATTGCATGTGTGTCTTCTAGCCAATAGAAAGAAAGAAAAATGGTATCTCGATAGTGACTGCTCAAGGTACATGATGGATGATAGGAAGCACTTTATCACTTTTGAATCCAAGGAGGAGTTGGTGATCTTTGGTGACAATGGCAAAGGACACATCATCGAAAGTGTAAAATATGTATCACTACTTCTACTTATATAGAAAATATACTTTTAAGAGATAGTTTAAAACATAATTTGTTAACCCCAAGTCAACTTTGTGACAAAGGATTTAAACTAGCTTTTGAATACTCATATGCATAGTAACTAGTCCCATTGCTAACAACATAGTTCTTATTGGACATAGGTATGAAAATATCTATATAATTGATTTGGATAATCATTCCACTATGAATAACCAATATCTAGTAGCAATGAATGCTAAAATCAACGAGAATAGTTGGTTATAGCATCGTAGATTAGGCATGCTAGCATAGATTTAATTTTAAAACTAATCAAAAGAGATCTTGTAAAAGGCTTACCAAAACTTAACTTTAAAAAAAATAAAATTTGTGATACATGTCAGTTTGAAAAAAAAATAAAAATTTATTTAAATCTAAAAATATGATTTCAACCTCTAGACCTCTTGAACTACTTCACATGGACTTATTTGGACCAGCTAGGACCACAAGCCTATGTGGTAAGAAATATAGATTTGTAATTGTAGATGATTTTTTTAGATTCACTTAGATTTTATTTTTGACACAAAAGGATGAAGTATTTTCTGCATTCACTAAATTTTTCAAGAAAGTATCAAATAAAAAGAACCTAACAATTATTTGCATAAGAAGTGATCATATAACAGAATTTGAAAATCAGTACTTTAAAAATTTTTATAATAAAAAAAATTAATTATAATTTTTTTGCTCCTAGAATATCTTAACAAAATAGAGTTGTTGAAAAAAAAAATAGAATCCTAGAAGAAATGGCTCATACTATGTTGTGTGCAAATAATCTTCCAAGATATTTTTTGGATGAAATAATTAATACAACGTGTCATATTTTAAATAGAGTCTTAATTAGATTAATTTAAAAAAAAAAACCTTATGAACTTTAGAAAAATAGAAAATCAAACATTAGTTACTTTTATATTTTTGATTATAAATATTTTATTCTAAATAATGATAAAAATAATTTAGATAAATTTGATGCAAAATTAGATGAAGGTATATTCTTAGGATATTCTACATCTAGTAAAGTATATACAGTATTCAATAAATACACATTGGCTGTTGAAGAATCTATACATGTAGTATTTGATGAAACTAATGATTCATCTTATAAAAAAGAAGATGTTGCTGATGATGATGTAGGCTTAATTGATAATGGGATGGAGAAGCTTACCCTTAAAAAGTCGATAACTCAAAATAACAAAGAAAAAAAGAGACTAAAAAAAAAAAGATGAAGACCGTGAGGATACTCAAATTGAAAATCTACCTAAGGAATGGAGGTATGCACATAGTTATCCTAAAGAATAAATTATTGGTGATCCATCACAAGGGGTAAAAACTCATGCATCCTTAAGAAATATTAATAACTATCTAGCATTTGTATCTCATATAGAATCTAAACCATTGAAGAAGCTGAAAAAGATCCAAATTAGATAATTTCTATGCAAGAAAAATTAAATTAATTTGAAAGAGACAAAGTATGGACACTTGTTGATAGACCTAATGATCACCTAATAATAGAAATGAAGTGGGTATTCAAAAATAAATTAAATAAAAATGATACAGTAATAAGAAATAAAATAAGATAAGTAGTTAAAGATTATAATCAAGAAGAAGATATTGATTTTGATGAAATCTATGCTCTTGTTGCTAGATTAGAAGCTATTCAATTGTTACTTATCTCTGCATGTTTTATGGATTTTAAGTTATATCAAATAAATGTTAAAAATATATTTTTGAATGGATTTATTAAAAAAATAGTGCCCTACAAGTCATCGCATGGGTGATACGATGGGACTTTTCTATGTTATCTTTCTTCTCATTGCATGACATTGGTTATTTTATTTGTGAGGTATTATATTTTTCATTTGCTGTATCATATTTTATTTATAATTATGATGAATCTCATAGATTAGGATAATCATTTTAGATCATAATGAGATCATATTAGTGAAATCTAAAATCTTGATAGTCCCAATCTAAAATATTCTCAGTCATTAGATCATCGAGTCGGAGATCGATGATATCGATAAGACTAATACATCCTATATATGCTTGATGGAGAGGATGATTAATCTCATAATCACTTATATGGTGATACTAATACAAGGATGTAGATACTCATTAGATAATGAGTTCACTAAACTGATCCACAGAGAGAACATCTGATAGAGCCTTATAGCATGTCGATAGATAATTTTCTAGTGGAAGTAGTGTAAGTGATCTTTTGACCTGAGATCATCATGGTACCTTGTATATATGGATCCTTACTTTGGTTCATTTTTAGTATGCCACTTTGAGATGTATGTAGGATGTTCTGAGTTTGATGAAGTATGTATGGAGGTTATGAGTGGTCAACATAGAATCGGTCACTCTTTGTAAGAAGAGAGAACATCCTATGTGATCTTATAGAATGATGACTCAGAGAGTCTCTGGCCAGAGTCGGGATGATCAATAGAAAAGATTTCTATTGGTTCATTAACTAAGTCGTCATCATTAGATCAAGATACATATAGATAAGTATTTGGACTTGACATGATTCTATGCCTATGGCCTATCTGGGATGTTGTATGATCAAAGGATTGAATTGCACGGTAACTCATCATGGAAGGATAATTTTAGTATTTTTATCAAATTTTATATCTTTTGGATAGTTATGACATGTTGTCTGATGTCAATCTTGACATGTAGACTCATAAAAATTAAAAGAGTTTAATTTAAAAATTAATTAGAAGGTGTTCTGATTAATTTATGCATTTGGGCTGACCTAATCGGATAAAGTCATGAGCTTGAGTGTACTGCTGGCTAGATATGAAATTCAATGTATCACACACAATAAGATTTGATCTTGATCTAATCTATTTAGATTTATTATAAATCTATGGGTTAATTAAATTGCTAGCATATGAATTAACCCAAGTTTCCAATTGAGTTTGGTGCAAAGGTGTTTGTGCTAACCTTATCTTGTTGCCTTGACCTAATAGGATTAGGTTCGAACTTTAAGACATTAGATGTCTTAATTTATTTGACATGAAAGAGTTTCATGTTATCTGGTCCTCCTCCATGCCATCATGCCAATATAAAAGCCACGCCACATTTATTTTAGGCATTAAGAAGGAGGAGTCCTTCTTAAATACTCCTCTTAATTTCTTCCTTCTTATCTTTCCTTGTGTTGCATTATTCCACGTGCCATCAGATGACTCTTGAGAATATATGGGCACAAAGTAGAGGAGTCCTTCTGTATGAAGGCTCTTCCACACCATTTAATTGGGATGCTTTGCTTAAATTGTGTTAAGAGAAGGAAGAGTCCTTCTCATTTACTCTTAAATTTCTTCCAATCTATTCCCACGCCCACTTAATCCCATGCATTTTTGGTGATGCTTTGGTTTCTTAACATAGAAAGAAGAGTCCTTCTACTCGTGAAACACTTCTTATTCCATGCTAAATTAATTTCATCATGTGAGAATTTTTATCGCCAAGAGTCGGCATCTTTTGGGTGGATAAGGCATCTCTTCATACCTTATAAAAGGGGGGCTACCATTGGATGGGCATGCCATTTTACTGGGATTTTGGGTGTGAGAATGAGAAGAAAAAGACAGCAAAAAGTCTACAAAAAGACAAGAAAAAGAGGAGAAAAAAATAGAAAGAAAAGAAGAGAGAAAAAAAAAAGGGTTTCTTGTCCTAGGGTTTAGAAGATCCAAAAGTTGGATTTCTAAATCTGATATGGGTGGTGAGATCTTGTAAGAAAAGGTTCCTTAGTGGCTTTTAAGGAGGATCAATGGCTATCAAGCATGGTGCAATCTATTCGTGTGAAAGACAATCAGTAGTGAATTATGAAGACGACTGTAGTATTACATCGATTGGGAAGGATCTGGATCAATCCTGTGTGGATCACCATTGGAGGGCACGTGCTTAAGTGCCTCAAGGATATCAGATATCGAGCTATTTGGATATTTATGTTTGGTATAATCTCTTATCTTATTACATGCTTGAGTTGTTTGATTGTAATCATCAAGGTAGTCCTAGGATTGTGTTCTAGTTAGCCTATTTTAAATGTTAAAACTTATTTTCAACAGTTAAATGCAATAAAAATTTTTGAAAACTATATTTCACTGCATGATCGGAACTCAACATTTATTTCAGAAGAAGTTTATGTTAAACAACCACCTGCTTTTGAAGATCATATTTTTCAAATCATATTTTTAAATTGCACAAAGCCTTATATAGTTTGAAGCAAGCATCTCATGCTTAGTATGAAAGATTAAACAAATTTCTAATTGAAAATGGCTTTGCAAAAGGAAGTATAGACACAATACTATTTTTAAAGAAAAAAATGATAACTTGCTAGTTATGCAAATTTATGTAGATGATATCATATTTGGTACTACTGATAAATCTCTTTGTCAAGAATTTTCTAAGCTAATACAGGAAGATTCGAGATGAGCTTGATGGAGAACTAAACTTCTTCTTTAGACTCCAAATCAAGTAAATCAAAAAAAAAATATTCATCAATCAAAGTAAATACATCAAAGAAATAATCAAAAAATATAGACTAGAGACCACTAGACCTCTTGGTACATCGATGAGCTCTTCATGCAAATTTCACAAAGATGAAAATGATAAAGGTATCGATCATAAACTTTATAGAGATATTATTGGATCCCTACTCTATCTTACTGCTAGTAGATATGATATAATATTTAGTATATGTATGTGTACTAGGTATCAAGCTAATCCTAAGGAATCATATTTGTTGGTTTATAGTATTCTAAAAACTCATTAATTAATTTAATTATATATTCTGATACTGAATTTGCTGGTTGCAAACTTGCTAGAAAAAGTACTAGTGGGATATGTCAATTTTTAGGTGTTAACTTAATCTTTTGATTTAGCAAAAAAATAAAATTTGATAACATTATCCATGGCAAAGCCAAGCATATTGCTGTCGGAAGTTATTGTACTCAAATCTTATTGATTAAGCAACAACTAGAAGACTATGGAATCAAATTAAATAAGATATCCATAAGATGTGATAACACAAGTGCAATCAATTTAACTAAAAATTCTATTCAACATTCAAGAACTAAACACATTGACATAAGACACCACTTCATAAAAAATTAAGTTTAAAATGGTAATGTATTGCTAGAATTTGTTTGTACTGATAAACAATTAGCAATATTTTTATCAAATATTTTAATAAAAATAGGTTCAACATGATTAGAAAAAATTAGGTGTTTGTGATCTTTTTACTTAAATTCTCTCAAAACTCATAGATTCACCAAGCCCATTAGTCTATTTTATGCAATTCTTATCCACATTAATCCTTTTGAATTCTTATCTTTGAACCTCCCTTGAAAAATCAAATTTTCATTTTGCTTGAACTTGAGTCAACTCAAAAATTAGTTTGAATAGACTCATGTTTGAGTTGACTCAAGGGTTTATTAAGTCGACTCATGGTCGAAAATGCTATTTTTAAACTGAGCTTCTTCTTTTCGACTTACTTTACCCTATCTACTATTTGCCCTAAAATCTATTTCTAACCTTCTTGAGGACCCCAGTCAACCTCCACCTATCGATTTCTCCTGTTCCTTTGAATCTTTCCACTATGGTACGTAATGGGGCCACGAAGAAGCGATTGGCTGTTAAGTGGGGGCTACCTCAAATCAAGCACGAATCTTCAAGGGACAATGACTCAGATTATCAAGAAGGTACTATAGCTCCTCATCGCTCTCCCATTCCTCCTTCTCCCTCCATCATATCCCTTCTCGATCGGCAAGTTACAATTAGGTGAAATATGAATTTTCACTTTTTTGATCGAGAGGGATTTCGGATTGGAAACTGGATTCATCTATAAGGGTGGGAGCATTCTTCTCTATGAATCAACCCACATATCCATAGCTGCTATGAGAGTTCTATCGATCTATGGCACGGGGACACAATGACATTGGTTGCATGATGAAAGGTGTCACCTTTCTACTTTTGTCAAGAGGTTGGGGTAGATTTGGAGGTTGCTAGTTGAGGGTGTTGCTCCTTAACATCCATTCGATAGAGGATAGGCCTTGAGGTCAATTTTGGGAAGAAAAGTTGAGAAGAACATTTCTGAGCTTCAGGCAAATCATCTATGGAAATGAGAGTCTTTAGTCACATAGTGGCTAGAATCATCTTTCCTAAGATCGAACGATTGGATCTTGTCCCTGAGCGAGTGATAGGGATCATGGAGTACATCATCTGAGGACACCCTTTGAACCTCCCATTGTCGATCTTCACTCAGATGCGAGATAGAGTTGGGAGAGCCAGGGCATGCCTTTCCTACGGTATGGCTCTCACTTCAATATTTCGAGAGGTTGGAATTGATCTTGAGGGGGAGTTGTCTATGGATCTACGCCATACCGACATATATGATGAGCAGACTCTTATTCACATGGGGTACTACAGGATTGATCAAAGTTGGGTTTGGCGTACGTCTGGATAGGAGCGCAGTGACCTGCAGACATTGGAGGACCAAGTCACCAGACTGGTCATGATTCTGATCCCCCTCCACCATAGCCCGATGATCCTTATAGTACTCCTCCTACCCATTCAGTGAGAGGTGGGTCTTCAAAGTCTGCCTATGCTTAGTTAGACGATGACCAGACGCGAGGCTGGGATAGATCATGTTGGATGGACTCTGACCTCAGACGGATCGCATTGAGGCATAGCTTGTGAGACTCTCATCTAAGGTCAGCAGTCTATCTCAAAGGATAGATGCCCTGGAGAGTAGAAATAGATCAGTAGTTCCCTAGAACTTTACTTCTTCACTTCTAATTTTGATGGGGCAGCTCGTGGATCTACTGAAGACTCATACTCCACCTAGGTCGGAAGCATCAGTAGCGACGATGGCATCAGCAGCAGCAGAGGCAGTAGCGTGGATATCACTTTTGATTCTGTCCCGCCACCTACTTCGCAGCCACCCTAGAGTGCACCCATCCAGCCTTCCACCTCCACTCAGCCGACCATTTAGGACATAATCTAGATCCACTGTAGGAGGTCCCTCTACCCATACTAGGAGGAGGAGATCTGACTTTTCCATTGCTAAGACTAGTTCCTCTACCACCCATGAGGTCTCATTCGATGAGGATCTACCTAACTTATGTCCTAGGATTTGTCTTAGTATTCTAGTATCTAGTTTGTGCTTTAGTTTGAATCTATATGTATGTATATTTTGATGGACATTGTATTGTATTTGATTCACCTTTTTGTTTACAATATATGCTTGATGAATATTGTACTTCCTTTCTATATCAATGAATGACAACCTTTATTTTTTATCTGTGTTATTTACCATTTGATGATGACAAAAAAGGGGAGAAAAAGCATAAAACATATAAATTGGCACATAGCATTTAAATTTGGCACTCAAAATGACAAAATCGACAAAATTGGCACATAAAGATACTTAAAGTATTAAATGATAAAATAGACATAAAAGCACTCAAATGACACATAAAGCTCATGAATGGCTCATATGGCACAAAAAGCTCAAATATAAAGCTCAAGTGGCAACTAATGCAAAATGGCACGCATAAAGTACAAGATGATAGACAGTCAACATGGCTCAAACTCCTTTAAACAAATAAATAGTGGGAGATTTTCATGTATGAAATGATTGTTGATATTCACAAAAGGGACATTCTAATTTCAAATATGATCTGAATCTTTGAGACTATCACCTAGTAAAATGAATTCTAACTCCCAACTTTCTTTGGAATACCAAATCATTGTTGCAAACAACTATTGGTAATATGCTTATTTTCTTATTCAATGAATTTTGAAATTGAAAATATTTTATATAGACTCAAAAGTTTTGTCATCATAAAAAAGGAAGAGATTGTTGATCTTAGATTTGATTTTGATGAATAACAAAATTTTGAGTATATTTTGATTCTAATAAATTATTTGAGTATTTAAAAGAAGTTTTAGAAAGTTAAAATTTATCTCAATGAAGTTTCATATTTTTGAATGAAAGATTCAAGAAGGAAGAGTTAAAGAGCTCAAGCCTAATATTTTTTAAGAAAATAGGGCCTTGAGCAGACTCAAAAGGATAATGAGTCGACTCTGACACATATTTAGTATTTGACATGGATCTTGAGCCGACTTAGGCACACAGACAAGCTTTGGTATAAAAAAGATAGAAGCTGTTATTTTGGACTCTATCATTTGAGTCAACTTAAGCATAATATAAGCTGACTCAAGTACGTAGGACTGGCACCGGGACAGAAAGATAAAAAAGTTATTTCTGATCCTGTTAAATGAGCTAACTCAAGAAACCCATGAGTCGACTCATGAGGATCTTGAGTTGACTCAAGGATTTGATGAGTCAACTCATCAGCTCCTGACAGCTCTAATGGCTAGTTTCTAAAAAACTATAGAATTATTTTGGAAAGCTTCAAATGGCTATTTTTCATGCTCCAATGGCTACAAACCCATTTTTAATGATGCTAACTTGGATTAGAATGTATCTAAGCCATTATTAAAGGAAAGAGATTCAAGAAAAATAAAGAAATAAGAGAGAAAAGTCTGAAATACATTCAAAATTCTATTCAACCCTTCAAGAGAGCTTTAAAGAGTTTTTACTCCATTCCAACTATCCAACCTGGTATGCAATCAAGCCATTCTCAAGTGAAGGAAGGGAACATTCATTGCAAAAGCTCTCCAACCTCTCATCTTATGCATTAAAGTCCCATATCAGCTCAAAAGAGAATCTGTATTTGTATTTAAATTTCTGCACTTACATATTTGTATTTCAAATTTCAATAAGATTTGAAACTTGGGGTATAGGCTCATCCAAATCTTAAATTAAATTTGTACAAGTCTAGGAGTGGCTTGGGGATAGATTTTGATTGGTGAGCCTACAAAATCAACTTGGTTCAAATTGTGATCTTGAAAAAATAATCTTACTATAATAAGTTGATTATAGTGGAATTCCTAAGAAGATTGCTTGAGAAGTGGACATAGGTGTTTGGGATTAACACCGAACCATTATAAATTTCTTTATTTATGTGTGTGATCTTGATCTTGAGTTATTTACTTTTAAGTTTTAATTTTCTACATATCATCACTGCATTCACTTCATACACACTCAAGATCTGTATATTCCTATTTAAATTAGTAAAAATTTTGAAAAATCTAATTCACCCCTCCTGTTGGATGTATGTCCTAGAAGCCAATCTTGACTGACACATATTATATTTTTAGGATATGATTTTGTACTTATTAGGCATCTATATTATCATTCATATTTTATGTGTCCATAAATTATTCAAGAGATTCACAAGATGATGACACATATTCTCAAAAAGTTGAGAATTTGAGACATGCGTCATTGATAGTTGATTTCTAAATTGCTCCTGATCATAGGATCATCATGGAATGGTGATTGATCTGGATAGATCAGTGCACGGATTGCTTTCTTCGGATAAATGGATCTCGAGTCTGCAGTATAGAGACCTGGAGCGAGAGTGCAAGTGATTGTTAGAGAACAACTAGTACTGAGCGTGATCAATACGAGAAGTCACATGAATGTCTGCTCACTCGTTAGTGACTTTCTCGATGCTGCAGTTGTATGACTGATCTTTTGATCTGAGATAACACTACTGCTCGTAGTGAAGCTATTGGAGTTTGACTCACACATCAACATGAATCTCAAAGAGTCTTTGTAGTGGATGTTGACGACAGTTAGTCTACTGTAGGAGTGGAGTGTGCATCAAGATGGATCTATCGATCATAGCAGAAAGAAATAGTCCTATGAGATTTAAGAAGCTAAGTCTTTAAGTCTATGGCCATAGCATTGTGATTGATGAAAAAAAAAATTTATAAAATCACATATGGACTCGAGCTGATTGAATCTATTATATGACCGATGATGAGATTTGACGATTCATCCATGACCTGCCATTCGGTCGGGACACGGTAGAGAGACTGTATCATACATTAACTGTACCTAGAGATTTATCACTTTTAGTCTGTTGGATTGCCACTACATACTGCTAGGTGTCACTGGTAGATTGTGAGATCCACGAGCATCATCTTGATAATTGATGATCCTTGATGGGCAGAGTTGGAACTATTTCAATCCATTGAAAAGAGTTTCAATGATATTATGATAGGGATTACAATATATCTTACTATTAAACAAAATAGAACTTATGGGATCACATATAAAAGAAGTTTTTGACTGATCAGATGGTTGAATTATGATTATGAATCGTAACAAGATTTGATTATCAATTTGATTGATGATTGATCCGATGCAAAAGTTACAATCAAGTAACTCGCTAAAGAGTTAGTGAGTTAAAAGAGGATTAATTAGCAATTAGATTGCTAAGTGGCTCAATTTGACTGAGCTATGGGACTTACATCAAGTCTAATTAAATTAAATTTAATTTGACTTGACATAGATTTGATTTGATCAAACCTGATTGGGTTGTAAGATAACCTAAATTGCATGGGAGAATAATTTCTATTTGAATTAGGATTTGAATTTGACTCAATTTTTAATTAAACTAAGATGTATGAGTTTCTATTTGGACTAAAAATTTTTATTTCTATGGGTGCACCGAATCTTAATTGGATTAGGATTAAATTGAGTTTGACTCAAGCACCAAGCAAGAGTCCAAAAAGATTAAGACTCCTTCTCCAATTAGGTGACATCTAATCTAAATAGTTTGGACTCCAAATCAGATTTAGTTTTCTATCTATTTAGGTCTAATCTGGTCCTAATATGATTAGGATTGATTAGAGTTTTATTGAGTTTAAAACAGCCACCTAAAAGAAGAGTCTTAAGTTGATTTAACTCCCTTCTCCCATGCACCATAAAAGTCCTACGCCCAAACCAGGTATGACATCATTCTTCCTTTAATATTTAGCATGTAAGAACCCCACATCATTCTCCCTTTCTATGTAAAATATGGGGTGCAAAAGACTTTGGTGTTGGCGGCTGTTGGGTATAAAATACCCACAGCCGGAACCCACGGCGGAACCGCCATCAGCAAGTGCAGCTCCGCCCGGACTCCTACGGGAGCCGGGCGGAACCGCCATCAGCAAGTGCAGCTCCGCCCGAACTCCTACGGGAGCCGGGCTCCACCGCCATCAGCAAGTGCAGCTCCGCTCGGACTCCTACGGGAGCCGGGCTCCACCGCCATCAGCAAGTGCAGCTCCGCCCGGACTCCTACGGGAGCCGGGCTCCACCGCCATCAGCAAGTGCAGCTCCGCCCGGACTCCTACGGGAGCCGGGCTCCACCGACGACATCAGCACAGCTCCCTCCGGACTCCTACGGGAGCCGGACTTCGCCGCCAACATCAGAACAGCTCCGCCCGGACTCCCACGGGAGCCGGGCTCCGCTCTCAGTATCAACTGCTGGTAAGCTCAATCCGGACTCCTATCAGAGTCAGACTTTACCTTTAACTTTGTTTGCAGCGCAGCTCTGCCCGGACTCCTACGGGAGCCAAGCTCCACCGACGACGTCAGCGCAGCTCCCTCCGGACTCCTACGGGAGCCAGACTTCACCGCCAACATCGGAACAGCTCCGCCCGGACTCCCACGGGAGCCGGGCTCCGCTCTCAGTATCAACTGCTGGTAAGCTCAATCCGGACTCCTATCAGAGCCAGACTTCACCCTTAACTTTGTTTGCAGCGCAGTTCCGCCTGGACTCCTACGGGAGCCGGGCTCCACCGACGACGTCAGCGCAACTCCCTCCGGACTCCTACGGGAGCCGAACTTCGCCGCCAACATCGGAACAGCTCCGCCCGGACTCCCACGGGAGCCGCGCTCCGCTCTCAGTATCAACTGCTGGTAAGCTCAATCCGGACTCCTATCAGAGCCGGACTTCACCCTTAACTTTGTTTGCAGCGCAGCTCCGCCTGGACTCCTACGGGAGCCGGGCTCCACCGACGACATCAGCGCAGCTCTCTCCGGACTCCTACGGGAGCCGGATTTCGCCGCCAACATCAGAACAGCTCCGCCCGGACTCCCACGGGAGCCGGGCTCCGCTCTCAGTATCAACTACTGGTAAGCTCAATCCGGACTCCTATCGGAGCCGGGTTTCGCCCTTAACTTTGTTTGCAGCGCAGCTCCACCCGGACTCTTGCGAGAGCCAGACTCCACCGCCGACAGCAGCTGCAGCTCCGCCCGGACTCCTACAGGAGCCGGACTCCGCCATCGACATCAGAGCAGCTCCTATGGGAGCCGGGCTCGGCCCACGACCCCTACCGCCAGGAGGACCTCACCCACACTTCAACAGAAACTGGGCTCCGGCCGTTACCGAGCTTCAATCGACAGATCCACGACCCCTGATAGGCCCTCAAAGCGGCCACGACCCTGCTCCACCTCCTGTGGCGGACTCCACGCAGTATCATCATTCCCTGACAAGCCGCAGCAGCCATAGCCGCCCTGCTCCACTTCCTGTGGCGGACTCCGCACAGCTCCACTATCCCCTGGCAAGCCACAGTGACGGCCACAAACCTGCTCCACCTCCTGTGACGGATACCATGCGATTCTCCTGACGACGGACGCTGCTCCACCCCTCATAACAGATTCCACGTGGCAAGTCGAGGTGATGCCCACGTGTCTGCTCCATTATCTTTCATAATCATTTCCCCTGACCGTGGGCGGCCCACTACCAGGTGGTTACAAACGTCGCCATCAGTCCGTTGCCTCCCCCGCCTATAAAAGGGGGAACTCAGATACGTTATTCCTTAAGCCCTTTTGCCTTATCTCAAAACTCTGCTAAACTCTCCGTTCGAGCACTCCATTCTTGTTGAGGCAGAGAACTGACTTGAGCGTCGGAGGGTCTTGCCGGAGCGACCCCACCTCCGGTTTAGACTTCCCTTGCAGGTCCCGGCGGCGATCGCGGCTCCCTCAACTCCAGCTTCTCCGGCGCAGGCGGATTTTTGCACCAACAGGATTGGCGCTAGAAGAAGGGCGCGTGCCTTCGCAGCACCCTTGTTCTTGAAGGAGCGCTCGACGGAGCCGTCTCCGGCCATCTCTCCGTCATCTACTCCTAATCCTCCCCCGCGAGATCGACACCCGATGCCTCCGCACAGGGCGTCCACCCGACGGTCCATGGCCTCCGCGGCCAGGTCTCAGGCTCTGGCCTCCCCTCCCGTCTCTCAGCCAGCTCCTCCTCCCCCTCCGGCGACGGCGGTCGGCGCGGAGCAGTTTGACTTGCTGGCGCAGCAGGTCAAGGGCCTCATCGAGGTCGTACAGGCAATGCAGCAGCAGCCACCGCAGGCGTCAGCGCATCCGGAAGGGGCATCTCCGGAATGCCAGAACCCGGCGGTGGGGTGGGCCACCTGGGCCAGCCGCCCCGTCCTCCCCGGGAAGGCGAATCCAAGGGTGGAGAGCCCTCAATCGGACCACGACTCCACCCCTGGGAGATCCCTGCCCCCGTTCTGCCAAAGGACCCTCGAGACTCGGAGTCGAGAGGACTTCCTGGACCGGAGGCTCCAGGAGATGAACCGGCGGATCGAAGAACTCTGCCATGCGCCTCCCGCTTACGGTGAGGATATCTGCACTGACCCTCCCTTCTCCCAAATGATTATGCAGGAACCGATCCCGCCGAATTTCAAGCTCCCCCAGTTTGAAAGCTACGACGGGACGTCGGACCCGGTGGACCATCTGGAGGCCTTCTGAATGATGATGCTGCTTCATGGTGCTCCCGACACCATCTTGTGCCGGGCTTTCCCGTCTACTTTGAAGGGAGCGGCAAGGAACTGGTACTCGGCCCTGAAGCCGGGCACCATATTCTCCTTCGACCAAATGAGCCACCAATTCGTGGCCCATTTTGTCAGCAGCCGACGTCCCCGGAAAGGTTCGGAGTCCCTCATCAACATCAAGCAGAGGGAAGGGGAGTCCATACGGGCCTACATCAACCGCTTCAACATCGCGGCGTTGGAGGTCCGGAACTTGGACCAGTCGGTTGCCATGGCCGCCCTGAAAGGTGGCCTTCAGAAGAATGATCTCTTGTACTCCCTGGAGAAGAAGTACCCCAGGGATTTTGCTGATCTACTGGCTCGGGCTGAAGGATACGCCCGAGCGGAAGAGGCCTTCAAGATGAAGGACGAAGAGACGGCGAGGGAGCGTCAGGCGGGAGATTCTGGTAAGCCCGCAGTTGAGAAGAGGCTAAAGGAAGCCCGGCCTCGCTCTCGGTCCCCTCCTGGACATAAGCGTGCCCATACTCCCCCCCGGGCACGCAGGCAGAGGAGCCCGGACAACAGGTTTCGGCGGGGTTCGCCGCCAGGAAAGTTCCGCAGCTACGCCCCCCTCAACGCCTCGAAGGCCCAGGTACTGATGGAGGTCAGGGAGCTGCTCCCTAGGCCGGAGAGGATGCGCACACACCCCGAGAAGTGCAACCCCAACAAGTTCTGCCTCTACCACCGCGATCACGGCCACGACATCGAAGAGTGCATCCAGCTCCAGGACGAGATCGAGGAGCTCATCCGGCGAGGTCGGCTCGACAGATTCATCCGCCGCTGGCCTGAGGGTAGAGGAGACCGGCCAAGAGCCCTCCCACCGCCCGAACCACAGAAAAGGGAGGAGCAGCCCGGGGACCGGCCTCCTATCGGGACCATTGACTCCGTCGCCGGAGGGCCTCAAGAAGGAGCGAGAATACTGTAAATGTATCGCTTACTATTTCGCTTTGAATCTACCTTTCTTTTTAGCTAACATGCTCCTCCCACCTAGCATGGATGTATTATGACCGGATATGATTCCTCCAAAAGCACGGCCATGTCAGGAACAGGAGGAAAACCTCATCCTGACATGAGGAAGGTCAAAGGCCCGGTTCTTTTAGACCGGATGGGGGGAGAGGCCTTACAATGCCCTAATGTGCCCCCACAGCCCTGTTAGGGACAGGAGGAAAACCTCGCCCTAACTTGAGCAAAGTCAAAGGTCCGGTTCTTTTAGACCGGATGGGGGGAGAGGCCTTACAACGCCCTAATGTGCCCCCACAGTCCTGTTAGGGACAGGAGGAAAATCTCGCCCTAACTTGAGCAAAGTCAAAGGCCCGATTCTTTTAGACCGGATGGGGGGAGAGGCCTTGCAACGCCCTAATGTACCCCCACGGCCATGTCAGGAATAGGAGGAGGACCTCATCCTGACATGAGCAAAGTTGAAGGCCCGGTTCTTTTAGACCGGAGGGGGAGAGGCCTTACAGCGCCCTAACGCGCCCCCACAAGCCAGGCTGATAACGAGAACCTCGCGCCGGCTCAAGCAAAATGGAAGACCTGGACTCCTACGGGAGCCGGGTTCCGCCGCCAAGGTAAACTTCACCCGGACTCCTACGGGAGCCGGGTTCCGCCACCAAGGAAAGCTTCACCCGGACTCCCACGGGAGCCGGGTTCCGCCGCCAAGGTAAACTTCACCCGGACTCCTACGGGAGCCGGGTTTCACCGCCCAGGGAAGCTTCACCCGGACTCCCACGGGAGCCGGGTTCTGTCGCCAAGGTAAACTTCACCCGGACTCCTACGGGAGCCGGGTTTCACCGCCCAGGGAAGCTTCACCCGGACTCCTACGGGAGCCGGGTTCCGCCGCCAAGGAAAGCTTCACCCGGACTCCTACGGGAGTCGGATTCACCACCCAGGTAAACTTCACCCGGACTCCTACGGGAGCCGGGTTTCACCGCCCAGGAAGCTTCGCTCGGACTCCCACGGGAGCCGGGTTCCGCCGCCAAGGTAAACTTCACCCGGACTCCTACGGGAGCCAGATTTCACCGCCCAGGTAAACTTCACCCGGACTCCTACGGGAGTCGGATTTCACCGCCCAGGTAAACTTCACCCGGACTCCTACGGGAGCCGGGTTTCGCCGCCCAGGGAAGCTTCGCCCGGACTCCTACGGGAGCCGGGTTCCGCCGCCGAGGGAAGCTTCGCCCAGACTCCTACGGGAGCCGGGTTCCGCCGCCAGGAAAGCTTCGCCCGGGCTCCTACGGGAGCCGGACTCCACCGCCAAGAAAGCCGGGCTCCATCCGCTACTTCGCCAGCAAGGGTTAAGAATGGTGACGAGGCTTGACCACATGATGAGATCGGATGGAAGGGAAGAGTCCCTTCCCACGACGACCTCTAAGCCAAACAGGCCAAACGACGAGAAAGGGTCAACGAACGACAATATTGGTGCTACGCGCGGACAAGGTAACACAAAATGCTTTTTCCTCATTTCCGATATATGTACTACAGGGCCAGGACGGCCAGAGAAAGAGGGACAAAATGACAAGAAAAGAAAAGGAGGCAGCTACAAAAAGGGGGTGACTACAAAAGAACTCTAAGGAGGTCCTGCTCCCTCTAAACTAGGGTGACCACCTCCATCCCTCGACCAGGACTGCCTCAAGCTCTCCACTGTTTCCTCTAGTTCTTCCTTCTTTTGCAGCATATCCTGGAGTGCCTGACGAAGTCGCCGGCTCTCAGCCTCCGCTTCCCGATGCCACTTCCGCAAAACTTCGGACTCTGCCTCTGCGTCCGCGACGGCCTTCCACTCGAGTCCCAGTTGGATTTTTACTTGTTGAAGTTCGGCTATCTTCTCCCCAAGGGAGACAGAAATCCCTTCGACAGTGCCTCTCAGGGCTTGGAGCTCTTCGTTATCTTGGGCGTTAGCAAGCTGCGCCCTAGTAACCAACTGCCCCTGGAGACGAATCACCTCGTCCGCCGATCGACGGAATCTCCCCTTGTACTCTTCTACCTGCCGGTGCCAGCTGGCCCGCTGCACGTCGTGGCTCACCTCAGCATCTTGAAGCTGCCTCTAGAGGTCGGAAACTTTTTGTGACCATATCTGCTCATCCCGCGCTATGAGCCGGGATGAGTTCCCCTCCAGTTGGCCGATCCTCCTCTTTGCAGCTGACAGCTCCACCTTAAGGGCGCTGATCCTGGCTTCTTGAGCCCAAGTTCGGTCGCTGGCGCTCTTCGTGCATTCTTCGAGCTCCTTCGCGAAGTTCGCCTTCCTCCGGCTGTAGTCCATGATTGCCTTCACTTGGAGACTCCTGAAGTGGACGGCCTCAGCGGCAGCCTCGGAATAGCATTTTTTCGCCTGACGGAGTTCGCCCTCCGACTTTTTCAACTTCTTCGTCATGTGGAGGACCTCCTTTTTTAGCCGTTGGATAGTTGACTTCAGCGGGACCCCCAGGGGCAAGGGAAGTGCTTCGGCGGGACACTGCCATCGGAAGATGCAGACGTCAGAGACCAACTCGTTACAAGAAGAAAGGCAGAAAAGAAGAAGCAGGGGGAAGGAAAGGCCATCCACAATAAGAAATTCGACTTTATTGATTAATTTTGAAGACAAGCGGAAAGGAAATATGGCGACAAAAGAAAGATACAAGGTCGGAGGTCTCAGACCTCGGGGGCAGGGGGTGGAGAGCCCGACGCGGGGGGTGCGACTGCGGCAGCGGCAGACGAAGGGGCGGCCTCATCGTTAGACTCCTCCAAAAAGTCGAGTTCAAGGTCGGGGTATCTGCTGGCCACCCTCTCTCGGCAGAGCTCGAACCCCTTGGTGAACGCCTCCAGGACGAACTGGACGTTCAGCTCCCTCATCTCCGCGAAGGTCTTGAACTCCTCCACCGCAAGGGTCCTGGCCTCCGAAACCAGAACCGGAGTTTGCTCGGCCAGATGGGCGACCTCGGCCTCCGCCTTCCTTGCCGACTCCTCCAGGCTTCGCCTCTCCTCCTCCCGGACTCGTCTTTCCTTTTCCCAGTCTTGTCTCTCCCTCTCCAGGGCCTCCCGGAGGGCGGCCACCTCGGCCGTCTTCGCTTGAAGACGAGCAACCTCGTCTTGGCAGCGCTCCTCCGCCCGAAGAAGATCCCTCCTCGTGCGGCCCGACGCCTCGACATAGGCGAAGAGCTGGTGCCCGATCTGCAGGGACAGATGGAGAATTACAACAAAGACCGAGCAACTGAGCAAATAAAAATCCGCTTACCTCAAGAAAGGACCCCAAGGTGTCCCAGGCCCGCTGCTCGGGATCAGCACGGTCGATCCTCTCCACGACATCGGGCAGAATACAACCATCGAGCAACCGACGGATCAGAGCCTTATCGTTGAAGGGGTTCTCCGATCCCCCCTCGGAGCAGACGGACTCGTCTGCGGTGGCTCGATGGCTGCTCGGCCTGCGGGCCACCGATTTTCTCCTCCTCCCCGCGGCGGGCGCCTCCGCGGGGCGGACCTCCAGAATGGGGACCTCGGTCGGCGGGCTCCTTGGGGGAGCCCGGGGGGCCGCGGGCTCGGCATCCAAAGGAATGTCGATTGCCGGAGTAGCCTGGACGGGCACGGCCAAGCTCGTCTCCTCCACCCTAGCCCTCTTCGTCGAGCCAGAAGTCGCCGCGCCCTTCCTTTTCTGGGCTCTCATGGCCTTGGCGAGCATCCGTGTGGCTTCGGCGTCCATTGCTAAAAAATAAAAATAAAAAAAAAAATAGAAAAAGAAAAGAAGAAGGAAAAAGCGGCACCAATCAGTCCAAAAAAAAAAAAAAAAAAGGAGAAGAAGAAGAAAAGAAGAGGAAAGAAAAAAGAGGAAAAAGGAGAGAGAAAGAGAGGGAAGAAGAAGACAAGAAAAGGAAAGACGTATACTTGCTGGATCCTGAGGGCTCAGGCCGATGTTGAAGAGAAGCTGCTCCCTCAGTAGGTTTGGAAGGGAAGGAGCGAGGTAACTCAGGAGCTTCTGGGCGGCCTGAAGGTCATCCTCTCCCAGGCTGGGAGCCCGGCGGACGGAATCCCTCAGAGACCCCCAAGGGGGCAGGCCCAGTTCCAGGGTCGGACAGTAAATGAAGAGAAATTTTCCCTTCCAGTTGTGAATCGAAGAAGGGACGTCCTTCAGCAACCCCTTCTTAACGAACTGGGGGGAGAAGTACCACCAGTCCTTCGCTGAAGGATGGCGCTTGAAGGTGTAGAAATGTCTGAACAGGGAGAGGGAAGGCTGGACCTCGGCTATATGACAGAGGGAGAGAAACCCTATCAAAAACCTAAAGGAATTCGGGGCGACAGAGGCGAGAGAAATGTCTAAGAAACGAAAGAAGGCGGCAACAAAAGCAGGAAGCGGAAGCCGGAGTCCGGCACGGAATGCCTCCCGGTACAAACAAAAGCGACCAGGAGGGGGAGCGCTGGCCCGGTCAGAGGGGCCAGGAAGCTCCAGGTCGTACTCTGAAGGGATCCCGTACCGAGCTCTTATCAGAAGAAGTTCGTCCGGAGTCGACGAACAAGGAATGGCGCCCGATGCGAAAACCGGGCGAGACCCTGCCCCGAACGCGGGTTTGTCCGCAGAGACAGGGGCCTGGGGGTTGGAAGCAGAAGAACTCCCAGAACTTACGGGGGCAGAAGAATCGGAAGACATTTTTCTTTGGGGGAGAACCAAAAGGACCCTAGAAAAGCAAGCCGAGAAGGGAGGGAGACGCCGGAGGTCAACTCAGGAGAAGGCACAAAAGAAGTGGAAGGAGGAGAGGACCCTAGGCGGTAAGAAGAGGAAGGTGGGCACTAACCTATCTTGCTCTGGGGGCCTGGGGAGCGAGAAACGGAAGGCGCCTACGGCTCGAGAGGGCGTTCGCTAGGGCAGACTCTCGGGGAGATGACAGACGCCAGCAAGAAATCAGGAGCGGAGTGGGGCGCCTGAAGGGGGGAGGACGGGTTTAAATAGACCCTGGGATCCGGCGCCATAATGATCTCGAATCCCCCCGGGCCAGTCCGCATCCGACACGTGTCCCACTCCCCGTGGCAGACGGCTGAAGGCGGCTGGCAGTTGGCAGGATCATAATTGCGCCGTACCTAGGCCAGCGTACCTGTGGGGTATTCGAAGCGTCCCCTCGTACCGCCCCAACTCGAAAAGACTCCGGCACGCGCTCATTTAATACCAAAATATCTGGGAGCGGCGGGGCGCGGGATTCGAAGGGACGGTTCCGGCTGTACTTCTGTGTACTTCCTTTGTTTGAAATTCAAAACTCGGATGTAGGGGGACTGGTGTTGGGTATAAAATACCCACAGCCGGAACCCACGGCGGAACCGCCATCAGCAAGTGCAGCTCCGCCCGGACTCCTACGGGAGCCGGGCTCCACCGCCATCAGCAAGTGCAGCTCCGCCCAGACTCCTACGGGAGCCGGGCTCCACCGCCATCAGCAAGTGCAGCTCCGCCCGGACTCCTACGGGAGCCGGGCTCCACCGCCATCAGCAAGTGCAGCTCCGCCCGGACTCCTACGGGAGCCGGGCTCCACTGCCATCAGCAAGTGCAGCTCCGCCCGAACTCCTATGGGAGCCGGGCTCCACCGCCATCAGCAAGTGCAGCTCCGCCCGGACTCCTACGGGAGCCGGGCTCCACCGACGACATCAGCACAGCTCCCTCCGGACTCCTACGGGAGCCGGACTTTGCCGCCAACATCAGAACAGCTCCGCCCAGACTCCCACGAAAGCCGGGCTCCGCTCTCAGTATCAACTGCTGGTAAGCTCAATCCGGACTCCTATCAGAGCCGAACTTCACCTTTAACTTTGTTTGCAGCGCAGCTCCGCCCGGACTCCTACGGGAGCTGGGCTCCACCGACGACGTCAGCGCAGCTCCCTCCGGACTCCTACGGGAGCCGGACTTCGCCGCCAACATCGGAACAGCTCCGCCCGGACTCCCACGGGAGCCGGGCTCCGTTCTCAGTATCAACTGCTGGTAAGCTCAATCCGGACTCCTATCAGAGCCGGACTTCACCCTTAACTTTGTTTGCAGCGCAGCTCCGCCTGGACTCCTACGGGAGCCGGGCTCCACCGACGACGTCAGCGCAGCTCCCTCCGGACTCCTACGGGAGCCGGACTTCGCCGCCAACATCGAAACAGCTCCGCCCAGACTCCCACGGGAGCCGGGCTCCGCTCTCAGTATCAACTGCTGGTAAGCTCAATCCGGACTCCTATCAGAGCCGGACTTCACCCTTAACTTTGTTTGCAGCGCAGCTCCGCCTGGACTCCTATGGGAGCCGGGCTCCACCGACGACATCAGCGCAGCTCTCTCCGGACTCCTACGGGAGCCGAATTTCGCCGCCAACATCAGAACAGCTCCGCCCGGACTCCCACGGGAGCCGGGCTCCGCTCTCAGTATCAACTGCTGGTAAGCTCAATCCAAACTCCTATCGGAGCCGGGTTTCGCCCTTAACTTTGTTTGCAGCGCAGCTCCACCCAGACTCTTGCGAGAGCCAGGCTCCACCGCCGACAGCAGCTGCAGCTCCGCCCGGACTCCTACGAGAGTCGGACTCCGCCATCGACATCAGAGCAGCTCCTACGGGAGCTGGGCTCGGCCCACGACCCCTACCGCCAGGAGGACCTCACCCGCACTTCAACAGAAACTGGGCTCCGGCCGTTACCGAGCTTCAATCGACAGATCCACGACCCCTGATAGGCCCTCAAAGCGGCCACGACCCTGCTCCACCTCCTGTGGCGGACTCCACGCAGTATCATCATTCCCTGACAAGCCGCAGCAGCCATAGCCGCCCTGCTCCACTTCCTGTGGCGGACTCCGCACAGCTCCACTATCCCCTGGCAAGCCACAGTGATGGCCACAAACCTGCTCCACCTCCTGCGACGGATACCATGCGATTCTCCTGACGACGGACGCTGCTCCACCCCTCATAACAGATTCTACGTGGCAAGTCGAGGTGATGCCCACGTGTCTGCTCCATTATCTTTCGTAATCATTTCCCCTGACCGTGGGCGGCCCACTACCAGGCGGTTACAAACGTCGCCATCAGTCCGTTGCCTCCCCCGCCTATAAAAGGGGGAACTCAGATACGTTATTCCTTAAGCCCTTTTGCCTTATCTCAAAACTCTGCTAAACTCTCCGTTCGAGCACTCTATTCTTGTTGAGGCAGAGAACTGACTTGAGCGTCGGAGGGTCTTGCCGGAGCGACCCCACCTCCGGTTTAGACTTCCCTTGCAGGTCCTGACGGCGACCGCGGCTCCCTCAACTCCAGCTTCTCCGGCGCAGGCAGATTTTTGCACCAACAGCGGCATAAAATTTGCAAGAGTCCTAAGCATTATGGACTCTTATCTCCTACCCAATCTAGAACTCCTCTTCATCTATTTAAAGAGCACCATATAAGATGGTTAAAAAGGGTATTATCATCAGATTTTTGACACCCAAAATCAGAGGATGTGCGTGGAGAACATCAAGAGGAGAGGCCACGGTGAAAAGGTTCATGGTGTGAGGTTTGTTTTTGCTTGGATCCTTTCTTTCTTACACAACCAAGAGTTAGTTGTTAGCACATCTATTCTCCTCTCTCTAGTCCATGTTTGGATATGGATGTCTCCTCTTCTCTTTGTTCAAAAGTTAGATAAAATTTTTATATCTCTGTTGTAGAGATTTGGTACATGAATTTTAGAAAGAAAAGAGAAGAAAGAATTCTTCTCATGATCTCTAGCATAGAGATTAAGATCCTCCTACCTCTTCTTCTTCTCTTAGAGTATCTTGAGAGAAAAAAAATTTTTAACCATCAAGATATGATCTGCAAGAGAGCTAGCACTCCGGTGAGATCAAAAGGCTTCTGATCAGATCAGAGTCTTGTGTGAATATCCATAGAGGTCGGACACTTGTGCGGCTACAAGGACCTTCGGAAGATATCCATAATCATCAGTTCACGGTGAAAATTGATCCATACCAATGTATATTTTTTATTTATTTTTTATTTAATTTTTATATCTAAATCTTATCTCACATATGATGATCCTATTTATGATTTTAAAATTTGATCTTATGTATGCTTAGATTAAATTAGATTTAATCTGAAAAATTTTAAAATTTTGCTGCATACTTATTTGAAAAATTTGCAAGCATCAAACCGTAAAACTCCAACAGTGGTATCAAAGCCACATCATATGCATGAGATTAGGATTTAGATCTAAAATCTATAGAAAAAAATTTTAGATCTGAAAGATTTTAATGTCGTTTTGATATAAGGTTGCCCTGGCATAACTTGTTATGCTGAATGGTTGTCTTAGAATGATATTAAATTTTTAATTAAATTAAAATTTTAGATCTAATTTTTTTAGTATATATGTGATATATATTTTGTTATTTAGATCTAAAAAAAGTTTTGAGATCTATTTTGATTCATATATATATGATATATAAAAGTATGTTTAAGACTGAAATTTATTTCTATGATCTGAACTTGTTCATGTATATGATATATATTTATATGTCTGATCTAAAATTATTTTGAAATCAAAATTTACTTTTTATGTAAAGAATTTAAATCTAAAAATTTAGATTTAAGATCTAAAATTAGTGTTTATGCATGAGGGACTGGTCATGGGTAGATCAAATTAGGTCATATAATTGGATTATATCAAAAGATTTCTGATTTGATCATGTTGGATCAAAATCGATTTAGTTATTGATCAAACTGAGTCAAGTATTGATTAAGATGAGATCAATAGAACTTAAGATCATATAATTATTGTTGATCGAATCGATTAAAATCCATATGTGGAATCAATTAACCTAATGATCTAATTCGGCTCTATGGACCGAATCTGATTCACCTAAGCTAACCTATGCGGATCAATTATCTAATTGGTGTTTAAGGTAAGTAATTGAAAGATGGTTATTTAATTAATTTCATTCACTTATCTGATCAATTTATTGGTATTTAAGAAAAGCAATAGGGGGACCCCCATCAATCTCCACTTATCTGGCCAATTAGAAAGATTGAGTCTCAAATATGGTTGCTTAGTGGTTTGATTTAGTCCGTGCCAATTACATCAGTCATATGATAACTGATTAGATGAGATCTAAATCTAAATCTCTTTACAAATATTAAGTCCAAAGTCTTCCACCATTGTAGATGTGCGGGTGTGCTATCGACGTTGATTGTTCTTGGCTGGTCACAGTGGTTCAGTTGCATCGGAAACATGCAACCACTCTATTAGCAAAGAGTTGCTCTAAGATAAAGATGGGATTGGCTCCAATAACTGTTAGGTGAGGGATCCAATGATGGCTTTGCACTTGCTTGTAAATGGTGGGTCTGACTTAACTAAGGAGTGTGGGCAATAACTGTTAGGTGAGCCCACATGACTTAGAAATCAAGTGGCTGCAATATGCTTAGAGAATCATCTGGACAAAGAGTTGTTCACGTATCGATGTTTATTCATATTACCAATAACTGTTAGGTGAGGTGCACGACATCGATAGGACCGCAGCACCCACTAGAAATCCAATTGTCGTATTAAGATTTTATTTCTTCATCCGAAGAGTGTAGAAGATCTGATAAAATAGTGAGAGTCTTCTTTTTGCATCTAAAAATTTCTAGAGTAAATTATAAAAATAAGTATAAATATCTAACTAAAATTTTTGCTCTCTGCTGTTCATTATGTCAGCTTTCAACCCTCTAGCTTGAATCCTAGACATCAATCAATTAACCAAAACCAATTATATAGACTGGCTCACAAATCAAAGAATTATTCTTAATTTTAAAAAATTAAGCTATGTTCTCTACCAGATTATTCTGATGTAAACAACATGTCCAACTCATAGTCAACGAGCTATACTTGATGAGTGGATGGACAATGACAATTAAGATAGGTGCTAAATATTGAATTCCATGTTAGATGAACTCCAATGTATACATGACCACATGTTCACTGCCAATGATACGTTGATTCATCTACAAGTGTTGTGAGGTGATCAGAGTCTCACAGCGCATGTGATGCATGATGGACAGTCACTCTATGATCATTATTTGATAATGATCGAAGATATTAAGGAGTCTAAAAGGCTCGACATGACCATGCATGAGGAATTGCTATCGATTTAATCCTGCGATCTCTGATTAGTTTATATGGATAGTTTATTATGAACTACCATATGAAAGACTATCATGGCACTTTATCTGAATTGATCAAATTGTTGCTAACAAAGAAACCTTGAAAGAGTTCAAAGATAAATACCTGGAGAACTTAAAGAAATAAAGACACGCCTAGAGTAGGCATGTCGAAACTATTCAGTACAATCTTTATGATTTTTCTTCTTCCAGTTGAGCTATTGACTCTAGTGTAGAGTCGATGAAAAGGTAGAGGACTAAGAAAGTAACCCTTAAATTGGCTATAGGGCAACAGTTGCTGTTGTGGTCATGGATATCTGTCCTTTGTAATTATCATTTGGATTTAGTTCTCAGAGACAGTCTCTATCATTTACATGGTGATGCAAGTAGTGAATGCCAAAATTGAGATAAACCTAAAGTATATGTGGAACCTTAGGCTAAGTCATATTGGAGAAGAAATGATTAACAAACTAGAGAAATATGGGCCTTTAGGCTCATTGACTGTTGAGTCATATCTAGTTTGTGCATCATCTCTTTGAGAAAATATGATCAAGCCACTCTTGTGGGACAAGAAAAAGAGGACCACTGAAATACTTATCCTTGTACACATTTGATGTGTATAGCCCATATGATGTGCTAACCAAGGAGTTGTCTCTACTTTGTTACTTTTATCGATGATCAGTTATGTATGGATAAGTATATGAGATACAAATCTGAAATTTTTAAAAAAATAAAAAAATTAGATATAAAGTAGAGAAGCAAATCAAAAAATTTCTAAAGATACTTTAATCAGATCGATGATGCAATACCAATGAAAAAATTTTCGATTATCTCATAAAATGACATAGTTTCATATTGGACTGCTCTTAGTATATCTCAGCTCAACGAGACAAGAAGAGTCATGGGATTATATGAGATATGGTCTGATCCATAATGAACTTCACTGATTTATTTATATTTTTTGGGGACATACTTTATTTCTATGAAATTAGGTTCTCTCTAAACTTGTTCCTATCATACCGTATGAGATATGGCATGGTGAGAACTGAATCTTGGTTATTTTGAGATTCAAGGATATCCAGCCTGTGTCTAGGACAGCAGGTAGATATGTTAGAGGATAGGTCTATAAAGTTCATCCTAAAAGAGTTTGGGATATTAGTTTCTGAAAGAATTACAATGTGATTGTGACCGACATGCTATCCTCTTGAAAAATTATTTAACCAAGATGAAGCAGTGGGAGGAAAGTTAAGCTCAAAGAGAGTGTCTCTGAAGAACAATGAGCCACAGGTCCTAAAGAACCTATTCATCATGAGCCAATAGATATATATTCCTCCTCCATCTTGTACACATAGTAGGATCTCCAATCCTCTCAAAAGGTACTTGGGTATGCTTAACAGAGGATGTAGAGAAAGTCATTTCTCATGGGAGATGAAGAACATAGAGATGATCTCAGAATCTACAACGAGGTGATGGAACACATCGACTCCAAAAAAGAGATGTGAATTAGCTTTTTTGACTAAAGATCTTTTGAAGATTTCTGTATGGTATTGCCTATGGATTTTACTTCTTGTGATAAGAGATCACAAAGTCTATAATACTTTTGAAGTTGGAATAGTCATTTCGATGATATGATCAAATTGTTTGATCAGAAAAGAAGAATTATATATTTTCAAAAGAGTCAATGGGAGTGTCCAATGCTGACATCGGTTAAAATATAGTTGAATATAGATTTTTCTATAAAAGATATAAAGTGAGCGTCCTAAAGATCTATAGAGATAGATGCAATTGGATGCTTATATTTTCATAGATAAAGTACAGAGAGTAGATGCTGAAAGGATTCAGTATAAAAATCTCAGAGAGGGGTCTGCTATCCTCTTGGGCATAGAAGTATGCCATGTAATGTACTTGAATTGATATAGTTAATACTGTGAATGTCACGAGTAGATATCAGTTGTATCTAGGCTGTGAGTGCTGGATTGCTGTGAAAATATCCTTAAGTGCTTAAGAAGAACTAAAAATTTATTCTTAATTTGGAGAAGGATCAAAGCTAGGAGTGGAAGAATACACCAATTCAGATTTATGTCTGATATTGATGGTAAATTATCTACATCATAAGGTGTGTTCTTGTATCGATATCTTGAAAGGATTCCAAATAATCGATTGATGGAAGCTGGATACACTGTAGATGTGTAGGATGTATTTTGGTTCTAATATTAGTTGCAAAACTAATTGTCATACTATCAGATGTCGTGATACTATACTGCAAAGACAATGGCACCATAGCCCTTGCTAAGGAGCCTAGGTCTCACTAGATATCCAAGTACATAGAACAGCAGAACATGCGACTATCTTAAGTAGAAATACATAGAGGTGCAGAGAGCAAACTCTATATGAGATGTGGATGACCTACTGACAAGTCACTTAGCTAGCCTAAGACTCAAGCCTATCTTGTAAAGATAGGGCTTGGTACATGGTAGATTAGCTTTAGTGTAAGTGGAGATTATTGGATGTATGTCCTACAAGCCAATCTTGACTGACACATATTATATTTCTAGGACATGATTTTATACTTATTGAGCATCTATATTACCATTCATATTTTATGTGTCTATAAATCATCCAAGGGATTAACAAGATGATGACATATATTCTCAAAGAGTTGAGAATTTGAGATATGTGTCATTGATGGTTGATTTCTAAGTTGTTCCTGATCATAGGATCATCATGGGAATGGTGATTGATCCAGATAGATCAGTATACGGATCACTTTATTCGGATAGATGGATCTCAAGTCTGTAGTGTAGAGACACTGAAATGAGAGTGCAGGTGGTTGTTAGAGAATAATTAGCACTGAACGTGACCAACACGAGAAGTCACATGAATGTCTGCTCATTCGTTAGTGACTTTCTTGATGCTGCAATTGTATGATTGATCATTTGACCTGAGATGATACCACTGCTCGCAATGAGGCTGCTGGAGTTTGATTGACACATCAACATGGATCTCAATGAGACCTTGTAGTGGATGTTGACGATAATTGATCCATTGTAGGAGTGGAGTGTGCTTCAAGATGGGATCTATCGACCCTAGCAGAAGGGAGTGGTCTTATAGGATTTAAGAAGCTAAGTCTTTAAGTCTATGACCATAGCAGTGTGATTGATGGAAAAGAGTTTTCATGGAATCACATATAGACTCGAGCTGATTGAATCTATCATATGATCGATGATGAGGTTTGACGATTTATCCATGATCTGTCATTCGGTCGGGACTCACGATAGAGAGACTGTATCATGCGTTAACTACACATAGAGATTTATCACTTTTATTCTGTTGGATTTTCACTACATACTACTAGGTGTCACTGATGGATTGTGAGATCCACGAGCATCATCTTGATGATCGATGATCCTTGATGGACAGAGTTGGAACTGTTTCAATCTATTGAAAAGAGTTTCAATAATATTATGATAGAGATCACAATATATCTCACTATCAAACAGAATAGAACCTATGGAGTCACATATAAAAGTGACTTTTGACTGATCAGATGATTGAATTATGATTATGAATCATAACAGGATTTGATTATCAATTTGATTGATGATTGATTCAATGTAAAAGTTGTAATCAAGTAACTTGCTAAAGAGTTAGTGAGTTAAAAGAGGATTAATTAGTAATTAGATTGCTAAGTGGCTCAATTTGATTGAGCTATGGGGCTTACATCAAGTCTAATTAAATTAGATTTAATTTGACTTAATATGGATTTGATTTGATCAAACCTGATTGGATTGTAAGATAACCTGAATTGCATGGGAGAATGATTTCTATTTGAATTAGGATTTAGGTTTGACTCAATTTTTAATTAGACTATGATGCATGAGTTCCTATTTAAACTAAAAATTTTTATTTCCATGGATGCACCAAATCCTAATTGGATTAGGGTTAAATTGAATTTGACTCAAGCACCAAGTAAGAGTCCAAAAGGACTAGGACTCCTCCTTCAATTAAGTGACATCTAATCTAAATAGTTTGAGCTCCAAATCAGATTTGATTTTCTATCTATTTAGGTCTAATCTGGTCCTAGTATGATTAGGATTGATTGAAGTTTTATTGGGTTTAAAACAGCTATCTAAAAGAAGAATCCTAAGTTGATTAAACTCCCTTCTCCCATGCGCCATAAAAGTCCTATGCCCAAACCAAGTATGATGCCATTCTTCCTTTAATTTTAGTGTGTAAGAACCTCACGTTATTCTCTCTTTTCGTGTAATATATGGGGCGCAAAAGACTTTGGTGTTGGCGGCATAAAATTTGCAAGAGTCCTAAGCATTATGGACTCTTA
This sequence comes from Elaeis guineensis, assembly GCF_000442705.2. Taxonomy (NCBI): domain Eukaryota; kingdom Viridiplantae; phylum Streptophyta; class Magnoliopsida; order Arecales; family Arecaceae; genus Elaeis; species Elaeis guineensis. The sequence continues at coordinate 70,624,679 of NC_025996.2, forward strand.
TCTCCTACCCAATCTAGAACTCCTCTTCACCTATTTAAAGAGCACCATATGGGACAGTTGAAAAGGAGATTATCATCAATTTTTGATGCCCAAAATCAGAGGATGTGCATGGAGAAAATCAAGGGGAGAGGCCACGGTGAAAAGTTCATGGTGTGAGGTCTGTTTTTGCTTGGATCCTTTCTTTCTTAAACAACTAAGAGTTGGTTGTTCGGACATTTATTCTCCTCTCTCTTATCCATGTTTGGATATGGATGTCTCCTCTTCTCTTTGTCCAAAAGTTGGACAAAATTTTTACATCTCTATTGTAGAGATTTGGTGTATGAATTTTAGAAAAAAAAGAGAAGAAAGAGTTCTTCTTATGATCTCTAGCATAGAAATCAAAATCTTCTTATCCTTTTTCTTCTCTCAGAGTGTTTTGAGAGAAAAGAAGATTTTCAACCATCAAGATACGATCTCTGTAAGAGAGCTAGCACTTCAGTAAGATCAAAAGACTTCTGATCAAATCAGAGTCTCGTGTGGATATCTGTAGAGGTTGGACGCTTGTGCAGCTACAAGAGACCTTTGAAAGACATCCATGATCATCAGTTCGCGATGAAGATTGATCTATGTTAAGGTATGTTCTTTATTTATTTTTTTCTATTTGATTTCTGTATCTGAATCTTATCTCATATATGATGATTTTATTTATGATTTTAAGATTTGATCTTATGTATGCTTAGATTAAATTAGATTTAATCTGAAAAATTTTAAAATTTTGCTGCATACTCGTTTTGAAAAATTTGCATGCATCAAACCGTAAAACTCCAACACCGCCCTCCCCTATTTGAGTTGTATTTCTAGGCAACACATTTGATGAATTACTTCATGTTTCTTAAATTCTTGTCTTTTATGATTTTTGTAGATAATGCATTGGTGACACTTGAAGAGATGACAAATGATCTATTGGACACGAGAATTGAGGATGATGATAAAGTGGAGGAGGATGTTCTTGAGTGTGCAAATTCCATGAAGACTTAAAATGGATTGTGATCTTTATTATGTTTGTGATTTTTGATATTGTATATTTTGAAGTGGGAGCCTTGATGGTTTTAAAAGAAAAATTGTGGTTTAATTTATGAACTTTTATTATGTTGCATTGATAAACTATATTATTGTGTATTTTATGAACCATTGGTTATTATTTGATGTTTAAATTTTACTGATTTATGAAATTTACGTAAGGATATGTTTGTGTTAGTATAATTTAGTTATTCTTATATCGAAATAGATTTTGATTGATGATTGATACAGGCTTTTAAATGTATTTATAATAGGTTTGTTGCATCACCCCAATTATGGTTGGTGGTTGGATATTTATATGGTTCTTTTTGCTTACTTTAATTTATACATACTAATATTTTTTTATAGTTTAGCTGAATCTCCAAGAAAATCAGATTTATTTAATTTTTTTTTAGGATTTTTATGTCAATTTTGTTAGTAGTGTCATAAACATGTCATGTTCATATCGATTCGATATGATCCGTTTAATAATCGAGTTATACAGATGACTCATTTAATAAGTAGTCCATGTACGAATTGTGAATCCCAACTCATTTAATAATGAAAAAATTATCTATAGCTTCCTAGATGGATCCAAAATTATTTTTAAGTCCCTAAACTTTTCAAGTTGAATAAAAAGTCTTTGAAATGCTAAAAAGTTATTTCTGTGTAACCAAGGTACATACGTGTATAACTTGAACATGAACGTGCATAACCAGATATTGAAACTAGATAATCTACGTAACCTGAATATAAACCTGTGTAACTTGAATATAAATTTGTGTAACCTTTATATGGATCTATGTAACCAATCTGTGTGGAGGGTAGGGATCTAGAAATAACTTCTTAGCATTTCAGGAACTTTTTATCCAACTTGAAAAGTCTAAGGACTTAAAAGTAATTTTGAATCTATCTAGGGACCTATAGATAATTTTTCTTTAATAATTGTGTCATGTTCATGTTTAGATTATATGGATCGTGTTGTAAACAAATTGACCCGTTTACGAGCTGCCAACATGAATTGCCACCCCTATCAAGTGGCTCGAGAGATTCTAATGCAACAGTAAAAATAATTCATATTCTTAAGTACAATGACACCATGTCTTTTTTAAGCAAAATGTTTATATTGATACATGGTTTCTTTCTTGAATTGAAGGGTAAAAGGACTTATGAAAATAGTATAGATTCAGCACTATTTAGTCAATCAAATGGACCACCAAGACAAAATGTAGATGTAATAGTTTATTAATGAAGATGATCAAATATAATTTTTAATTTCTTAACTGAATGCCATTTGTAAGTTCTATTTATATATTATATTTTTTCAAATAAAGGTTACAAAGAAGACTGCCTATGGAGGATCATATTTTCAAGGGCTTTCATCAATAATCAGTGGCAAGTGGATGCTTCATGTGAGCTTATCCATATCCTCATTATAATCCTTTGTTTTATCTTTCATTTATCTTCTTATATATTCCATATTTGCTAATTTAATTATTACCATTTCTATTTTAGGGCTCTAACCAACTTCGAACATCATTGATAAATAGAGCTGCACCATCTAACATACCTGATATAATGGCATCATGACCAGTACCAAGTCAATCTACATCAACTATAGCTGAACTCATAGCAACCCCAAGTACACAATAAAACTAGACAGAATCAGTGGAGAATGTTTTAGTACAAATTGAACCCACTGCAATCTAGTCTGCTAAAGTAAGTAATATTGCAGTGCAGGAGGATATATTAAGTTGAGGGTGTGAAAGGTGCTTATTTTTTAATTTATGAGAAGAAATCCTTATTAATAGCAATGTAATTATAGGCACATGTTATATGTTGTTGCCTTTTTTGTGTAAAGGTTAGTGTCAAACTATAAAGATTGATACTTAACTGGCAAACTTTTTTATATACCATTCTCTTCTTACAGAAATTTAATGAAAAAGAAAAGTTTTTATTTATATCATATTTTTAGAATAACTGATTAATTATGATTAGTTATGTTTAATATTTATTTTGTAATTCCAAAGAGTTTTCATTATATACTAGCAATATAGTGAAGCATTATCTGCTATGGAGTTAATATCAATGTTGCAAATGGAAAGGTTCCATTTAGACATATTCATATATCAATAATTGGTCTTTCCTCTGGTATAAGTAATTGAGATTTGCCTTGTCTTGCCAAACATGATTGAGATTTGCCTTGCCTTGCCTTGCCTTGCCTTCCTTGATATATGAATATATCAACAAAATATTTTGTACAAGATTCAGTGATATGTTCAACTGTTATATGGATTCTATAGAGCTTTCACTACATGGACTTGTCCTATATAATTAGGTTATATGTCCAGTCTATGATGGTCATCAAAACTTAAAAACTGTTGCAATTGGGATCCTGTGCTACATAGGGTCTATTAGCAGCTTGTTATCACATTATATACCATATACTTAGTAGTATATAGTAAAAAAGAGATTGAGCAAAAAAGGCACTATTCTAAAACATAAATAATAGCAATTCATTATAGATTCTTCTGGTCATTACAGAATTATTGTTACAAGTACAATCAGTATTATCCAAACTGAAATAAAGAAAATAACTCTCTCCATCATAAATATTGCAATGTCACTTATACTAGCTTAAACCACACCAAAAAAGGCATAAGTCATAGATAACCATTGGTGCTTATTACCATCACATCCCATAACAGTTTTTTGTTCTAGCTAAGTAAATATATAAGAAGATAAACATAGAAGACACAAAAAAACTAATGCAAATCTCATAAAGAAAACAACATAGTTTGAAATATATTTTCCTTCTTCTTCGGGCTACATTTTTCATCTTTATTCTTCTAACCATTCGTAGTTGTCCTATAAAAACCTGTCTCTCACGATCACTAACTAGAGAGTCATGCCAAGTAAAGTATCTACATGCACTAGATTGCTAGAATCAAAAAAAAACAAGGAGATCAAATATGTTATGTATCAAATAAAGAAAGAGCATAGGATTCTATCAACTAATGAAAAAAGAAAAGAAAGGCAGCAAACCCATCCCATAATTTTTGCATTAGAGAAATCTCCTCCAAGATTGATCTTTATCCTTGAAGTCTTTAATAGTGTACTTTTGCTAAAAAAAAAAAGTTGACTATATTAGGTGCTTTCATTTTTGAAAATAAGGTAATTCTTCTCTTTCTCAATGCCTTAATTTTTTTTTCTTGTAGAAGCTTTGTTCTCTCTCAAATTAGAGTTTTTCCTCTCTTTTCTTTTTTATAAAAAATTTCTTCCCAACAATACAATGATGTAGCATATTCCCTTCTAATTAACTCTTTCTGTCATATCTTAGATATATTAATACCATATAAAGCCATATGTAAAGTTTCATTTGATTAAGAATGGAATATTGATGGTCATGATTATAATGGATTCAATCTTTAAATTAAAAATTTAATTAAAATTTTAAAAAATTGAGGACTCAAGTAATTGCAGCCCAGATTGCAGGATTATTTTATTAATTAAGCCGTATCAAAATCAAAACAAAATTTAAGATTATATATTTTATTTTTAAAAAAAATTGATCTTGAGAAGCTTCTGGAAGCGCCCACCTGCCCCGCGATACGTTCAAAAGCAGACCAAACAAGCGGAGCGCACCTCATCTTCTTAATTTTTCTTGGTATACCTCACCCTCTTTATTTATTGCCACTTTAATTTTTTCTTGGTATATCTCATCCTCTTTATTTATTGCCACGCCTGTACGTCTTTCATTATTTAGCTCTCGCTCATACCGCGTGGCCCACCTCAACCATCATTTCCTCACTCCAACCGCCCACGCACGTCCATGTTAACCTTGCTCCAGTTGATGGGAAACGGGATGTGAAACGTGCCAACATTGATGGGAAACGTCTGAGATACAAGTATACCTTGCCCTGTCTGTTCCTGAGTTACGGAACTTTCCCTTTTTATGCTTTGCCCGAAAGGCATCATTTTTGGAGTAGAAAGAAAGGAATTCCTATGGAGCACAACTGGGATACCAAACACATCCTCGATTGCAGCGTACTGGCGTGGTTTAAGATGGGTGACGCATGGCAACTGTGTTGGTAGAGCTTTGGGCCTCACAGCTCTGCTTGAAAGATTTAAAGATAAAAGGGGGACGCGGCATTTCATGGAAGCGCTTCAAACCCTCCGCTCCAGAAAACCTAGAACCCATTTAATTTTATCCTCGGCCGCTCTATTCGTTTGTTAATACATACTACATTTTATCCTCCCGACAGAACCATCGAGCGACGACTTGTACGCTTCCTCCAAAGCAAATACCCAGATCGAAGAAAGCCAAGGAATTCAATCCACAGAGAGTGGAGAGGAGCCTCCTCTCGTCCCAGCCCTAGTCCTTCGAGATCCGGTCCCTGCAAAACTCCCCGGTTTGTTCCCAGATCCACATCTCTCGTTCAACAATTCCAGATCCGATCTCTATCTTGATCTGGAGTCGTTTTGACGCAAATTGGCTTCGATTTTTGTGTTGCTTTTGGATTGATTCAGAGGAATGGCGGATGATGCCGGCGCGGCCGCGGGGGAGGATCCGGCGAAGTCGTTGGCGTCGGCGGCGGCGAAGAAGCAGCGAAGGGGGATCTTCTCCCGGATTTGGCGGGGGATCTTTGGAGTGAGGAGTGAGGACTATGAGAAGAGGCTGCAGTCCTTGTCCAAAGAAGAGGCCGCGGTTCATGCGAGGATGAAGCGGCGGGCTCAGTCGTCCAGGAGGATGGTCAGGAATCTTATTGTTCTCTCAGTGATCGTGGAGGTGCGTTCTTGATGCTATCTTTAGGCAGTGCTTTCGTTGTTGGAGTTGTTTGAGATTTTCGGAGTTGGAAGTTTAGTTAGTAATGCGGTGAATTGCTTCAAGACTCTGTGTTTGGTTTGTAGTATTGGTCAGGTAGTTTGTTGGTGCTCAAGTAGGAAAATTTATTGTTTTATCTTAAATTTTGCGCTCATACTTGCTCTTGCTGTGACTAAGGCATAAAAAAAAGACACGAAAAATAAAAGAAAATAGCTTGCTTATGAGAATCATGATAGCTCTTATAGATTTTTGGTTCCTTATTTGGAAAATCAGCTAACAGAACGCACTGGCTGTACTTCTAGAGCTTGATTTCAGATGAGTGTCTTGTGGGGATTGTGGCTTTTGCTGACCAAATCTACTTTGGGAAAAAGCTTGTAACGGTGGAATCTTGAATACAGTGTCAAGAAAGAATCGCAGTTAGGGCTATTTTGTTCCAGATGATTTCCTAGGAATGGAACTAGAGGTTTGAAGCTGAAGTTCTATAAGATATAGTTCACATTCAGCATACAACTAACAAATGATCTCTTCAGATGCTTACACCTATTCTCTCCAACTTATTATACCCATCTACTTGTATTCCATAGTTTGGTCCCAAATGCGACTCCTAATCATTGTAAGAAAACTTGATATTAGCCATTTGACTTCTTCCTTAAATCTGTATTCTCTACTTACATGGTCAATCTGCTGAGACAATAAGCAAAGTGCCACCCACTTTCATGTCTTTTGGGCTTCTTTTGTGTCCTTGAACAAGCCCATTCCCTTATTGGTGACACTATATCCTTTACTTTTCGGTTTCATGGAATTATTTCACAAAATTTGTCCTAGAGATCGTCAAACTAGTGATGAACCAATATTTGATTTTAAAAGTAGAGGCATCACCCTTGATGATTTCATATTTATTGGAGTATTTGACACTAAATCTGTGCATGGATATGTAAGTGATGATCTGATCATTGTAAACCACACATCTTTTGAAGAACCAACAGTGTTCCATTGAGCTATATGAAGATGTCTTTGGAACCACATTAAACAGGGTTAATAAAACGTTGATATCTCATTAAGGTTTGTTCATGGTTATTTTATCAGTGACAGTTTTATTTGCTTTTATTGATATTCAATTTCTTTGTGAATCCGCGAAAAATGATATTTCCTCTTACATTGCCATAAATGAATAAAGCTTCAATATGTTATAGAAATCTTATCATGGTCATTGATGAGTTTAATTGTTTTCATTATTGATTAGGAATTCACCTTTACGATTCTATATCTTCACAGTTAGCATTTTCACTGACTATTGGAGCATGTTTATGACCAGTTTTGGAATTGTGGTGCACTTTCTTTTAACTTTCAGTGCTAGTTCAAACTTGATGTCATTTGTATTGATACGACCTAAGATTTACGAAACTGATGTAATTAAACTATATAGAGGCCAGTTCCAACCTTTTCTCCATCTAAAGTTTAATTTGGACTCTGGGCATGGTCTGAGATATTTTTCTCTATTAATCATGCGTGAAGGCCAACCAGTTCTAAATCTTAAAAACACAAAATTACTTGATGTTTTCACACCATCATTTTTCATTTTCATTGCTGCACTAAGTTTGAAAAAATCTGTGCTACAATAACTGGGTAATCCTAATATTCTAGCCAATGAACTTACAACTGGTGCGTTGGACATGAATGCGGAGGATTATGTTATATTTTCTGCCATGCAGGAGCTTCTTTGCTTGAATGATGATGAGATTATTGCATTAACTACGTCAACCATTCTTTGCAATCTTTGTATTCTTCATAATTTTACTCTTTTGCCTTCGTTAGAGGGGCCGGGGGGTGGGGGGTGGGGTGAGGCATGGTGATGCAGGATAATTTAGGAGGATGGCCTGCTATGTGTAGATGGGCTTAAGGGGTGAGTGAAATCAAGAAAATTGGGAGAAAAGTGTATAGAAGAAGAAATTAGAGATAGATGACATAGAGAGAGAGGGTAAGGAGAGGAGGAGAGAGAGAGAGAAGCAACTTTCTTGTTCAACAATACAAATACAATACATGATTCAAATATATTCTCTTAGCTACAATCAATATATATAACATACCCTAACTTGAGAAACTCATAACCAAATACATTGAAAAGGTGACTTAGGGCCCAAGTAACTTGACAGACAAGTAACTTGAGGTAGGCTAAGCAAACCAAGAAGGATCATGATTCTAATAAAATATTAAAAAAAAAGCACCTAATACATTAACAAATTTGGACCATATGATAGTTTTCATGTTTCAATATATTGTGTTGATACCACAAGTAATTGGATGAGGCTTGAATCATTATAATAAAAATTGTGTCCCATGATCCTAGCCCTTAACTTCCTCATACTCTTGTGCTGCATGGATCTTGTCCTCGAGATCATTTTGATGTTGTCTATCATCATGCTCCATTGTTGGATCTCCAATATTTGATGATGCAGGCCAACTTGTGATTTTCTTGCAATTGCTCCATCAATTGATTCTTTAATCCCCCTATGATCAATGACCGTGAAGCTTTTGATTAACCAATTGATATCACCATTGATAAATATGCAAAATCGGTGAGAGAACTGATCTTCGAAGTTCTTTGGTACAATTTCAATCCTTGTAGATGGTGATCCATCTTTCATGAATTAGAGAGTCCTTCAAGGCTGCATCTTCAAAGCCTTTAAAGCCTTCACTTTTCTTATCAAGGTTCTCTAGGCATGGTGCATCTTCAGTTGCAGCTTCTTGATATCAAGGGTTAATTGCTTCTTGGACGTTCCATGGACTGATCTTTGATGATAGGACTCTTATCTGATTGATATTTGTATGCAATACTTTTGATTTGTGGTTATTTATGTTGATGGATCTGTATTTGCACTGGAAGAATATGTGCAGAAGCTTGCTGATGATTGAGGATCAGATGGGATGAAACTAGATAGATGTATTGTGCAACTCCTTGGGCTATAGCAGATTCTTGCAACAAAGCTTTAGTTGATGAAAGATCAATCCTAAAACATAACCCTTCATTTGATACCATGATGATGAGGGGAAAGAGGAACGATAAAAAGATCAGCAGGGGAAGAAAGGAAGAAAAGAATAGGACCCTTTAGCTTTGTTATCCTTTGTCAAATTTGACTCACTATTTCATGACATGTGAAAAGACAACCAAAGGAAGAGTAGAACAGTGGAATAAGGAATGCAGGACAAGTTAGGGGGATGGCATGCTATGCATATATTGGTCTGGCACAATAAGATAATCAAGGAAATAGAGAGAGAAGAAAGTATGGGAAAGAAGACAAGGCACTTGAGCATGAGAGGAGAGAGTGAGGGCGAGGCGAGAGAGAGGGATAAGAGGAAGCAACAACTTTCTTGCTCAAAAATACAGATTCATTCCATGATTAAAGTCTATCCTCTCAGCTAGTTCAGACACTCGATATATATATATATATATAGCCTACCCTAACTTAAACATGTAAAAAATACACAAAAAATGTGACTGACTGTCCAAGTAAATTGATGGCCAGGTAACTCAAGTCCCAATGTACTCAAGCCTTTGCAATGCAAGGACCAAGGACCATGACTCTAGTAAAATATTAAACAAATACACACCTAAAACATAAACAAATTTGGACCATATGATAGTTTTCATGTTTCAATATACTTCATGGATACAAAAGTAACTGGATGAGGCTTGAATCATTATGACAAAAATTGTATCTCATGATCCTAACCCTTGACTTCATCAAGGGGAGGTGGTTTCAGCATAGAAAAGATTGAGGCGATCAAATTTGAAATTCTTCATGATGATCTCAATCTATTTCGAATCTATAATTTTCACCTAAATTTGGAATGAAAAATAAGATCTACACAACAAATATGTGAGAGATAGGTTTTGAGTCTTACCAAGGAAATAGCAAGAATTATAGAAAAGTTGGCAGTGAAGAGAAAGAAGAAAACAAGGCTCATTCCTTGATGTATCCAAAAACTTCCTTGTCATTGTTTTTACTACATGTATATAGGCCTTATAACTTCCCACTTCTTGAAACTTTGTTTTAACTATTGATTTAGTCAAGGTTTATGGTACCAGTTTTGGTACACATGCCAATACCCAAATGGTAGTTTTGGTATATTATGGTTCTTGGTATCAACAGTTGGTATTGGGAAACATTCCTAGGGTTGCAAACAAGCCAAACATAAGCAAGCTAAGGCTAGCTTGAGCTTGGCTTGAAATTTTAGAACATTAGCTTGAGCTTAGCTCAAGCTCAATTCATATTGGGAGGATGGAGCTTGGGCTTCACTGTCTCACATTAATCCAGCTTGACATCAGCTCTCTTCAACTTAAAATGGCATTGTTTCCCTATTGAGGTAGCAGAGATTGTGAAGAGAATCTAAGCAGCCATTGAAATGGATGTCAAGGCTAGGTATGATCAGATCAATATTTTGTTGTGAAAATCACCTTCTTCAAGGCTAGGATCATAAATATGAAAAGAATATAAGTAAAGCTGGAATGCCAGTGTCAAGAGATGTGGGCTTTCATGGTGAATAGATGATTTTGTAGAGGAGTCGGAGTTGTGTTGGTGGAGTTTGTATGTGAGAGAGAAGAGGGAGGAATGTGTAAGGTAACAGCCATGGAGGGTTGGAGGGAAGAAATAGATCTTTCATCAGAGAGAAGAAAGAAGGGTAGTACACCACTGTGGAGTGTTGTAGGTAGATAGAAGGAGTGGACTAGGGTATCTTAAAAGCTCTCCCATCAATTATGATCCAAGTGCTAGAATGTATATGGCATCTTAAGAGCTCACTTATTAATCCTAACCTTTAGATTTTGATCAAATGACTACAATGTACTGCATATATTTACAACCATTAAAATACATTCTTCAAACGACAGTTGCTAATTTTTAATTTCACATGCAATGAAATATTTATATATAATGAAAAGTTCTATCTAGTATTTGATGCTATATTGAGCCAAGGATGAACAAGCTATGGCCAGTCTGTTTTCATATTTCTTATTTTTCAAGCTCAAATTTCTTGCTCGTGTTCATCTTGTATACCTGTTGAGAAGCTAGTATCAAGCCTTGTTTTGAACCAAACATGAGTTGTTCATGAAGAGCTTGTTCATTTGACAGCCCTAGGTGCACAGAGTATTGGTTCCCTATGGGTATGCATTAGTATGCCTAGTAAGGACCAGTATGCTCAGGTATTGTAAACCATGGATTTAATCAAATTTGTCCAAAGCCTAAACTAAACTTGTGGGTAAATAAAATAAAACTATGATATTATATTTCTAATCCTGCCATGACCCCCTTCATACTAGGTTAACTTGGTCAAACCAAGTCTGTTTGGTGTCTGAAACACAATGAATCGATTTGTCTCCCAAAGCATGTGGCATATAGCTGAAATGGACTTTGGCATCTGAAGTCATGGCTTCCAAAATTAAGAGATTATTCCTGACAGGAGGAAAAAAATTCAAAATTTAATTATGGTAAAAGATTTATCTGATCCTAAACTACTAATTAACTGTTTACTGTTGCTTTATTAGTTGGGCAGGGGAGTGGAGATGAGGGTAGGCATATGAAACATCTTTGGCTATTCAAATTTGAAATTCCAAAAGATGCAATTATCTTATGGATTAGTGACTTCTAAAAATGTCAAACAAGTTTTCTTCTTCCATCAAATGGATATTATCATAGCAAAATAGTTCTTGATGCTTAAACTGAAGCAATTAACTTGAGAACCAGTCAACTAAGTTGTTAACTGAGGACTTTCAGTGCTGATGAGCTTTTCACAAAGAATAAGTGCTAAACAGATGTTTTTGAATTGCCATTAATGTGGCATATTAAAATCTTGGTATTCATATAAACAATGCTATATTGGTAGAATATACCTTTTAACACTGTCCTCTTCTAATGGTTCGTTAGTAAATTTTGTTGGTCTACTTCAAAATGAGATAAGTTGATTAGTGATAAAATTTCTGAATGTAATGCGTTTCTCGCTGAGAATGTTGATCAGAAACATAATGCATATTTATTAAATTTAAAGTTTTGCTGCTCAGTTATGACCATGAATAACAAGCGAAGACACTTAGAGTTTGACCAAATTTGTTGAATTTCCTTGTTTTGCAACATGTGCAACTATTTCTTACTGAAAAATTATAAATTTGGTGGATTTGTTGTACATATGCTTGTATAGTCACAATACTAGACACTCTAAAGTATTAGGCAATAGATGGCTTGAACATCCTTTCACCTTTTGAGGACTAACATCTATAATATAGTGGATTAATTGTAACAATGCTTTAAATATCTTTTATATTCAAAATGCTTTCAAGATCCTGTGCATGTCAAAGTAGGTGGTGGAGGTCAAAGCAGGTGATCCATATTCTTTTGCAATCTTCAGCTAATACTTATTTTCCATCTATGGGATGCTTTTGCATTTAACCCTAGGGCCTTATTAGGCAAATGTGGTTAAATAAATCAAATCTCCACAAGTACATGGCTATCATTTGTCATAGAAAGACAGGGCATATAGCTTACTTGAAGAGGATTTTTGTCTGACATTATTTTTCAAAAATTATGTGTCATATTTTTCAGTGAACTTTGCACTTTTAATCTTGCAATGATCATTTCCTTGTGGACCTTAATAATAAATATATAATTTTTAGAGGGGCTTTATTTCTGATCTTTCTCTTACTGAGTTTGACATCCAACATCTCAAAATCTGGATCCAGCCATTGTGCCTTTATAACAAATATTTTCTTCTACTTTAACGCTAGCAGGTAGTGTTATAATTTGAGGTGCTTGATAACCTTTTGACTCATATGAAGTGTTTTAATTCCTCATTATAGCAGAGGGACTTTTTATTGGATGCATAACCTGCATGGCTATGAAATTTATAATGCTTTTGCTGTTTTCCCATGTATGGTGAAAATATAGGTGTAAAATTGTTTGATTCTTGATACATGTAAGTTTTGTTTGGATATCAGAAGGTCTTACTGGCTGATAAGATCCTTAGGTGGGCATTATTATTGGAAGTCATGGTGAAAATGGAATCTTTATGAGGGATCAAGGAGATATTGGCGAGCTGAAGGAGCAACTAATATCTAAATTTTTAGGATAACATAGGTCACATCTGAGAAGTGTTTTCTTATCCTGAAAAATAGGACTAGCTGTCTGCCTCCTATCTATTTCTGCCACTTGGTTCCGATGGTTTTCTCAAAAGAGAGGCCTTGTTGAAAGATCTTGTTAGACCAATAACATCTTCTGACATCCAAACTGGACTCTTAATGTAACAATTTACTTGATACAAATGGGCTTAAATAAAGTTGCTGTATTTGTCTTTGAGCATATCGAGCATAATTTATTTCAAGTGTTAGGTACTCATTTAAGGTGCACAAGAAGTTAACAAAATTCAAAGGACTTCTTTGGTTGATCAGTGGACTTCCTGTGCTTAGGGATGGTACTTGATCTTGGCCTTGCATTGGCAGCATCATCGGCCTAGCATAGGACATATACGTATACGTATATGTATATATATATATACGTATGCTTAGGGATGTGCAAGAGTTTCTAGTCACTTTTGTTGCAAAATGGTGTGATTCTTTTCATGGTTTTAAGTCCTAGTGCGATAGGGGGCATCCCGGCAGGACAAGGGGCGTCCTAGCTATCCTATCCTGTTCCTGTGAGAAAACGGGATAGGGATGAAGTGGGAACTCCGAAATCCATCCATGTAGGGAGAGAAAAAGAAAGAGGAAATAAAAAAAGAAGGAAAGATGAAGAAAAGGAAAAACTAAAAGGAAAAAAGAAGATTAAGAAAAGAAAGAAAGGGAGAAGAAAAAGAAAGGAAGCAAGGGAAGAGAAAGAAGAAGAACAAGGAAGGGAAGAAAAGAAGAAGAACAAGGAAAAAAGAAATAAAGGGATAAGAAAAAGAAAGAAAAAGGAAAAGAGAGAAAGGAAGGTAGAAGAAAAAGAAACACAGGGAGGAAGGAAAGAAAGAAGAAAAAAGAAAAAGATGAAAAAGAAAGAAAAAGAGAAAAAAAGAAGGGGAGAGAGACGGAGGATATCTATTGGGATACATGATCGGGATGCTATTGAGAAGGGGCAGGACAATGGGGCATCCTGTTCCATGGAGAAATGGGGACATGCCTGCCTCACGGGATTTAAAACATTGATTCCCTTGTTGCAAATTTATTTATAATCTAGGTGAACAATGAAATGTGCATGTCTTATGGTTTAGTTGATGAAATCAAGATGGATGCCTGTGCCATTAGATGATATCATGTCAAGCACTGCCATTTCAGAGAATAATCAAATAGCAGACATGTACATAATGTCATTGATATACGTACTCCCAGATGAGGGTGTATATAGGAATTCTGCACTTACTGAAGCTAGTTTGTATGTTTCTCCATGTTATAATGCAAGAACAGTCATAGTTGAAAGATCTCGTTAATGTTTTATACAAAAATAATGAAATTTGTTGTAATTTTAGGAGCACTCAAGCTGGCATATTTGATAATTTAGGGGTTGCTTCGATTTGATGTTAGCAATGTTTACATCTAGTCTAGATAAAGTTCTTAAAAAAGTGCTTGACTTAGTTCTGTCTTGCTGAGACGTATTCTAGACTTGTTTTCATCCTTTATGCACGGTGGCAGGGAATAAAGATGTTAGTCTATGCAGATTTTCAGATATTAATATCAGAATACTGGAAATTAGTTGGCCCCTAGCTAGGTGAAGACCACACTATATTCTGGATTTCCTTTTTTTCCTTTTTTGTCAATTGTTGTTTCTTTTCTTTTTGAAGTTTCTTATAGATGCATGGTTGCAAGCACTTGTTACCAAACAATTTGTGCTGTTGCCACTTTGTCAAAATAGGCTGGTTATTTTTCATATATTCTTTTGTTTAGGAGTGGCGTCAGTATTCATCTTGTCTCTGTGAAAAATACATGCTTTCCTATTTAGTTATAGATTGCATTTTCAACTTGAACCGTGCTTCTTATATCTCTTAACTTTTTTCTTTTCTTTTTTTTTTTTCAGGTCATAGCAGTTGTATATGCTATTATGACCACAAGATCACTAGATCTGAACTGGCAGATGAGGGCAGTTCGAGTTTTGCCTATGTTTGTTTTACCTGGTTTATCTTCTGTTATCTATTCAACACTTGTAAGCTTCACAAGGATGCGTAAATATCTCAAACTCTAAACTCAAGCTGAATTGTTATTTAACCTTCACATTTACTAGTGATCTTCTATTTTTCATCTACCAATAGATTGTTTTTACTATTTATTATTTATATATATATATATATATATATATATTTGGTCTTGTGTATTATTCGGTTGAACTGATTTACCATGGAGAGTACCTTTATGCCAGTGAGAAGATTGTGTTTCCAAGATGTCTGTTTGGTCAAAACTTTTTTCTTTAACACTATGCAGTATAAATATGAATATTTACATGATGACACGTGGCTTGGAAATTTGAATTTGTGACGATTTTGACACAAAAGGGGCTTTAATGGCAATATTTTTGTCATTCAAAAACATGTATACATATTTGATGAATTATGCCTTTGTAGGTTGCCAAATGTTATCATCCTAACCAATGACCACCGAACCAATATCAAGAGTCATACCAGTCAGCGACTGGTATGGTACCTATATGTACCTTATTGAATCACAATGTACTGGAATTAGGGGAGGGAGAGGGAGGGGAGGGAGAGGAAGGAGTGGAGGGGGGGGGGGGAGGCGGAGGGAGAGAGTGGGAGAGGCTGAGGCCTCACATGGAAATAGAGAGGCTGATGAGGGCTTCGAGGAGGAGATGAGAGAGGGGGAGAGGGGAAGCAAGGGCTTTGAGAGCTTCAAGCTGTCCGACAACTCTGGATCCTATGATGGAGACTGAGAGAGAGAGAGAGAGAGGACTCGGTCAGGTTGTGATTGTCGTTGGACATGGATGAGATGTTGTCAAATGGTGCTGTCAAAGGACAAAGGTCGGTTGAGGAGGTGGCATGGGGAGAGAGGGGACGCGAGAGGGCTTCAACCTTCGAGGGCTTTGGGAAAGTCAGAATTCTTCGAGCTTTCTTAACCAATGTTTATTCGACTGGCTGAATCATGCCTATAACCAACCTTTATGATTTGGTACATCCTGAATTGGCCAGTTTAGCATAGTTTGGTGATCCATGATTCCGAATCAAACACCAAAAAATGCTTAGCATTAGAGGTGCACTGGACTTAGGTCTTTACCTAGTACGTAGCAGACCATCATGCTCTGTAGCTAATGTCACTGGTGGCCCTCTCTGTGGCAGCTCCTACTCTAGTCTAGGTCACCCTCTCTATGTGACAGCTTTCACTTGAGGACAATAAGGTAGCCCTTTCCCTATGGCAGCTATGCTCTAGTCACTAGGACCGGCAGTTCTTGCTCTAGCCCTTTTTTCGTCGAGCAGCCTTTTCTATAGGTTGCCCATTCTGTGGCTCAAACCCCAGACATAGGGCTAGCTTTGGTACCAAATGTTATGATGCTAACCAATCCACCAAAAATGCCTAGGTGTTTAGAGGCTTGGAAATTCGAATTTGTAAATGATTTTGACACATAAGGGGGCTTTAATGGAAATACTTTGGTTGTTCAGAAAAAAAGTTATGTATTTTGACATGTTTAAGCCTTTATAGGATGCTCAAGCAGAAAATTCTTCTACATATCTCTAATACTAAAGAGCATTACACATTCAAAATTTGAATAATATGCATTTCTCTGAGAATGATTCCATTTGTACTTTAACATATTACATCGTAAATTCTGACCTCATTTTGTTCAGGTCCTTCATCCTTCATGCTTTATCAGGAATATCATTCAACTTAAAGAATAGTATATTTGGATGTTTGACCACTAATTTAAACTATTTTGACAAACCATATTAACAATCAATGCCGTCTTCTGCTGAATCATGCCTGCTATAAATTTTTAATGATCTGCCTAATTCCTTTTTATCATTTTAAATAAATTTCTTCCTTCTGTCAATGTACTTTCTAGTTTCAACTCCTGTTGGCAAAAATTATTTCAAATAAAATCTTGCAAAATACAGGAGGATTTATGTATTAACAAAGTTGCCTGTCACAGCTCGTCCGTTGTGCTGGAGCATTCTCCTGGCATTTGTTCTCATGTTAATTAATTTTCCATTCAGTTTAAACAAAGGCATGGAGCTTGCGTCCATATATCATTTGAACTTGTCTTTAAAATATTGTGGAGATGTCAACATGTCCACAATTCCCATAAACAGCATAACCTATGTCAATGTTGGTTGTGTGAAATAGGTGAGGTTCTAGAAATATTTGGGTCCTCAGTGATGTAATAGTCTGCATCATGGTCATATTTTCGAAAGAAATCTAACAATGTCACGAAAAAATTACATCCCTGATATATGATAATGGCAGATTAATTGACTCTAAAACATCTTGGGAATACCTAACTTACAGACTCCCCATTCTCATGGGGTAATCATAACCATGATCTCATTCTTATCATTTAGGATTAATTGGTGGAGATGGAAATCCACAATTTGACAAAACTTTATAAGAAACAAAATGCATATGAAACAGAATTTTCCAACGACTATGGAGATGTCCTAAGCTTATATTTGAGTGAACAAAGATCTTCATGTAAAGTTCATGAGATTTTGCTACGTTAGAGGCATTTCTATGTTATATTTATTGTAGTTGATGTCCTAGAATGCTTGGTTGATGAGGATTTTTAAAGTCAAACTCGTTGGAAAAGGATTAGATGGTTGTGATCATGGTTTTCTGAAGCATCTCGAATCAAATGGTTCAAGCTGTGCCGAACCGTAGCAGTGAGAAACTGATTTGGTTCCGGCATACAAAACGGCACGGTGGAGTCTCGAAGGAAGGGAGAAGAAATAGAGGAAGAGAGAGAGGGGGGAGGAGAGGGAGAGCAAGAGAGGGCGCTGGAGGCCGTCGGAGATCATCCAAAGCTCTGCCAAGCTTGGTAATGGCGGAGGGAGAGAAGGAGAGAGGGGGAGACTGGGAGATCGGGGTTACTGGATCATCGAAGCGACTTTGACGTCGATGCAACTTTTTCGACAGCAGGTGTGCGAGCATCGAGGACGGCCTCCACCCTCTTTTTGTGCGGAATAGGGGCTCACCCTTGTTTTGTGTTTTTTTTTTATTTTTAACGGGCGAAGTCGGCAACGAAATTGCCGACTTCACCTTTTTTAAAAAAAAATTTGATTGAAGTTGGCAAATTATTTGCTGACTTCAATCGATTTTTTTTTTAAAAAAAAATAAGGTGAACCCCTATTTCGAATCCGGCCTCCTCCAGCCCAGCCGTCCTCCGCTCCCTCGGAGCTGGCTCGCCAGCCATCGGAGAGCTTGCGGTGGTTTTGCCGTCTGTTCGGAGGCCTTTAAGGGCCTCCGGTGATCCTATGAGTTCTTCGTCTCTCTTCTTCCCTCCTTCCGGCCTTACCATGCTTGGAAGCCATCGGAGGCCTTCTGTTCCTCTCCCTCTTCCTCCCCTCTTTCCCTCTCCCTCTTCCTCTCCTTCTCCCACCCCCCCTCTCTTCCCTTTTTTCTCCCTCTCCCCTTCTCTATCGTATCAGTTTGCGTCGATCTGGTCTGGTACAGATCCATACCGATTTGTACCCCGATCGGCCGACACAGATCCTGGTTTCGGCTCCGAGAACCTTGGTTGTGATTGTGATATTTATAGTTGGCAGGAATCTAAATGGTTTGATAAATCCTTCAGTTTTACAACATCACCTGAATCTTTCGATTTGGTTGGGCATTCTTTGTGGTTGATAAGTTATCTTTTGCGTGGAATCCCTATGTACAGGATTGGTTCTTATTCTTGACGTTTCTGTTGTCCAATTTTTTTATTCTTAAGCAAGCTCCTGATAAAGCTTGGTTGATCATGATTCATTTTTTTGTCTTTGATTTTTTTTACTTTTGTTTTGACAAAGATTTCACCTAGCTTTTTTTTCCTCTTAATTCTTTTTCTTTGCAAGAATGCTAGCCAATCTCATTGGTGTCTTATTTGGGCTAGATGGTTGTGATCAAGGTTTGCCATCTCAGTATCGGCCCCGTACCGGTGTCAACTTGTTATTTTGTTAGTATGGGACTAGTTCAGTGTACCGAGTGTCAATACGCCCCTTGTACCACATACCGGTATTGAACTGATACGATGCGGTATATGCCTCGTACCATCCATTTTAGTATGGTTTGGCAAACCTTGGTTGTGATTGTGATGTTTATTTATTGTAGGATGAAATGCTTGCCTCTAGTAGAATTATTTCAGAGTTTGCTATACTTGTCAACACCGGTGCATACTGACCATACTGTACCATATCGGTATTGAACTGATATGTGGTATTGGGGGCGCATCAATACTCGACATGTCAAATTGGCCCCCATATTGGGTATATAGATGTCATAATAGGATGGTACCGGTATGGGGATTGTATTGAGATGGTGAATCCTAGATTTTTTCATTACATCTTTGGAAGCCAACAGAAATATATATCGACAATAGACAATCCTTCTTGCTTTATTGTGGTGGCTCATGTTGATTAATATTTATAAAGTCCTTGTTGAATTCAAAAAGTTTTGATCCATCTTCATGTCTCCGTTCAAGTTTTCTTGGGTTGCTTCTGTACCTCTTAGCACTTCATTTTCCTGATTCTTGAATGTGGGTCCCTTGCTTTGCTTGGTCTATTGGTAATTCTTCATTGCATGTGATTATTCCATCCCAAAAGGTTCTGTTTCTTTACCATCTATTTCTGTAACTTCCACTGATGATATAATCTACCTATTGTATCTTGGTGGCAAGGCTGGGTAACAGCATGTAACTAGTCCACCAAGTCACATTTTTTGCAAGATGTTAAATGAGTTTTTCTTGGTTGGTTCTGCATCTGGCTAGATGTTTGGTCTGTTTTGTGCAGAATTTTCTTTAATGGACTTAACAATGACAAATATGTGAAAGAGAGTTTCTTTTTACCTTTTACTTTTCTTCCACTTGTGCCTTAAGAGTTTCTTTACTTCAGGTATCTTATGGGATTTCTGTTGTCAGAATTGTAATCTCTCTTATCAGAATGTTGTTGCATATGTTGTTGTAGTTGATATCCTGTTAGATTTCTAATGACCAAATATTGTTTAAAATTTGTGGAGTTCTTTATAACTTTCATGTGTAATTTAACCATTCAGCAACTTCTTCTGCTGACATATTTCCTGAGAATGGATGGATTTTATTGGCATTTTCAGTTCTTTTTCTTACGAGTTTATGAGATGCTTTTTAAGGAAGTTGCCGATTCATTACAAATGTTGATAGTTGCTGTGTGTTGCAAAATGTTGATAGTTGTTTATGTTGTATGATTAATTGGGATACTGATGTTATTGGGCACTCAAACTGATTATGATCATAATATCCTGCTGGTAGTTGATCGCAAAGACCAGAAAACACTTGAAAGGCTACGTGCTGAGAGGAAAGCAAAGATTGATGAGCTTAAAGAAAGAACAAATTATTACACAACACAAGAACTCATTCAGGTGATTAGCTCAAGTTGATCATGTACTCTTTTCTTCCTTCCTCTGTTCATCATTTTTAAGGCAATATCTTGGCTTGAATATTATATGCCATATACATGTTGTTATTATGTTTAGGATACTACATCCAAATTCCATTCCTGCATTTGATTTCTATCTAACATTATATCTTGTGCATAATCCTGAAAAATAACCATCATAGCTCATTGGTATGCTATCTAAGTAAGTCATTTTGTTTAATGATAATGTTAACCTATGATGTGATATAGTCTCGGAAGCTCGGACTAGCTAAAAATGAAAGTCTGAGAGCTTGGATCCAATTGTTTCCGTCTTCTGCTAGTATGGTGCTGGTTTGCTTATATTTAACTCCACTTATTTGGTGCCTCTTTATCCAGAAATATGACCTTGATCCTACTGCAAAGGCTGCAGCAGCAAGTGTTCTAGCATCTAAATTGGGGGCGGATTCTGGTTTGAAAGTATATGTCGGAGATGAACCTAAGACCAATTCACTGGCCAAAAGCAAGGATGTTGAGCTGGTGCAATCTGATGGGCTCCGGAATAGGAAACAATCTCATTCAAGAAGCGATCATGCTGGGAGTGCAACTACTTATGTGGTCGATGAAACTTCCATGGGGTTCAGGGGTGACAGCCAAGATGTGCCAGTTCAGTCTCCGAAGGTTGTTGAACATTTTAAAGGTTCAAGCCCTAGCAATGGTGGATGGATTGCACGCATTGCTGCACTGCTTGTGGGCGAGGATCCATCACAGTCTTATGCGCTTATTTGTGGCAACTGCCACATGCATAATGGTGTGAATAAATATCATGTTTCCTTAATAAATTCGTGCAACAGTTGTTTGTTCCACAGGATGCAAAGTAATTGATTCTGTGGTTGAATATGCAGGACTAGCCAGGAAAGAGGATTTTCCACACATAACATATTACTGCCCACACTGTGATGCTTTGAACACATCGCAGCAATCTGGAGAACTTGCCTCAGGTTGCGGTTCTGGCAGGACCAGTCCACCTACTCCAGTTGATGGAAATCATGCTTGCAATGCTTTGACGGGGAGGGAAGTCACGAACAACATGACAAATGCTCGGGAGCCTTCTGTGTTAGGGGGTGGTGATAAAGTAAATGCTGTTCAGGCTAGTTGAGGATTTTGCATACGTTGACAGTGTTTCTTTTTACCTTTTCTCTATATTGTGATATGCCCTGTGTTCTGGAAAGGAAGTGTGATAGGACTGCTTACCATTTAATTGTATATTGTGAAGGGAGAGTAGGTTGGCTTGTTATATGTAGTGTAAATTTGTGTCTCATAATCCATGATTCCACATGAATTCCGCGTGTCGTTCATAGTAGCTGTTGGCAGAACGTAGGAGAGATGATTTGCGAAGATAGGATCTAACTTCTCTCAGACCCCTCAGTGCTCTGCAGGGGGAATTTCAAACCACTTACCACTCATTAATATGAATTGTTTTATGTGCTGCAAGCAAGTCTTTAGAGTGCCAGCGCTAACGAATTGCCCTCAGATTATGGGAGATTCGTTGTGTTAGACTAAGCGTATGTTTCGTTATTTTCATTTTTATTGAACCAAGTGGGGAGGATCTAGCTCGCGATTGCTTTATTGTCCTTTTAGACCTGTTTGGACGATCAAAAGAGAGCTAGTGAAAGAAGAAGAGATCATTGGGAGAACTGTGTGAGATCGTTGATCTTAGTCAATCTGCATCACTTTGAATGCATGAATCTGTCTGGTAAAGGTGATATCCAATATGAAAAAAGATGCTTTACAGAAGAAAAGGATTGTGTATGGAAAGTTGGAACAGAGTTACGGGCTCCCTTTTTTTGCATTATTCGCCTCATTTCCTGCTCTCTTTTCAATTCTGGTTTGAGAAATCTCATTTGTAGGCTGGAATGCTTTTTCTTTTCTTCCCAGAGCAAAGAAGTCTCTTCGTAACTTTCTTATTAATCAATTTAGTCATGTTCTTTTGCATTTCTAGATGGATAAGTTGTTATTATTATTATTATTGTTTTAGTTAAGATGGAGTTATCATATAAGTCTAGCATGGATATAATAAAAAAAGTCAAAAAAAAAGATATGATGAAATGGCACCGGTATACCAGTAAAATCAATCCATAAATCTCTTCTTGAGTGCTCAGCAATAAATGAGGCCATTCAGTCCAAGATACTATTGGTATCATAGCAGACGAGCTTGACAACAATTAAGGCATAATCTCCCAGCAGTCGTCAAATATTTTGCAAGAGTAGATGGGTAGTAGGTGCCTATGTCTGCTTCCGCATCCAATCTATCACAATGGTAGAGTCTCACTTGATAACCAGATGGTTGGCCCTCAGGGTCAGCCTTGTATATGTAATGCTGCCCAAGCCATCCACAACTCAGCTCTCGAGACGATGATATCAAATAGGTGGCTTTCACCTACCACTACAAGCCTCGAGTTTAGATCTTGGATTACAAATCTAGCTCCACCACTATTGTCGATTACATTACTAGTGAAATTGACCTTGAGAAAATATATTGAGTCGCTACATAAGCAGATGGAGTCTCAGGTGTCCCAAATCATCAAGATCGAATCTATGGATGATAGATGAAGAATCTCAACAGCCTAAGTAATAGCAATCTCCAAGATGATCCTACTGGCTGCCATCTCATCTCAAAGACCTTGTTATTCGGGCCTAACCGGATATGATATATAGTATAAGCTATCTGAATACCCATTAGCTTGCAAGTCTTAGCCTTTATGCCTGCCATAGTGTTGGAAAAGGTGCAGGGTTTCATGCATGAATTTCAAAATAATTTTGAAATATAATGCAGCGGAATATGTAAATTAAATAATTTAATATACAAATATATGTAATCAGATTACTAAACCCTACAATTAGGACCTATAACATGTCATATTGAATTTATAAATCAAAAAATAAAAGCTTTGGTATTGATCAAATCAATACCCTAGATCTAAAACAGTTTTAGCTCTAAAACCTAGATCACATCTAGATAAGAGAAGAGATCAGATCTCTTACCTTCATACGGGTCGAGAACTCCACGGTTGATTTTTTTTGTTACTTTTGGAGCCGCACACACGTCCGACCTCTACAGGTGATCCACACGAGGCTGCAACAAAATCGGAGGTTCGTCGAATGAAGATCCGCTCGAAGTGCTAGCTTCTTGCAGATCCCTCCGGATGATTGATCTAAAAATATTCTTTGGATCTCTTGGACATTCCAAGAGATGAAGAATATGAGGAGGAATAAGGAAGAAGTCAAATCTTTTGACCTCCCTAAAATTAGAAATAATAATATAAAAGAAAAAGTCCTAAGAGAAGACAGTTCTTCTCTTTCAGTACATCAACGATTGATGTCCTGAGAACATCTCTATGCTAGGACATGAGAAGACCTTCTTCTCTAGATATTTTTCTAATTTTCAGATCTTATGATATCTGATTTTTCTTATAGAAAAATCTCATGATTTATGGAGAAGAAGGGTTCTAAAAGAAACCTTAAGAGAAGACCTTCTTTTCTTCTTCTTCTCTCATCAGAACATGATTAGATCACGTCCAAAATTAGATCACCATGCTCCAACTCATTGGAGCATGAATCCACCACACCATCCCTCTTTCTCTCTCATATTTTTATCACATAAAAATATAAAATAAAGAGAGAATAATCTGAAAAGAAAATAATAAGAGAAAATAATCTTCTCTCTTACCTTTAATTTCTACAAGATATCAACTTTTGATCTCTTGATAGAAGACTCTTCTCCAAGAAATTTGATGCCTCAAACCATCCATTCCATCCTCTTTTTCTCTGAGATTTTATCACATAAAAAACACAAAAAATAAAGAGAGAACAATATGAAAGAAAAACAATGAGAGAAGACAATCTTTTCTCTTACCTTTTTTCTCTACAAGACATCAATTTTTGATCTCTTGATAGAGGACTCTTCTCCATGGATATTGGTGCCTCAAACCATCCATGCCATCCTCTTTCTCCTCTACTATTTCTATCTAAAAGCCACAAATTTTTGACTCTTATTTGATAGCATATGGGATGGCAACTTTTTATATGGTAGACTAGGTCATAAAACCTAGTCTAACAAGGAGTCCATGGGCGTCCAACTCTTGAACGCCCCCTCCCTCATAAATTTTGTGGAGAGCATGAAATAAATCATAAAAGGGGCTATAAAAAGAAGGGATAAGCTTGGGAAAAGTTGGTGCAAGAGAGGAGAGAAGAGTCCTTGTGAAGAGGGACTCTTTCAAAAAAAAGGATAAACCTAAACCACTTTCCATAATTAGCCAAATCTCTTTCCATATTGAATCAAATCAAATCTGATTCAAATCTCTAGAATAAGTGGTGTGAGATAACATTCCTTGGACATAGATATCATAGAAAAATATTTGAAAATTAATTAATGGGCATGGGCTTGAGATTTCTTAGGTGGCGCAAGAGAAGAGATGGAGTCCTAGTCTAACTAGGATTCTTATGTAGATTAGGTCAAACACTTTAAATCCAATCCAAATTAATTGCAACCTAATTAATAGTGATCCTAGTCCAACTAGGAGTCCAATTAAATCATATCAAACCATATTTAATTCTAATTTAAATCCTAACTTAATTAAGAATTAGGTGCATACAAGTCCTAGTCGAATAGGGACTTGTTCTCCCTTGCAACTGGTTTATCCAATAAACCAATTAGACTTAATCTAATTAAATCCAAACTAATTCTAATTGAATCAAATTCAATTAGACTTGATCTCAACCCAATTGCTCAATCAGATTGAGCCATTTAGCAATCCAATTGCTAATTGATCCTCCTACAATACTTACATTAGGTCAAACATCAATCATATTGATTGTTTAACCTAAGAACGATTCTCAATCGTCGATTAACCATCTGATTAGATTACAATCTCTTATGTGTATGACCTTATAGGTTCGAACTTAAGCTGATAGCACAGAAATCAATTTCTGTACCAGGCGAAGTAACCATCTAGCAATGGTTCTCGACGTCCAGATAGGTTGAATGTATGCAAAACAACATTCTAAGAATTCTGACCCATGGTTACCGTATAATTTATCCTTTTGACCAATAATGCTCAAGACAATTTTGAGTATGCTGTCAATCACTCGTATAAGTCATCTCTATTATGTCTCAAAATTTTGCAAATCTCGTGACTCCTCACGAGGATAACCCAGGCCTAGGTTTTGCTAAATTGAAACATAGCAAGATATTTTCTTTCTAAAGTTAATCAGGAGTGATCAATCCCATCTTGACTCACATACCGACTTCATAAGTACTTGACTGTACCCAAAAATTTTTCAAACCTATATTAAAAATACAGACAGTCCGGCACCAAAGCACAGTGAGTTGCTTGCAAGTCACCGTGGTGATCTCAGGTCAGAGGGACACTTATACCCATTGGCCTTAGCTAACTACTCTTGACAGTAGAATGTTACATTGGTTATGTTCAATGCAGATGTACTCCTACATCTCACTTGGATGCCATACCAGTGTCTCCACACCACTTGGTTACGAGGACAATCAATGCATATGGCATACAGTGACCTATACTTGATAAGTTATCGTCCTTGTTAATAACATATCATTTGGTCATGAATAATTTAAGAACCATCCGATAAATCCTCCTTTATCGATTGATTGTGATTTTAAGGACTTTTTAGGAGTTCATTTAAAAAAGATGAAACTTTTATGATGAACTTGCCAAATAATTATTGTTATTAGATAATTCATATACTAATTCCAATCATCTACCACTTAGATGATTGACTTTAGGACACATTTTTCAATAACTCCCACTTGTACTAAAGCCAATCAGAATGATATCAAATATCCTATCTTCCACTTGAGTTCATAGAACTTCTTAGTTTCGAGGCCTCAGTAAATGGGTCGGTCAAGTTCTCCTTTTTCATCGATCTTCCAAAAATCGATGTCACCCTGATCTAAAATTAGAAGTGATAGCAATACAGAGTATGCTTGTCCTTTGGTTCTTTAGTCAGATTTATGGCTTCAGTGCTACGATAGGATTGGACCATCAGTGGAGGGTGCCACTCCCAACCTGCTAATGAAGCTCAGCAACTACACAGCTTACATGGCAGCATCATATGCTACGATGTACTCTACATCACTAACTGAGTAGGCTAAAGTATCCTGCTTGGAACCTTTCCAGCAAATTGCTCCTATAATTAGGGTATGATCCGACACTTTCTTGTTGTCATCTTGATCTGACTGAAATCAAAACATCCTCATATTTAAAGTCAGTATTTTCATATTTGAGTCACTGGATCTTAGTATTTTCCAAATACTTAAGGATTGTCTATATAATCTTCCAGTGGTTCTTACTTAGATCAGACTAGTATTTGCTCACTACCATTAGTGAGTATACCATATCTGATCTTGAACATGGAGAAATTAGATGACACTCAAATCTTTATTCTTTGCAATGCTGGAATGCCATTCCCGATTAAGAGAATTTCATCCACAGACAACACAAGGAATAACACTACAGAATATTTTGCCCACTTATAAATGTAGGGTTCCTCTTTGTTCATAACAAAAATATATGTTCAAAACGTATGTTCCAACTCTGGGATAATAGCAAAAACAGGCTTTATAGGTCTCCACCTTCTCGTCTGCGCTACTTTGATCCTTTTGAAAAATCCATTCATACCTAATGAGTTTTATCGTTTCAAGTGAATCATCTAGTGTCTATACACTATTGATTTCTATGGACTTCAATTTGGATTTAATGGCTCCAAGCCACTTCTCAGAGTTAGACCACTGCATTGCATCCCTATAGGTAATCAGATCCTTGTTAATCTTATCGAGATCAATAGGATCGTCGTCCCAGGCCTAGACACTGAAGTGTCTGTCCGGCTAATGCGATACTCTACTAGATCTCCTTAAAGGTGTTACTTTAATGGGCTCAGAGTTTGATCTAATCAAATCCGATTCTGTAGGTTTACTAGATTATGTCGGTTCATTTTCTACCAGTCAAACTTTCAAGTTCAGCTTGATAGGTATCAGTTCCTTCCAAAAGGAATGCCCTACTGCTGATGAGCATCTTATGTTCTTAGCATGATAGAATCAATAACCCTTAAACAACTATTGGACCAAGAACCAAGTTTATCTGTATGCAAACCTTTGACATAGGCCGATCAACTCCAAACCCAAAGGTGAGAGAGTCTAGGTCTATGTCCGATCCATATCTCATATGGAATCTGCACAACAGACTTACTCAGTATATTTTTAGAGTAAAACAGGTAATCACAAAAGAGCACAATCCTGAAACAGGCAGAGAGGTGAACCCTATCGTGGATTGAACCATGTCTAACAAAGTTTAACTTCTCCTTTCAGACACACTGTGTTTCAAAAAAGAATTCACTGAGAGAGAATTCAATTCTCTCCTAGATATGTCACAAACTCACTGGATAAGTATTCACCTTTTCGATCTGATCAAAGAGTTCTAATACTTTATCTAGTTTGTTTCAATCTTTCATTATTGAATCATTTGAACATTTCAAATGATTAGGCCAGACACACCCATGCCCAGATAGATCGTCTGTAATGAAATATTAATATCTTCCTCTAGCACTTAAGTTCACAGGTCCTCATACATCACTATGTATGAGACTTAGAACTTTATCAGCTCCTTCACCTTTTCCATTAAAGGGTGACTTTGTCATCTTTCCAAGAAGACAAGACTCACAGGCTATCAGTGATTCACAATCATTGAAGTTGAGATTTCTCTCTCAAGCTAATCCGTTTATCCTGTTCTTGTCAAGGTGACTAAGTCAAAGATAGACTTTCATGATATTATCTAACTTGGGTGTGTACATTATACTTAACAGGCTATGTAAATGTTAAATGTCATTTCCTTCTTGTCCATGTATTATTGTAACATTATTCATAATAATATCATAATAATCTTTCTTTATTAATGAATGATGATCATCTTTGGCTAAAAGGCCAACAAAGATTACATTCATCATAAACAATGGACAATAGTAATAATTACTCTAAATGATAATATTTGAAAATAAGCTCTATAATTCTTAAAGTTAGGATTGGAATAAGACTTCCATCCCTAACATTCAAGAATCTGACACCATTTTCAAACATTCTACTTACTTGTAGTCCTAGCAATAAATTGCATAAGACCATCGGTATCTAATACCTAGGTAGTAGAATTACGTAGAGAAACTTTAAGGTGTTATTATATAACATCCTTGATGAGCAACTCTTGCTCCTTTCTCTTGTTTAGCCTATTATGGTCAAAGGAAGCAAGACAATTCTTCTTCCTATGATCCTGCTTTTAGTAGAAGCAACATGCCTGATTTGGATCAATTTTGGACTAACTATTTTGACTGGACTAAGAAGTCCTAATACGAACCCATTCGTACTGCTGAACCAAATTCAACTTTCGATACTAATTAATGAAGTTGGATCCCATAAGTCATCACTATCTAACAGCGATTGGAGCAATTAAGGTTTAGCCTTATTTTGAGAAAATGGAACAATGACCTAATGTATATGAATTATTTTAAGCCTAGAGACTTGGACTTTAGTCTTAAGATTCTCCCATTATTTTATTCAAATTAGTAGCCTCTACCTCCAATTCACAAAATTACTTTAATTTTCTAGTAGGTACTAGAATCCACATAGACTACAGACAAGCCCGACTTTGGTCGGCCAACCCATCTGCATCTACGGGTAGGTTCATTAACCAATTGTTTCTCCAAACAACTTCTAATAATTTAATTTTGCCTCAGAAACCTAATCAGTAGGCTTTGGCCTCCATTGTAAGGATCCGGTTAGGTCCAACCATTAACATGACCATACTTGATGCATCTAACCAACGAATAATTAAGCCCAACTTTGGTTGACTAATCTAACCACCATTAGATAGCCACTTCCAAGTCGTCATATGATGAGTGATAATTCCATTAGTCAACAAGCACCAGGCTTTTGGGTCTGCAATGATTATTGAGTTAATGGACTCATTATCAAACACCTTAATGGGAGGCTATGACTCAGTTATCTCCATAACTTTATCATTTTAAGGACCTAATAATTTTAGAAGATTTAAAATTATTAGTGATTTAAGGATAGAAAGGACACGGATCAATTTGCTCCCACTGACTTCACCAAGTCAAGTCCTCCCACTGACTTCTCAAGTCATTAACAAGGACTAGGATCAAATTTGGTCTACGGGCACTTAGATCAGTCTTACTGAATGAAATCAGACTCACTGATTTCCTATGTGACATGGGTTAGCACGAATCAATGAGCAACCTAATCAAGACTTGATTAAGCACATTGGCCAGGTAAGTATGATCGATGAGAGGGTTTGCCAAAGCTTGCCTTAGACACCATCAGAAATGATCAGATAAGTGAGCTCCCAATTAAAAACCACCAGTCAGATTTACCTTAGACACCAACTGATTTATTAGTTTTGATTTGGTCTGTCTAAAGACTCGAGCTCAACCGCTGAGCCACGATCAGTGTCTATTTGTTAGATATATGGACTTTGATCAACTATAAATATTGAAGTGATCTATAGAAATGACCTAATCCTAATTAACTTTTAATTAGGTTTGATCAATTTTTTAACTTAGTCCATATTTAATCTAACCTTAGGTCTAACCCAGTTAATGACCTGATCAAAGCTAACCTATTACCCTTTAACCCATGTTTTATGAAATTATCTTAGGATCTTTAAATCACAAACTTAGATCCTAAACAATCACTTAATTTTTTTAATTAAGTTTATGGCTGAGGGTTGGGGTTCAGCATTTTGAAAATCATTTTCAACTTTTGTAAGTTTAATACAATTTAGTGTTGTTTCACTAAATAGGTCGACTCATTTCAAAAATGGGTTGACTTATTTTACTAACAAACACTAATAATTAAAATCAGTTAGAAAAATAATTCAACCAACTTTTTAGTCGAGCTAGCATACTGGTCGAGCCAGCTTGATTTTCAGGCGAGTCGATTCGATTAGCAAACAGAATCTTCGCAAGATCCTATTTTTGGTTGATTTTAATCTATGTACATTACATAAAAATTTTATGAAATGAAATAGATCAAATCTAAAACATTCATGATAAGATTTATTTAAACTCTTTTAAATTTTTTAGATCGCAACGTACCAGGACAATCTTTGCACTGTAAGGGGTAAACCTTACAGCAGGACAACCTACAGTCCATGTGATATTTATTTTATTTTTTAGATTTATTTTAATGCAATTATGAACATGTTATAAAAGAACCTAGATGCTCTGATACCACTGTTGGAAAAAGTGCAAGATTTCATGCATGAATTTTAAAATAATTTTGAAATATAACGCAGCGGAATATATAAATTAAATAATTTAATATACAAATACATGTAATCAGATTACTAAATCCTACAATTAGGACCTATAACATGTCATATTATATTTATAAATTAGAAAATAAAAGCTTTGGTATTGATCAAATCAATACCCTAGATCTAAAACAGTTTTAGACCTAAAACCTAGATCACATCTAGATAAGAGAAGAGATTAGATCTCTTACCTTCATGCAGGTCGACAACTCCGTGATTAATTTTTTTTATTGTCTTTGCAGCCGCACATGCGTCCGGCCTCTACAAGTGATCTACATGAGGCTGCAACAAAATTGGAGGTTCGTCGAACGAAGATCCGCTCGAAGTGCTAGCTTCTTGCAGATCCCTCCAGATGGTTAATCTAAAAAATATTCTTTGAATCTCTTAGATATTTCAAGAGATGAAGAATATGAGGAGGAATAAGGGAGAAGTTAAACTTTTTGACCTTCCTAAAATCAGAAATAATAATATAAAAGAAAAAGTTCTAAGAGAAGATAGTTCTTCTCTTTCAGTACATCAACGATTGATGTCCTGAGAATATCTCTATGCTAGGACATAAGAAGACCTTCTTCTCTAGATATTTTTTTAATTTTTAGATCTTATGATATCTAATTTTTCTCATAAAAAAATCTCATGATTTATGGAGAAGAAGGGTTCTAAAAGAAATCTTAAGAGAAGACCTTCTTTTCTTCTTCTTCTCTCATCAGAACATGATCAGATCATATCCAAAATTAGATCACCATGCTCCAACTCATTAGAGCATGAATCCACCATGCCATCCCTCTTTCTCTTTCAAATTTTTATCACATAAAAATATAAAATAAAGAGAGAATAATCTGAAAAGAAAATAATAAGAGAAAATAATCTTCTCTCTTACCTTTTATTTCTACAAGATATCAACTTTTGATCTCTTGATAGAAGACTCTTCTCTAAGAAATTTGATGCCTCAAACTATCCATTCCATCCTCTTTTTCTCTCAAATTTTATCACATAAAAAATACAAAAACAAAGAGAGAATAATATGAAAGAAAAATAATGAGAGAAGACAATCTTTTCTCTTATCTTTTTTCTCTACAAGATATCAACTTTTGATCTCTTGATAGAGGACTCTCCTCCATGGATATTAGTGCCTCAAACCACCCATGCCATCCTCTTTCTCCTCTGCTATTTTTATCTAAAAGCCATGAATTTTTGACTCTTATTTGATAGCATATGGGGCGGCAACTTTTTATATGGTAGACTAGGTCATAAAACCTAGCTAACAAGGAGTCCATGGGGCATCCAACTCTTGGACGCCCCCTCCCTCATAAATTTCATGGAGAGCATGAAATAACTCACAAAAGAGGCTACAAAAAGAAGGGATAAGCTTGGAAAAAGTTGGCGCAAGAGAGAAGAGAAGAGTCCTTATGAAGAGGGACTCTTTCAAAAAAAAAGATAAACCTAAACCACTTTCCATAATTAACCAAATCTCTTTTCATACTGAATCAAATCAAATCTGATTCAAATCTCTAGAATAAGTGGTGTGAGATAACATTTCTTGGACATGGATATCATAGAAAAATTTCTAAAAATTAATTAGTGGGTGTGGACTTGAGATTTCTTAGGTGGCGCAAGAGAAGAGATGGAGTCCTAGTCTAACTAGAATTCTTATGTAGATTAGGTCAAACACTTTGAACCCAATCCAAATTAATTGAAACTTAATTAATGGTGATCCTAGTCCAACTAAGAGTCCAATTAAATCAGATTAAATCATATTTAATTCTGATTTAAATCCTAATTTAATTAAAAATTAGGTGCATATAAGTCCTAATCGAACAGGGACTTGTTCTTCCTTGCAACTGGTTTATCCAATAAATCAATTAGACTTAATCTAATTAAATTTAAACTAATTTTAGTTGAATCAAATTCAATTAGACTTGATCTCAGCCCAATTGCTCAATCAAATTGAGCCATTTAGCAATCCAATTACTAATTGATCCTCCTGCAATACTTACATTAGGTCAAACATCAATCACATTGATCGTTTAACCTAAGAACGATTCTCAATCATTGATTAACCATCTGATTAGGTTACAACCTCTTATGTGTATGACCCTATAGGTTTGAATCTAAGTCGGTAGCATAAAAACTAATTTTTGTACCAGTCGAAGTAACCATCTAGCAATGGTTCTCGACGTCCAGATAGGTTGAATGTATGTAAAGCAATATTCTAAGAATCCTGACCCATGGTTACCGTATAATTCATCTTTTGATCAATAATGCTCAAGAATACTTCGAGTATGCTGTCTATCACTCATATAAGTAATCTCTATTGTGTCTCAAAATTTTACAAATCTCATGACTCCTCACGAGGATTATCCAAGCCTAGGTTTTGCTAAATTAAAATATAGCAAGACATTCTCTTCCTGAAATTAATCAGGAGTGGTCAATCCTATCTTGACTCACACATCGACTTCACAAGTACTTGACTGTACCCAAAAATCTTTCGAATCTATATTAAAAATTCAGGTAGTCCAGCATCAAAGCACAGTGAGTTACTTGCAAGTCACCGTGGTGATCTCAGGTCGAAGGGACACTTATACCCATTGGCCTTAGCTAACAACTCTTGATAGTAAAGTATTACATTGGTCACGTTCAATGCAGATGTACTCCTATATCTCACCTGGATGCCATATCAGTGTCTCCACACCACTTGATTACGAGGACAACCAATACATATGGTATACAGCAACCTACACTTGATAAGTTATCGTCCTTGTTAATAACTTATCATTTGGTTGTGAACAATTTAAGAACTATCCGATAAATCCTCCTTTATCGATTGATTGTGGTTCTAAAGATTTCATCATAATTTAGGAGTTCATTTAAGGAAGATAGAACTTTTATGATAAACTTGCCCAATAACTATTGTTATTAGATAATTTATATACTAATTTCAATCATCTACCACTTAGATGATTGGCTTTAGGACATATTTTTCAACACATAGTGCCTCAAGGAATGACTAAATAGCCATTGCCAAGTGAACGACTACTAGGGAGAGGCTAGTTAGTCACCAGACCTGCATGGCTCTTGGTCAATGGAACAGGACATGCTCCACCATCATGTCCTCCAATGCACAATAGGGACAAGAAATTAGAGTGTCCATCCCTTGAGTCCTCAACACCACCTTGGTAAGGAGACGGGCTTAGGCAAACTTCTAAATAAATAGGCGGACTCTCAAGTGTACCCTAGTCTCCAAATCTAGGTTGCCTCCAATCTCCTAGCCTGCTCCTTCCTATATAGGTCATAGAGGTCTCTAGCTACCATCCTTGGAGTATAGGATGATCTCCAAACCCTAACATCCTGAACCCCTGAATAGGAATCACTTGGGCCAACATCATCTCTGCTAGTTGGTCTTCAAACAGGCAGGTCACCAACTCGATACTCCAACCCCTCCCTTCGGGCTGAAATAAGTCACATACCTATATCAACTCTCCAACCTCTATACTCATAAAGTCGGCCACTGACTCAATAAGAGATCAGCAATCCACAGGTCTTGAACCAAGTCCATTATTTGCCTATCTCCAACTAGCCACCTAATGCAGGCCATCACATTTGGAGCACGAGTGCAGATACCTTTCACATGAAGGAGCTACTCGGATAGGCCGAATGTTAGCACCAAAGATCCCGATTCATACTTGGCCCTCATCACCATGCTCTCCAGACTGTTAGGCTAAAGAAGAAATCCCATAGCATGTTGGGCCACAGGGCATCATGCCTAACCAGCAAGGACTATATACCAAGCCCCCCATCACTGATCAACTGATAAATGACATCCCAGACCATGAGATACACTCTACCCCCTGTTAGAGCACCTTTTCAAAAGCATGGAGACCTAAAATCAGCAAGAAATCATCACAAAAGAAGAGGTGGCATGAGGATGGAGGCACTAGGAAGCAAGGGGTGCTAAGAAACCCTAGGCGCTAAGGTTTTCTCCTTGCGAAACTTGGCAAGTGGAACAAGATAGAGAAAATTAGGAGACAAATGGCTCTCATTCATTAATCAAATTAGATTACAACCTCATATATATATGAGTACAAATTGGTCTAACCCAAGACCAAACCCAAACAACTCCTATGGCTAATCCACATGTGATTGTACTCATCCAAGTCCATGTACACCCATGTCTTGCATACTCTTACCCTCTTTAGGCCCAAACTTAGTCCAAAAGTAGATTAGCCCCCAAAATCCATGTCTCCTGGGTTTTGAGACTGTGAAGGCAGCCTGCCTCCTTCCTAGGATCCAGAATCGATCCTAGAACCCCCATGAATGCTTTATAGGCTTCAAACCTTGGCCTTTTTTTTGACCATTGGAGGTTTGAGAGCACCACACTTAGGCCTACAATCTCCATCTTAGTGCTCCAAAGCCCCTGCAAAATCTGATTTGTCCATCAGCCCCATCAGCGCCACACATTTATGAAAGCTGTTCCGTGAAAGAGTCTTCGTAAGTACATCAGCTGGGTTCTTCTTGATATAAATTTTGACCAGCTCCACCTCACCTTCTTCCATTAGCTCTCTGATCTGATGGTACCTGATATCGATATGTTTGGTCCTCACATGACAGATAGAGTTTTGAACCAAAAATAGTGCACTCTGACTATCACAATACATCCTAACAGTATCCTATGCAACTTCCATCTCCAATGCCAAATCCTTCAGCCATAATGCTTCTTTTGCTGCGTCCATAATGTCATGTACTCCGCTTCTATTGTAGATAATGTCATAATTGGTTGCAAGCAAGATCTTCAAGAAACTGGACCCCCATTCAAGCTAAACACAAATCCTATGGTCGAACGCATGGTGTCCATATCTCCATCAAAATCTGCATCCACAAACCCAACTAATTGGCCTTGAGCTTTCTTGGACATGTCAGAGCTTCCCTCGACACCATCTTGCTACCCATAGCTAATGTCGACTCTAACCGTGCCTACCAAATACCTGAAGATCCTCTTTAGTACTCTTCAATGCTCCTTGCCTGGCTGCTCCTTGAACCTGCTGACTTGGCTCACTGCATGGGCAAGTTCTAGTCTACAATACACCATTGCATACATAAGGCTTCCTACACCTGAAGTATATGGTATCCTCTCCATCTCCTCAACCTCCACCTCATTCTAAGGTGATGTTGATTTCAAAAGACTGATATGACCGGCTAACGGTAGTGCTGCCGGTTGCGCATCCTTCATTCCAAACCTCTCCAACACCTTTCGAACGTAACTCCCCTAAAACAAATGCAAAACTTTCCTTGTTCGTTCTTTGAGGATTTTCATACCTAGGATCTTTCTTGTAGGACCTAAATCCTTCGTCTCGAATTCTCGAGATAAAGTTGCCTTCAAATCCTGTACTACACTTTTACTCTTGCATGCTATCAACATATCATCAGCATACAAGAGTAGATACAGTCTAGACTCATTCTCAAGCATTTTAACATAGACACAAAGATCATACTCACATCTGGTTATGCCAATACTCCTCACATACGAGTTGAACCGCTTGTATCATTGTCTTGGTGACTGCTTCAACCCATAGAGAGATCACTGTAGTAGGCAGACCTTCTCTTCTGATCTCGATTTTTTGAACCCTTTGGACTGCTCCATGTAGATCTTATCCTCCAAATCTCCATGGAGGAAAGCTATCTTGACGTCCATCTGCTCCAATTTCAGGTTCTGAATTGCAACAATACTCAATAGTACCCGAATTGAAGTATGCCTGATGACTGGGGAGAATACCTCGCTGTAATTGATACCTTCCTTCTGGGAGTATCCCTTGGCCACCAACCTCACCTTTAATCTAATACCTCCCTACTTTGAAGGCCCTTTCTTACATTAGAAAATCTATTTGCAACCAATGAGTTTCTTTTCCTGTGGCAATTGCATCAACAGCCATGTCTTGTTCTTCTGGAGGGACTGCATTTCTTCAATCATGGCTTGGACCTACCTCTCTCTATCCTGGCTCGGACGGCCTCTTCAAAGGTTTGAGGGTCCCCATTTGCTGTTACCAGGGCATATGACACTATCTCCTCGAAGCCGTATCTCTATGATTGCCGCATGTTTCATTTGGGCTTGTACAGTGCAATCCTGATGTCCGTCCTAGGTTCAACCTTCTCTCGTTGAACTTCTCAGCCTCTACCCTATGTCTCAGCCCTCTCCACCTATGGAAGCACCTCTAGATGGTGCCCCACTTAAATATCAAGCCCTTCAGATGCACCTACGAAAGGCAAAATAGAATAAGATGTTAGCTGTCCAACATTGTCTGACTGGACCTTTTGTTGCACCTGCTGTTCCTCCATGCCTTCTTGTCTCTAAAGGACTGATTTTTTATCAAAGACCACATCCCTACTGATGGTGGCCTTCTTCTCCAATGGATCCCACAGTTGGTACCCCTTAACTCCTCACAGATAGCCTATGAACACCATCTTTCTTGACCTAGCGTTCAACTTACTCCGCTCACCAGCATCCATGTGCACATAAGCCGTGCACCCAAAAACCCTTAGGTGGCTCAGCTCCACCTTCTTTTAAGACCATATCTCCCTTAGAATTTCATCATTTAACTTGATGTGAAGTGATCGATTCACTAGATAACAGGCTGCATCGACTGTATCCACCCAGAATACATTGGAATGTGCTGCTTTCAACCTCATGCACCTAGCCTTCTCCATGAGAGTTTGATTCATTCTCTTAGCCACCCCATTTTGTTGAGAAGTTCTCCTTACTGAGAAATATCTTTTGATGCCACATTCCTTATAGAAAATTTGAAACTCCTTACTGATGTACTTCCAGCATTTTCTGACTGCAGGCACTTTACACTGCACTGCAATCCTGCTCCTTCTCCACTTTGACTTTCTATATCTTAAATTTTGTGAAGACTTCTGATTTCTCTCTTAAAAAATAAACCCACACCTTCCTTGAGAATCATCTATCAGGGTAAGAAAGTATCTAGCTCCATTTTTGACTGAAATTGGAGCCGATCCCCACACATCAGTGTGAACTAGCTCTAGGGGATCTGCACTGCGAGCTGTGCTAATGGCAAACTTTACTCTATACTGTTTGTCCATCTGACATGGCTTACATACTTCTGAAATACTGCCATCTAGATCTGGGATCAACTTATTTTTGCTCAATATCTTCATACCTCAATCTCCCATATGGCCCAGGAAGAAATGCCACAATCAATACGCTTCCTGCTGATCCTGTGCTGCAGCTGCTGTCTCGGATCCTCCGATCACCACAGATCCTTCTATTCTATATAGATTGTTCTCCAACCTCCTATCTCTCATCATGACTATTGCTTCTTTAGAGATGTTTAGAACACCACTTCTGGAATTACTACTGAAATTGTAGCCATTCCACTCCAAGTAGCCCAATTATACTAGATTTTTCTTCAACTCCAGGATGTGCTTTACATTGGTCAGAGTCCTCATGATCCCATCAAACATCCTCATCCTGATGGTCCCTATACCAACAACTTTGCATGGATGATCATCTCCAAGTGTCATGCTTCCTTCATCCATCTTGATGTATGTAGAGAACCAAGATCGGTTCGATGTGTAGTGATGAGAGCAGGTTGAATCCAAAGTCCAAACTTTTGTCCTATTCTTATGACCATTTGACATCACCAAGAGGTCATCCTCCACCTCGAGATCAGCATGGCATAGCGAATCAGATCCACTCCTTTCTCCCTGCTTCTTCTTCTGGAGAGGATAATCCTGCTTGAAGTGCCCAACTTCTTTGCACTTGAAGTACTTTGCCTCCTTCTTGTCCTTTCGAGATTTTGACCATTTTCTTGACTTGCTCTCATCCCTCCCTCTTCCAGATCTCTCCTCCATGGCCATACCCTCCTGGGGAGCTCCTTGATCAATTTTTTTCTCTTATCATTGGATCCGAGTATCGAGACAATATCTTCATAGTATAATATCTCCTTTCTAGAGCAGTGTCGTCATTAACAGATTGTAGGAATAGGGTAGTGAGCATAGCAAAAGCAATAATTTATCTTTCTCATCCAACTTCAAACCAAGATTTAGTAGATCATTGCTTATCTAGTCGAACTTTTGAATGTGCAGGACGATGTCCCCACCTTCTTGCATCCGAAGGCTGTATAGTTATTTTTTGAGCATCAGCTTGTTGCACATGTTCTTCCTCATGTACATGGTGTGCAATTTCGATCATAATCTCTTGGGAGTTCTGTCTTACAATATCAAATGCATGTTAGATGTATGACCTAAAAAGTCAATTGTTGGCTAACACATTGTATTTTTCTAGGACATATTTTTGTACTCGATTTGTTGAAATTAATAAAAAAATATTTTTATTATCTATTCATGTGTAATGTGTCTATGAATCATCCAAGGGATTAATGGACAATGACATATATTCTCAAGAGTTGAGAATTTGATATATGTGTCATTATAGATTAACTCCTGAATTATTTTCGATCGTTAAATCATCACAGGGATGGTGATTGATCCGTCAAGATCGGTGCACAGATCACTTTTTTTTCGGATAGATAAGTCTCAAGTCTGCAGTGTAAGAATACTAGAGTGAGAGTGTAAGTGGTTATTAAAGAATAATGATACTGAACTTGATCAAAAACGAGAAGTCACTTGAATGTCTACTCACTCGTTAGTGACTATCTCGATGCTGTAGTTGTGTGAATAGTTCTTTAATCTGTGGTGCCTCGACTGCTTACAGTGAGATTACTGTAGTTTGACAACACATAAATATGATCCCTAGCCATTCAAAATCTTACAGTATTTGTTGGCTATAGTAGGTTCGCTGTAGAAGTAGGGTGTGCACTTATAGGAGATCTATCGACCTTAGTAGTTGAGTAGTCCTATGCAACCTAAGAGGCTGAGTCCTTAAGTCTGTGGCCACAATAGCGTGATAATGAAAAGAAGTTTTTATGGGATTCATGATTGGACTCATGCTAATTAAGTCTTATATATGATGGATGCTTAGGATTTGATGAGTTTTCATGACCTGTATTCTGTCAGAACTTTCGATAGAAGAATTGAATCACACGATAAGTATACCTAGAAGTTTTATTTTCAGTTCTACTGGATTGCCATTACATATTGCTAAATATCACTGATAAATTATGAGAACATACTAGGATCATTCTGGATCGATGATTCTTAATGGATACGAGTTGAAATTATTCCAATCCATTGAAAGGAGTTTCAATGATACTATGATGGAGATTATGGTATGTCTCGCTACTAGACAAAATTGAACCTATGAGATCACACATTAAGGGATTTAATCTTGAATTAATCAATTGAGCTTGTGAAGTCCCAATTGGATTAGAATTTGATGAAATCTTATTGGATTTAGGAGAACCATGCTAGCACATAGTTAAATTCAATTATTCTTTGGACTGGATTCCTTATTGGATAAGGATTAGATCAAGTCAATTAATAGCCTTGAACCTAACCTAATTCTATTTGGATTTGGATTTATGGGGCACCACATTGGGAGCCCCATGTGGGTTGGATCAAGCCAAATGTTGGCGCCTTATCTCCTCATTTTTCTCCCTAGAAATTTTTTTTTGGCATAGATTAAAAGAAAAGATGAGTGGGGCACACACCACCTCTAGATGAGATCCAGAGGAGGCGCACGCCTCCTTTTTCTTTTGGAATGTTCGGGGGTGCACGCCCCCTAGAATTTGCTTGGAGAAAGAGAGGGGGCGTGCACCCCTCTCTATATTTTAGCATGGAGAGAAAAGAGAGAGGGCGTGCGGCCCCTCTCTTGTATGCATGAGAAAACTTGGAGGGGCACCAAACCTCTGCTTTCCAATTTGGGTATGATCCCTTTCCATTTGGGTTTGGTATTCTTGGGAAGAAAATCATCAAGGGAGGAAAGAGCCCTTATGTGATAAGGACTTGCCTTTTAATCCCAATGGAGTTTGGTTTGAACTCCAAGAAGGGCTCTATTTATGATGCTTTTCTCCTAGGGTTTGATGAATTAAGAATTCAAATCTAGAGCCCTCTTCCTATCTGCATGCCCTCCTCTCTCTCTCTCTCCTCTCGATCCTACGCCCAAGTGTTGGGTGTCCCCCTTCTCCACATGCCCAAGATTGGTTGGGCAATCCAATTTATGCCAAGCAAAGGAGAAAGGCTGTGATTCAAGTGTTGAGATCGTAGAGAAAGATTAACTGTTGATCAAGGATCCAAAAGGCTGCAATTTATTTTGGAGAAGATGAATCTACAAGGAGAAGAAAGGTCTAAGATAGAATCTGATGGATACCTATAGAGGTCGGATATTTGTACGGCTAGATCATAACTGTGGACCTCCTCAGATCTGAATCTTGAAGAAACATAGGAGCGATTCAGATATGGATTCGATCCATCTCTTTGAAATCAATATTAGAAAGCAGTGTGGTTTCGTACGTGTAGTTTAAAATTTTTTAAAAATTTTGTGCAGCGAAAGTAAATAAATTAAAAGATTTTTAATTTAATATACTTACCAGATCAAATCTAAAAATCATGCTTAGGATCTTGACTCGAATAAGAGATCTTGATCTAAAATCTAAAAAAAAAATAAACATCAGTAAAATAAAATTAGAGATCAGATCTCCATACCTTTAGATCCTGCAGATGTCAGGAGTTTCGATCGTAGCCACGCACGTGCCCGATCTCTGCCGACATCCATATGAAGATATCTGATCAAAGCACTAAGATCATCGGTGTACTTGTACCTTGCAAATCTCACTCCTCAATCTTGGATTTGAATCTCTTCTTCTAGATCTCGAAGAAGATATCGCTCCGCAAACTCCTTCGCATAGATCCGACAGGATCTGAACCAGATCACAAAGAAGAGAAGAAGAATCTTTCTTCTTCTCTTCCTCTCTCTCTTTTTCTCTCTTAGATCTGATCTCCATCAGATTTTAGGCATTGGGGTGAAGGAAGAAAGAAAGAAGGCATTAGGAAGAAGCTGTGCGGCAAAAAAGAAAACAAAAATAACTTAGCGCATGCCACCACCTTTCTCTATTAAATTTTGTCGCACAAAATTAAGGTCCAACACCTTTTCTTTTTAGATATTTTCTCTTTTTTAGTTGG
This sequence comes from Elaeis guineensis, assembly GCF_000442705.2. Classification (NCBI taxonomy): domain Eukaryota; kingdom Viridiplantae; phylum Streptophyta; class Magnoliopsida; order Arecales; family Arecaceae; genus Elaeis; species Elaeis guineensis. Next base: position 70,666,580 of record NC_025996.2, read on the forward strand.
AATCAAATTCAAAAAGAAAGAGAGAATGAAATAAGAAAAGATGACACATAGAGAAGGGGCGCCAACTATTGGCGCCCATCTTTCTTTCAAGCATCCTTTCTTTTTCTTTAATATTTATCACACAAAATATTCAACTCCCATGCCACATCTGATAAGAATTTGATCCTATTTTTTATCAAATTCAAATAAAAAATAAATTAGAAAGAAAGAGAATCCCGGATGGAGTGGGGTGCCAACTGGATGGAGTGGGGTGCCAACTGTTGGCACCCCTCCCCTTCACGCATGCAAAAATAAAAAGGGGGCACATCTCCATGCACTCCCTCTTCTTTTTCTGCATAAGATTTAAAGAGAGAGTTCTAGAGAATCTGGACTCTATGAGTCATAGTTCATCTGATTCAAATTGAATCTTAATCGACTTCAAATCGAATCAAATAAGAAAGGCCGTCAAATCTGATCCAATCAAGTTTGAAATCCAAATCTGATTTGGATAATTGAACCCAATTAGTATTAAATTAAATCAAACTCCTAATTAAATTTAATTTAAATTATTAAGATTTCATCATAATTTAATCAGTCCTAATAAAATTATAATATTTATAATTAAGTCTCTGCGCTAACAATTAGCAGTTGCCAAAACTGTAACACTTACAAGTTGGTAGTTTCTAAAATTCAAACTATCAATTCGATTGATAATTCGAATATGATCCAATCAATTTATCAGGTCATGCTCCTTTTGTATGTGATCCCTCAGATTCTATTCTATTTAGTAGTGAGACATATCATGATCTCTGTCACAGTATCATCGAAACTTTTTTTGGTGGGCTAGGACGATTGTAACTCACCTCAACAAGGATCATTGATCCGAAAATGATCCTAGTAAATTCTCATGATCCACCAGTGATGTCTAACAGCATATAGTGACAATCCAACAGAATAAAAAAGTTGAACTCTTAGGTGCAGTTATCGTGTGATACAATCTCTCTATCATGAGTCCCGACTAGACGGAGATTATGGAGAACTCGTCAAATCCTATCGTCAGTCATATGTCAGATTGGCTCGACTTGAGTTTATCTATGAATTTCATGAAAATTCTTTTTCAGTATTCACTCTTGCTCTAGCCAGAGACTTTCTGAACTCAGTCTTGCGAATCGCATAGGACTACTCTTTTTCTACCAAAGTCGATAGATTTTATCTAGGTACATCTTACTCTAAACAGTGAACCTGAACCTATAATAGCCAACATACCAGCAAAGATTCAAATGGCTAGACACCAAGAGAATGTGCAGTCAAACTAAGTAGCCTCGCTGTGAATAGCCGACACCGCAGGTCAAAAGACCCATCACACTACTGCAATATCGAGAAAACCACTGATGAGTGAGTAGATATCCAAGGATTTCTCGTGTTGGTCACGTTCAGTGCAAGTTATTCTCTAACAATCACTTGCACTCTCATCCCAATGTCTCCACACTGCAGACTCGAGATTCATCTACCCTAAAAGGAGATGATCTGTACACCGATCTTGAATGGATTGATCATTATCCTCCGTAATGATCCTTCGATCGAGAGTATTTAAAACTTAACCACTAATGATGTATGTCTCAAATTCTCAACATCTTGAGAATATACAAAATCATCCTTATTAATTTTAGGACAAATTATAGACATATATACATGATTGATAATAAAGACTGTCCATCAAGTATAAAGTATCTCCTAGAGAAAGATGTGTCAATCAAGATTGACTTCTAGGACACACATCTAACAATCAGATCTTGTTTTTATTCCACAGTGATACGTGCATAAATTTACCCATAGAAATATTAATTTATGGATCAAATTATCTTTATTTTTTTTTAAAAATATATTTTTTTCATATATTTTGTAGGAAAAATATACATTAGCATGAAGAGTCTGATCTGTAGGCTTAAAAAAATTAAATGAGATCAAAAATAAATTTAAAATTAAAATCAAAAATTTATCGAATCCAATCCGTAAGCTGGTGGTCCATCATGAACCACTTGATCCATAGGGAAGGAGATGGTATTTAAAATGATGGATCCACGGAGGCATAGAAAGCAGTCCATTTCTTCACAAGGAAATTTAAAGTGGCCCAAACAGAACATGTTCACACGATGAATTAAATGCAAGTGGGTCCAGGGGCTTTAATTGGGATAATTCAAATAAGTGAAGTGACTCATAACAGGGGAGCATTCTACGAATTTTCTTCATGCGGCTTACATCAGAGTGGGACGTGCAGCTGAAATGAACGGGAGTTTGAATCCTTTTAAAGAAGGGGAATGCACTATCATGAAAGCAGGGGGGAAAAAAGGAAACAGAGAGCACGTTGGCTGGGGGCGTGAATGGCCGTGGTGAAAATATTTTTTGGAAGTTTTTAAGAAAAATCCTACACCATCTTCCTTTCATCTCAACCATCTATTTTTTAACCCTTATTTCTTTCTTTAGTCCGACACCTAAAAACTATAAAAATCTCCTCCTTCTTAACACCTATAAAAAAAAAAAGCTTCAATACCTCTATTCTAGAGGATATCTCTCTCCACACCATACTTCTTGTAGGAGGCTCATGTGACAGGCAGACTACCCATTTTTTATTTTTTTTTAGCCACCTTATTTTCACTTTCTTTCATCCTTCCAACACACAAGAAGAAGAGTCGTCCAGGAAGAGATCGGTCTCAAACCAAGAGAGAGAGAAAAGTCAGATTCTGTAAAAAAAATTTATTTTATTTTTTTTTCTAACTCTAAGCCTCGTTAATATCTTAGGAGTTAAAATTTTTTTGTATTAAAATTTTTATTTACAATAAATTAGTTTTTTTATTTAATTTCTATAATTTTAATTTTTACAATAGAGTAGTTTAAATTTCTGCATCTTTTAATTTTATAAATTTTAATTTTTGCAAATTAAATTTCAGCAAATAGTATAATATTTTATTTTATTTTATTTTTAGGCTTCAAATCAAACTATGTCTGGCTAAACAATTTCTCTGGAGTTTGCGATAAAGCTAGACTATGAATAGTAGTTTTCTTCTTTGAATTTCTCCTTTCGAGCTTTAATTTATGGAGTCCTTCTCTCTTCATCTCTCTTATCAAGGGATTTGATGGGCTACCGTTGGATCAGAATCTCTTCATAGTCTATGCTTGATTCGATGCAAGAGGAGATGATTGGTAGAAGGCTCATAAATTTTTAAATCTTTTCTTCTCTTTCCATGTGGAAATCTTAATGGGTTATAGTTGGGTCAGAATTCCTTCATAGCCCATACTTGGGTAACACAAAAGAAAAAGAAAAAAAAATTTAATTAAGATGAAAGTAAAATACTTGATGGATCATAATTGAGTTAATTCTATTCACGATCCATGCTTGCTCATGTTTTACGCCTTAATCAAGGGATATTATAAGAGAAACCATTGGAAGGCTCTTTAATTCATTGGTTTAGTGGATTCAAAAATCTTAGATTTTTTAGATAATTTATCTTTATATTTAATTAATTTACTACTTTGATAGTTCATAATTTCACAAACAATCTCTCCTCTTTTTTTTTTTAAAGCTCACCTGAGCAAGTATTTGAATATATTTTTAAATTTAATTCTTCGTGGGATCGATCCATACTCGTCGGACGTGCTATATTGCATACCATGCGCTTGCGGTAAATTTAAGACACATTAAGTTTTTGACGTTGTTGTCAGAGAAGTTGGTGTGTTTAAATTATATTTCAGATTCTTGTTCTTCGTACTTTTAGTTTTAGTTTTAGTAATTTCTTTCTATCTTCTTTGAGTTATTTTAGTCAAATCAAAATCTATCTTGATATAAAGTTGCCCTAGCGTAACAGGAAGTTACGTTGTATGATTGTCCTAGAATAGATTTTGATTTGCATAAAATTTTTTTTTATTACCTTTAATTCTTAGATTTCTTCTTTAATTGCTGCTTTATTTGCTTAGTTAATTTTAATATAGATTAGAATTCTCACATTATATTTAGATTGCATAAGTTTTCTTTTCTTATTAGCTGATTTAATTTTTTTTTAGATGAACCTCTTCATTTCTTTCATAACTCACTAATGTATTCAAAACTTAATATTTACTTTAGTTTTTATAATTAGATTAACATAAAAAGAAAGAAAATACTAATCACATAGGATTTAATTAATACAAAGAAACATCTAAACTTTAAAAACCTTCTACTTTATTTGGCCACCTTTCTTTCTTTGCATTGTATTTTCATAATATATCTTAAGGGCATCACCCATTAATCTGATAAGGTGAAGATTTGATCACCCTTCCTTAGCCCACAAATCACCTCCTTACATCTACATAACCTAATCGTTAAATAAAAATTGATTAGAAGCCAGTCCTAGGGACATCCAAGCTCATTAGGACAAGGGAACCCAAGAGTTGGACCGAGTTCAAGTTGGTTAGCCTGTCGGTGTTTAGGAAAGTGATTCAGAAACTACGTTCTGAAGAAAGGTGATTATCTAATTAGGTCCGTTGCGAAAGTATGGAGAACCTCCCACCAATCTTACACTTACCTGATTGATTCGGTTAGCTGATTTCGAATTTGGAGTGCTCGAAGGCAACCTTGACAGTTAGGAGCTATCTAGAGTTAGGAGAACCTTAGTTGGGATTCCTCTTCTTTTATCTTCGCTTCTTTTGATAAAATAAAATAAAATTAAAATTAAAAATTAAAAAAAATCCAAAAACATAGAAAACAAAGTGCTTTCTCCATTTTCTTCGTGGAGAAGGGTGTCGGGTCGATTAGTAAGAATTGATTCGATTCTTATTTCAAACCCAATAACTTCTATAATGGGAGAACCTAATCGGCCCCAAATCCTTAAGAATTTATGTTATCCAATCGGTTCCATCCAACCTTTTTGCATCAGGTTGCCCCAACCCACCGTAAATAACTTTGAAATTAAATCTCAACTTATCAATATGCTTCCAAAATTCATGAGAATAGAGGATGCATACATATTTATTAGAGAGTTTGAAGAGGTTTGCGCAACCATGAGGCTGCAACAACTGTCAGAGGATGAGGTTAAGCTAAGATTGATCAATTTTTCCCGTAAGAACAATGCTAAAAAGTAACTTTATAGTCTTCCAAACCAATCTATCACAACCTGGGAGCATTTTGTAAGAGTGTTTCGAAGTTCTTTTTCCATCACAAAACAGCTAGGATTAGGAATGTGATAAACCAATTTTATCAATTAGCTGGCAAATTATTCTGAAAATACATCGATCGCTTTAAGAACCTCTTGACTCAATATCCATACCATGGAATAGAGACCTGAAGGCTATGCCAGATAATTTATGAAGGGCTAGATTCAAATTTTAGAACCTTGCTAGATTTCATGTGCCAAGGTCAATTTATGTACAAGGAACCCACTGAAGCTTGGCAATTTTTAGAAGACCTAGCTGAGAGAAATTTACAATGAAAAATAACTAGGAAACCTGAGAGACCAACACCTTCGAGAGGTGAAATATACCAAATTCAGACCTCCCTAACTGCAGAAGCTAAGATTGCAACTTTAGCACGTAGGTTAGAAGCTTTAGAGCTACAGAGACCAACCAGTATGAACCAAATTTTTGCACCCATATGGAACCCATGTGGTGCACCTGACCATGTCCTTGAGGAATGCCCCTTCCTGATGAACCCAATAGAGAATGGATGTGCATAGATAAATGCCACATACCAGAGACCAGTAAATAATCCTATGCACCCATATATAATCTAGGATGGAGGAATCATCCCAACTTCTCATGGTCACAGAATCCAAATGTAGGTAGTCCTAGCTTCAATCAGCAAAATCTAAGGCCTAACTCTGTGATAAACAACCCACCAGGCTTCAATAATAATGAGAAGAAACTTAATTCTCTAAAGAAAAGTCTAGAAGTCCTGTCCAAATCCAGTGTTGATACCAATACCACACTGAGCAATTTCATGCAAACCATGAGCCCACTCATAAATACTAACACCTAGGCCATTGCCCATTTGAAAATATAAGTGGATTAGCTAGCCTCTACCATAAGTGAGCGAAAATGAGGTAAGCTATCTAGCCAACCTGAACCAAACCCAAGAAACCAAAATGGTCCATGATTTCAATAAGAAAATCAAGTCAACCATGTGAATGCTATTCATATTTTAAGATCTGAAAAATGATTGGACAATAAGGTAAGTACATTTGATAATAAAAAGAACTCATCTGCTGAGTCACCTTATGAACAACCCATCTTACAAACTCAAGCTCCTGAAATTGATAGTACACCAAGCCTAGAACCCACAATTTCTAGAGCTCCTTTTTCAAATCGACTAAGATCCAATAAAAATCAAAATATTTGGATAAAATATTAGAGGTATTTAAGTAAGTCCAGATGAATATCTCTCTTCTAGACATGATTAAATAAGTTCCGACATATGCTAAATTTTTAAAAGATCTTTGTACCAAGAAAGAACCATCAATGTATCCAAGAGAGCATTTTTAGCAGCAAGTATGAGCTCGTACTTGTCTAATTATGTGTCAATAAAATATAAGGATCCAGGATCTCTGACAATATCATATGATATTGGAGAAACCCACATTGAGAAAGCCTTGCTAGATTTAGGGGCTAGTGTAAATATTCTTTCATTTTTAGTTTATAAGCAGCTAAGATTAGGAGAACTTCTATCAATAAAGATCACATTACAATTAGCAGATAGATCTCTTAAAATCTCTAAGAGAATGGTAGAGGATATTTTAATCAAGATTGATAATTTTATCTTTTCTGTTGATTTCATCATTTTAGAAATCGAACCAGTTATGAATCCCAGGGGTTGTATCCCTTTAGGAAGACCATTCTTAGCTACTACAAATGCTAAAATCAACTACCGGAATGGACTTATGAAGCTATCTTTTGGGAATATAACCATTGAACTGAATATATTCAATCTAGAACAAGAATCCATCCAGCATGCTGATGTAAATATAATTCAAAAAAAAAATTATGAACCCATTGATATTAGCGATGAGGAAGTTGACCTCGAATCTAGTTTTGGTCCATCAATGAACCTAAGAAAATCAATAAAATTTCTATAGACAATAGGAATAGCCAGAGACAAGAGCCTCCCACTGAACCAATTATGAAAATGGTTAAACCTGAAGGAAAAACCGCTTTTTTCCTTGTAAGATCTTCCAGATCTAATGAGATCTGGGGTGGAATATTTTAAAAAAAAGTTATCCTACTTTATTTCAGATCTAAGGTCTATTAGATTTGATTCTTATTATCTGATATTTAATCTAAAATTAAATCTAAAACTTGAGGATTAGAGAAATACCTCTAGGGTAACTAGATTACCCTATAGATGATCGCAGCAATACTCAAGATTCAAAAATAGCCACGCAGTCACCTGGCCTCTACCGGTATCCACTCTAATAGGATCTGGATCATCTTCTCCTCATAAATCTTTGCTCCAAAAATCAGATCTGGATCTGATCTAGAAGATCTTCAAAAGATCTTCTGAAGCTGGAGCAGTAGCTTCTCGACAAATCTCTGCAGCCTTCTGATCAGGGAGCCACCACGCCTTGGACAAGCACCAGATGGATGCCCAACTTCTTGGATGTGAAGAGGGGAGAGAGAGGACCAGAGGGGATATAGAGAAGTGGAGGGATATCAGGCTTTTACTGGGGATTGAGCAGATTCTCTATACCCTAGGCGCAGACAGGATTTAAATAGACCCTGCTGCGCCATGCAGTGCCACATCATTCGACCAATCAGAAAATTTCAATTAATTCTGAAAAAATTTTGATTGATGGAGTGATGTCATCTGATCATATCAGATAAAAATTCCATCAAATCCTCCTACTGTTGGCACCAACACTGGATAAACACAGTGAGATTGGCGCCAACAATTTGAGTCGATCAAGGCATAGAGTCCTCATCTCATGGGACTCTATCCTTATCCACTTGGGGTGCACGCCCAATCTGAACTTGGCACCCACTTTGAGGCCTAATTTAGTAGGTGGACACTTCACAAAAACTCTCCAATGACCTCTTGCCAAGTGACCTTCAGTTTAAGATCCATAAGTCAATGTTTGACTGATGTCCTAAAACGAAAATGGCAGGTGACAGAAATTGACAGTGTTATCTTAAATTCATCTCATGAATTAAGACAAGACTTTTCTGAATTGGACTGACTCCAGTCAGACTGAGAGAAACTTTCTCAAGGTTTTTTGGATGAGTCAAATTATATTTGGCTCAGTCGAGATAAAAAAGATTGCACGAGGAGAAAGTTAGGCTCAATCGTGTGCTAGCACGATTTTTTTGAACCTAATTGGATTTAATCCAAATTAATCAAACTGGGCTAGCTCAATTGATGACATCCAGATCCTAACTCATGTTTGTGTGACCCAGTTAGGTTCATTTTCGTATGGTAATGAGACATGTCGTAATATCATCATTGACATCATCGAAACTCCTTTTAATGGACCAGAACTCTTCTGATTCAGACAATTAGAATGATCAATCATCAAGATCATTCTAATTGCTCCTAAAATCTATCAGTGACACCTAGCAATATATGGTGGCAACCCATCAGAAATGAAGATGAACCTCTCGCTGCAGCTACCTGTGTGATTGAGTTCCTCTATCATGAGTCCCGACTGAATTAGGGTTAAGGTGAACTCGTCAAACCCAACATCAGTCATATGAATCAATCGATCGATCTGAGTCCGATGTGAAATCCCAATGGAAAACTCTTTTTCATTATTTCACTCTGCCATGGCCATGGGCTTAAGGACTCGATCTTTCGATCATCATAGGACTACTCCTCTTATCTACCGAGGTTGCTAGATCCCATCTTGGTGCAATCTGGTTCCTACAATGAATATACTACAGCCAACATACACCTCAGGATTCTGAATGGCTAGGAGACCGAGTTATGGTGTAGTCAAACTATAACACACTCAAGGTGAACTGTCGATGCACCTCAGGTCAAAGAACTAGACACCCAGCTGCAGCATCAAGCTAGTCATCGATGAGAAGGTAGACTTCCTTATGACTGCTCGAGGTGGTCACGCTCAGTACTCTCATTCTCAATGAATATCTGTACTCTCATTCTGGTATCTCTATACTGTAGACTCAAGACTCATCTACTCTAAGAAAGTGATCGTACACCAACCTTCCGGATCGATCACCATCCTCGTGATGATCCTATGGTCAGGAGCTGTTTATGAGTTAGTTATGTAAATTCATGCCTTAAATTTTCAACTCTTGAAAATATGAATTAACATTCCTACTAACTCAAAGGATGTATCACAGACATAATATACACAATGTGATAGTTGAATAACTCTTTTTATTCATTTATAGTCAAAATTATAAATTTATCCTTACATTTGTACAGGAATGTGTCAGCCAATCTGGCATCTCAGGCACATATCTAACAAACTCCCACTTGACCTAATGCCAATTGGCTACATATCTAAGTTTCATCTTCTCAAGGTGGGCTTTGATCTTCTGCTGGCCTAATGGCTTTATCAGCGGGTTTGCCACATTGTCTGTGGAGTCGGCTCTCTTAACCTCGATATAATCTTTTTCGAGGTAATCACGGATCAGATGGAATTGCCGCTCGATATGCTTCGACTTTTGATGAGACTTTGGCTCCTTAGCTAGGGCTATGGCGCCATTATTGTCACAATAAAGAGAGATGGCATCCGATGGCATCACTCCAAGCTCTGCGATAAACTTCTTATACCAGAATGCCTCCTTCGCAGCTTCTGATGTAGCAATATACTCTGCCTCCATGGTGGAATCAGCAATCACCGTCTGCTTGAAACTCTTTCAGCTAACTGCACCACCATTGTAAATGAACAGACTTCCAGATGTCGACTTTCGATTATCTATATCAGACATAAAGTCTGAGTCTGTAAATCTCTGAACCTGGAGTTCTCCATTCCCAAAGACTAGAAACATATCCTTAGTCCTTCTCAAGTACTTAAGGATACATTTCACAGAAGTCCAGTGCTCTTCACTTGGATTCGACTGATATCTGCTTGTGACACTCACAGCATGGGCTATATCAGGTCATGTACATAGCATGGCATACATGAGGCTTCCTATTATCGAAGCCTAAGGGATCTTGCTCATGCGTTCAATCTCCTCAAGTGTGCTAGGGCACATCTTCTTGGAGAGATGAATGTCATGTCTAAAAGGTACTAAACCTCTTTTGGAGTTTTTCATGCTAAACCTTTTTAGCACCTCCTCTATGTACATCTTCTATGAAAGTCCTAGCATTCTATTTGGTCTATCTCTATAGACCTTAATACCCAGTATAAAGGATGCTTCTCCTAGATCTTTCATAGAGAACTCCTTAGACAACCATATTTTGACTGAGATCAATATGAAAATATCATTTCCAATTAGGAGGATGTCATCAACGTACAGTACGAGGAAGACAACTGCGCTCCCACTGACCTTCTTGAATACACATGGTTCCTCCTCATTCTTGATGAAATCAAACATTTTGATCACATCATTGAAACGAGTATTCCAGCTCTGAGATGCTTGCTTAAGTCCATAAATGGACATTTACAGCTTGCAGACCTTGTGATCATCATCACTGGATGTGAAACCAAGCGACTGTTCCATATAGATATCTTCCTCAAGATATTCATTTAAGAATGCCGTTTTCACGTCCATCTGCTATATTTCATAATCGAAATAGGCTACAATAGCAAGCAATGTGCGGATGGATTTTAGCATGGCTACGGGCGAAAAGGTATCCTGATAGTCAATGCCTTCGCGCTAACTATAACCTTTCGCTACGAGCCTAGCCTTGAATGTCTCCACATTCCCATCTGCACTTATCTTTTTCTTGAAGATCCATTTACACCTAATAGATACAATACCTTCAGGTGGATCTACTAAGGTCCAGACTTGGTTTGAGTGCATTGAGTCAATTTCTAATGTCATTGCCTCTAACCATTTTTCAGAGTCGATATCTGATATCGCCTCATCATAGGTTTTGGGATCATCACAATGAGTCCCATTTTCCGTGAGGAACATTTTCTCTTCTTCCGCTTGTATAGTACTAAGTACCTTTCAGGAGGATGGAAAATCCTAATCGATCTATGAGGTGGAAGAGGTTGTGTTAGGACTGGTTCTAATTGATTGGGTTCCTCAGGTTCTTTAGCTCGTTGCTCCTTGGAGACATTCTTCTTGAGCTTAATTATTCTTCCGATGCCATTATCTTGAATAAACTATTTTTCAAAAAAAATAGTATGTCGATTCACAATCACATTGTGGTCTTTCGAAATATAAAAATAGTATCCTAATGACTCTTTAGGATATTCTATGAATCGAGCTCTAAAAGACCTGAACTCTAACTTGTCCGCCTGCTGTCTCTTGATATGAGCCGAACAACCCCAAATTCTGAGATGACTCAGACTTGATTTCTTGCCATGCCATATCTCATATGGTGTGGTAGGAACGGTTTTAGAGAGAACCCTATTCAATACATATATTACTGTCATGAGATAATATCTTCAAAGAAACTCAGGGAGGTCTGTGAAGCTCATCATGGAACGGACCATATCTAATAGGGTCCGATTTCTCTATTCTGAAACTCCATTGAGTTGTGACGTTCCAGGTGGAGTCCATTGAGAGACTATGCCATTGTCCTTAAGATAGTCTAGGAACTCCCGACTAAGGTATTCACCTCCTCAATCTGATCGAAGAATCTTAATGGACCTTCCTGTTTATTTTTCTACTTCATATCTGAATTCTTTAAACTTTTCAAAGGCTTCAGACTTATGTTTCATTAGAAACACATACCCGTACCTAGACATATCATCGGTAAAGGTAATGAAGTAGACATAGTTGCATCTAGTCGGCACATCAAATGGGCCGCACACATCCATGTGTACTAGGGCAAGTAGGTCTGTGGCCCTTTCCCCATATCCCATAAAAGGGAGCTTGGTCATTTTGCCTTGAAGGTATAATTCACAAACTGGATATGACTTGAAAGTCAATGGACTCAATAGCCCGAATTTCTCCAATTTGTTAACCCTGTCTTCCGCTATATGATCTAGCCTTAGGTGCCACAGATACTTATCATTTAGACTATCTCTAGGCTTTTTAATTCCTATGGTATTCACATTTTTCTCGATATTAAATACAGATACATCAATATGTAGCTGATAGAGACCATTAATAAGAAAACTATTTATAACTTTATTATTTTTATAAAATATGTTACAATGGTTCTTATGAAAGCTAATAATATAGCCTTCTTGTACTAAACATGAAACAGAAATCAAATTCCTGCTTGCTGCAGGCACATAATAACAGTCTCTAAGAACTAAATCTAATCCTAACGGTAATCACAGAGGGTAGGTTCTCATAGCCACAGCAATAACTCTTGCTCCGTTCTCAATGCGTAGGATCATATCCCCATCCCTCAGCCTCCTGCTCTCCTCAAGATCCTGCATAGAAGTGCACAAATGAGCACTAGAACCAGAGTCAAGTACCCAACTGGATGCAGAGGAAACCGTAAGATTAGATTCTATAACGAGCATACCTCCAGAAGGACCATCCTTCTTGTTCTTCAAGGTGGCCAGGTACTGAGGACAGTTCTATTTCCAATGGCCATCTAAATTACAGTAGAAATATTTTTTCTTTTTAGCAGCCTTCTTCTTCGGTTCCGTCTTCTTCTTCTTCCCATCCACTTTCTGTTTCTTCACAGACTTTTTTTTCTTTCCAAAAGACTTTCTCTTGGAAGAAGTCCGCTCCACAGTAAGGACTGAGCCTTTTGAACTCTTCAAAGAAAGTTCAGTCGTAACCAACATGTTCATTAACTCAGCTAAGGTACACTGCATCTTATGCATATGAAAGTTCATGATGAATTGACCATATGCATCGGACAAGGACTGAAGGATCACATCAATCTGAAAATCCTTATCTAAGATGATACCGAGCTTCTCAAGCTCCTCAAGATCCTTGATCATTGTCAAACAATAATCTTGGACTGACTGCCCATCACGCATTTTAGCCTTAAAAAGTCTTTGGCAAACTTGATACTTGGCTGCGCGACTTTGATCACCAAACAACTCTTGTAGGTGAGCCAACATTTGGTGGGTAGTCATAATGTTCTCATGCTGGCGCTGTAAGTCATCAGACATGGCACCCAACATGTAGTACCAAGCTTTGTTATCGTCATCCGTCCACTTTTTCAGAGATGCTCTCTGTTCAGCAGTCGGACGTGCTGGTATGGCAGGTGGGTCCTGGTCCAAGACATGAGTCAGTTTTTAAAATTCAGAATAATTCTGTAGTTCCTCAACCAGTCCTTGAAATTGGATCCAGTCAATCTATGGGTGTCTAGTATTTTGGTCAGGGGGTTGGACGCAGACATGTTTCCTGTAGAGAGTCAAAAGTTTCTAGTTAGATTTTGTAATCAGACTTAACCAATTTATTTAGGAGTTTCATTTTTAAACAAATTAGGCTCCCACTATTTTCTCAGATCCCTACACTCCCTAGGTAGAGATGTGAAAATCTCCATGATTAGTGATTTCTAGTGGGTGGTGCGGTCTCACCGACTGGCTCACCACCTCACCTAATAGTTATTGGTGATGGGTCAATCGATGAGTGGACAACTCTTATCCAATGATTCTCTAATCATGGTGCACTCAAAACTTGATCTCTAATTCAGGAAGCTCATCGTGTCCAGAATATTACTCCAATCCTTAGTTAAGTCAGACCCACCATTTGCACGAACTAGATTTTTAATTGAGTCCCTCACCGTATCCAAAATATTGAGCACAACCCATCCTCTAATCTGTAGCATCCAATGCCTAATGGACATGGTTGCGTCTTTCTGGTGCAACTGAACCACTGTAACCAGTCGAGAACAATCAACCCCGGGAAGGGCCCGCACATCCACAATGGTGAAAGATCTTAGACTTAATATTTTCTTAAAAAGATTTAATTTAGGTCTCATTAAATTTGACTTGACATAGTCATAACAATTATGACTAACCTAGTGGCATGGGTTAGCTCGAATTGTTAGTCACCTCAAATCAGAACTGGATCGACACATATGGCCAGGTAAGTGAGACCGATGGAAGGGATATGCCATTAACTCGACAAGAACGCACTCAAGTCGAGTAGCTCCCAATTAAAAACCATTTGGTCACATCTGCCCAACTTACCTTAGACACCAAATCATCGAACCAGAATCAATTGGGTTAGTCTACAATCCAGGCTTTAACCACTGAGCCAAATTAGGTCTTAACTTGATCGAGTCACATATGAATGTGATTCAACCTTGACTTAGACTTAATCCTATTAGGCTGGTCAATTATTAGCTTTTATGATCCCACCTAACCAATTTTTGATTCGGTTTGATCAACCGCTCGACCTAATTGAGCTACCCAAGCCCGAACTCAATTTTATAAAAATGACTTAGATCTGAAATTCTCAATTTTAGATCTAATTGAATTTTATAAGCTTAATTCATTAATTAAGTCTTGGGTTCATAAACAAAATATGTAAAATAAATCCTAGAATTTCAAGATCTAGGATTTTGCAGAAAAGTAAGTTTGATTTCTGATTAAGGATGAACGCGCAGCACCCCTACACGTCATAAGAACACCCCATTGAATGGGAGGAGAGGGTCTTAAATCCTACTTTGTTCTTATGAACGGACGGCCATGAGGAACACCTTAATCAGAAATATTGATTTAACTACAAAATTAGTTAGATCTAAGTTACATATCACATATATAATTTCAGATCTAACTTATACATGCTTTGCATACATCTCATGTATTAAAATCTGATCTAATTAGCATACTTTCAGATCTGATACATCACATGTAACATCTAAAAAATAAGATTTAAATTAAACTTATTCAATATAAAATCTATTCTAGACAGTTACTAGAATAATTCTATAACTAGTCTAGGCATGCAGCAGATCAATCTTATGAATTAATTAAATTTTATTTTCTATTTTTTGATCTGAATATAATATTTATAATATCAAAAAATTAAAAATAAATTAGATCTAATTTATATTTTAATCATATTAAAATATAAAACTTCAAGACTATTCATAGTTTAAACTATTCCTAATCTAGTCATGCATCTCATACATGTTAGATCTATTTAGATTTAATTTTAAATTTTTGATTTTAGATCCAATCATATCTAATGTGACATCTAAAATTTATTAATATCAAATAAATAAAAATAAAAATTAGATCTAAATTAGATCTGAAATAGAGCCATCAATCTGGCTCTAATACCAGTTGAAGGAAAAACTGCCTTTTTCCTTGTAAGATCTTCCAGATCTAATGAGATCTGCGGCAGAATATTTTAAAAAAAATTTATCTTACTTTATTTTAGATCTAAGATCTATTAGATCTGATTCTTATTATCTGATATTTAATTTAAAATTAAATCTAAAACTTGAGGATAAGAAAAATACCTCTAGGGTAACTAGATTATCCTGTAGATGATCGCAGCAATGCTCGAGGTTCAAAAATAGCCACGCAGTCGTCTGGTCTCTACTGATATCCACTCAAGAAGGATCTGGATCATCTTCTCCTTGTGAATCTTTTCTCCAAAAATTAGATCTGGATCTGATCTGGAAGATCTTCAAAAGATCTTCTAAAGCTAGAGCAGCAGCTTCTCGATAAATCCCTGCAGCCTTCTGATCAGGGAGCCACCACGCCTTGGACAAGCACCAGATGGATGCCCAACTTCTTGGATGTGAAGAGAAGAGAGAGAGGACCAGAGGGGATATGAAGAAGTGGAGGGATATTAGGCTTTTGCTAGGGATTGAGCAGATTCTCTAAACCCTAGGCGCGGACAGGGTTTAAATAGACCCTGTTGTGCCATGCTTCTACGCCATGCAGTGCCACATTATTCGACCAATCAAAAAATTTTAATTAATTTTGAAAAAATTTTGATTGGTGGAGTAATGTCATCTAATCATATTAGATAAGAACCCCACCAAACCCTCTTACTGTTGGTGCCAACACTGGATAAACACAGTGAGATTGGCGCCCAACAATTTGAGTCGATCAAGGCATAGAGTCCTCATCTCATGGGACTCTATCCTTATCCACTTGGGGCGCACACCCAATCTGATCTTGGCACCCACTTTGAGGCCTAATTTAGCAGGTGGACACTCCACAAAAATTCTCCAATGACCTCTTACCAAGTGGCCTTCAGTTTAAGATCCATAAGTCAACGTTTGACCGATGTCCTAAAACGAAAATGGCAGGTGACAGAAATTGACAGGTGTTGTCTTAAATTCATCTCATGAATTAAGAAAAAATTTTTTGAGCTGGACTGACTCCAGTCAGACTGAGAGAAACCTTCTCAAGGTTCTCTGGGTGAGTCAAATCATATTTGGCTCAGTCGAGATGAAAAAGATTGCACGAGGAGAAAGTTAGGCTCAATCGTGTGCTAGCACGATTTTTTTGAACCTAATTGGATCTAATCCAAAGTAATCAAACTGGGCTAGCTCAATTGATGATATCTAGACCCTAACTCTTGTTTGTATGACCTAGTTAGGTTCATTTTCATATGGTAATGAGACATATCGTGATCTCATCATCGACATCATCGAAACTCCTTTCAATGGACCAGAACTCTTCTGATTCAGACAATTAGAATGATCGATCATCAAGATCATTCTAATTGCTCCCAAAATCCACCAGTGACACCTAGTAGTATATGGTGGCAACCCATCAGAAATGAAGACGAACCTCTCGATGCAGCTACCTGTGTGATTGAGTTCCTCTATCATGAGTTTCGACTAAATTAGGGTTAAGGTGAACTCGTCAAACCAACATCAGTCATATGAATCAATCGATTGATCTGAGTCTGATGTGAAACCCCAATAAATTTTTTTTTCATTATTTCACTCTGCCATGGCCATGGGCTTAAGGACTCGATCTTTCGATCATTATAGGACTACTCTTATCTACCAAGGTTGATAGATCTCATCTTGGTGCAATCTGGTTTCTACAATGAATATGCTACAGCCAACATACACCTCGGGATTCTAAATGGCTAGGAGATCGAGTTATGGTGTAGTCAAACTATAACACACTCAAGGTGAACTATCGATGTACCTCAGGTCAAAGAACTGGACACACAGCTGCAGCATCAAGCTAGTCATCGACGAGAAGATAGACTTCCTTATGACTGCTCGAGGTGGTCACGCTTAGTACTCTCATTCTCAATGAATACCTATACTCTTGCTCTAGTGTCTCCACACCGTAGACTCAAGACTCATCTATCCTAAGGAAGTGATTGTACACCAACCTTCCAGATCGATCACCATCTCCGTGATGATCCTATGGTCAGGAGCTGTTTATGAGTTAGTTATGTAAATTCATGCCTTAAATTTTCAACTCTTGAAAATATGAATTAACATTCCTACTAACTCAAAGGATGTATCACAGACATAATGTACACAATGTGATAGTTGAATAACCCTTTTTATTCATTTATAGTCAAAATTATAAATTTACCCTTACATTTGTACAGGAATGTGTCAGCCAATCTGGCATCTAGGGCACACATCTAACAAAACCATCACCCAAGCCATCAATAGAGGAGGTATCCAAATTAGAATTGAAACCCCTCCCTGAGCACCTTAAGTATGCATATTTAGTTCAAAAAAAAACTTTGCATGTAATTATTGTTAGATGTATGTCTTAGAAACCAATATGATTGATACATTGTAATAACTTTAGGACATAATTTTATACTTAATATATTGATTTGATCAATAAAAGAGCAAATTTATCTTTCATTCAAGTGTGATGTATCCTTGAATCATCTATAGAATTAGTTTTCGATACAAATTCTCAAAGTGTTGAGAATTAGAGATATGTATTTGATTCCTAAATACTTTCAATCATAGGATCATCATGAGGATGGTGATTGATCCAGATCGACTGACGCACAGATCGCTTTCTTCGAGATAGATAGGTCTTTGTTTAACAGTGTAGAGATACTGGTTGATGAGTGCGGATAGTTGTTAGAAAATAACTAGTACTGAGCATGACTATACGAGAGATCACTTGGATTTCTATTCAATCGTCAGTGATTGTCTCGATGCTGTAGTTGTGTGAATGGTCTTTTGACCTGAGATGTACTACTGCTCGCAGTGAGGCTGCTGGAGTTTGATTGACACATAAACATGAATCTCAATGAGCCCTTGTAGTGGATGTTGACGATAGTTGATCCACTGTAGGAGTAGGGAGCACATCAAGATGGGATCTATCAACCTTGATAGAGAGGAGTAGTCCTATGAGATTTAAAAGGCTAAGTCCAAAAATCTAAGGTCATAGTAGTGTGATTAATGGAAAAGAGTTTTCATAAGAATCACATTTGGAATTGAGCTGATCGAATCTATCATATGACTGATGATGAGGTTTGATGATTTATTCATGATCTGCCATCAAGTCGAAACTCACGATAGAGGGACTGAATCATACGTTAACTATATCTAGAGATTTATTTCAGTTCTATCGGATTGCCACTACATACTGCAAGGTATTACTGGTAAATTGTGAGAGATCACTAAGGCTATTCTGGATCGACAATCTTTGATGAGTTAACGTGAAATTGTTCCAACCCATTGAAAAGAGTTTCTATGGTACTTTGATAGAGATCATTGTATATCTCATTACCAGATAGAATTAAACTTATGGGGTCACACGATAAAGGGATTAGGCCTGAAATTAGCAATCAAGCTTATAAAATATCAATTGGGTTTAGAAAAATCTGATTAAGTTCAAGATAACCTTGCTAGCATATGGTTGGACCCAATTTTTCTTTCTGTTTGGATTTTTTATTTGATAAAATAATACAAACTTAATTATCTACTAATAACCTACATGAACAAGATTTTTTTGACTCCAATTGTTGGGTGTCTAAGATTTTGAATCATATGAATCAAGGGTGCAAGTCCCTTATTAATTTCTTTGATAGTTATTATGGGGTGCCACCTTGATTAGATCAAGTTGGGTGTATCCTATGATTAGAGGGCCTTTTAATCTGATATGGGGCATCTCTTGGGTGTAAAAGAAGGTGTATTTAATTGGGGGCAAGAGCTCCAACAGTTGGCGCCTAATAGAATTCTTAATGTAAGTTGAATAACTTAAGTTATTAGGAAACCTAATGCAAGTAAGACTTGTATTATGAGATTGAATATGATTCAATTTTTATGCCTATTTATAGGGACCTCCCCTAAAGTTCCTAGAGCATCCAAACCAGCAGCCCTCCACACCTAAAAGGTCCTCCCATGCCCTCTCTTCCCTTCCCTTCTCTTCTTCCCTTGGATGTCCACACGTCCCACCACTTGGGGCATCCTCTCTTCATCACGCCCAAGGGCTGTAGGGCATCCATTATTTGCTGGTTTCTAGAGCTTAGTAGTAGTACAAAGCAAGGGAGAAAGGCAAGAGAAGAAGAAGATCAAGAAAAGAGATCAAGTGTTGATCGCGATCCAGACTTTGTTCAAATTCAGCAGGCTGAATTTTTTTAGAAAAAAAAATTCAATTTGAAGAGGGCTGTTCGAGGCTATTCTTGAGTGGATACTTATAGAGATCGAATATTTGTGCGGCTAGAAAAAAATCTCTTCTCTTTCAAATTCAAATTCAAAGAAAAGAATTGCGAAACAGGTATACGATTTCATCACAATCTAAATTTTAGCATATATCAATTTCAATATATGGACTAAATCCTTGTGATTTTATATTTTTATGCATGCATGATTCAGATTAAAAGTATTTTAATCTTATATTCTACTATGATGTTTAGAAAATAAAGTTTTGAATTACACATGCATGCCTCAAACTTCGAAGTCCAATAATTATCGCATCAGACTTAATTCTAAACAAGAAGAGGAGTTGTTAGCAATTTTGAGAGAAAATTTTGAAGCAATAGGCTGGATCATGGCTAATATTAAGGGAATAAGCCCTTCGATAGCTCAACATAGGATACACCTAGAGGAAGAGGCCAAACCAACTAGAGATGCTCAAAAAAGACTTAACCCAACTATGAAAGATGTAGTCAAAAAGAAAATCTTAAAGTTACTTGATAATAGAATTATCTACCCCATCTCTGATCGCTCGTGGGTAAGTCCTGTACAAGTGGTATCCAAAAAGTTTAGGGTAACAGTGATCTAGAATGAAGCGAACGAACTTATCCCAACTAGGACTCAAACAGGGTAGAGGGTCTGTATAGACTATAGAAAACTGAATGCTATGACAAGAAAAGATCATTTTTTATTGCCGTCTATTGACCAAATATTAGAAAAATTTGCCAGACAAGAATTCTATTGAAACCTTCTGAAGATCAAAAAAAGACTACAAAAAGACTACATTCACTTATCCATTTGGAACCTTTACTTATAGGCATATACCCTTTGGATTATATAATGCACTGACTGTTGGGGTGCGCAGGGGTTTCATGCGTGCATTTCAAAAATTTTTAGCAGAAGAATATTAAATTAAACTATTTAGTCTATAAATATATGCATAAGATTTGATCTTAAAATTTCTACAAATGGATCGATGACATGAATTTATATGCATAAAAATCTGAATTTAAAATGACAAGCATGTGAACCAAAAACAACATTTAGTAATAGATCTAATCTACCACTTCTAAGATTTCGAACCCAATACTTGAGCATGGGTAGTCGAACTCTATGATCGAGAATATAGATCTGAAAGTTTTCTCTGATCGCTCGCAGCCACACAAGCATCCAACCTCTATGGATGGTCCACACGAAGTCTCTAGGACCGATCAGCCCTTTACGGGAGTGCTAGCTCACGCAATCGACTTCTGATGGAAGATCTGATTTGATCTCCTTCTTCGATCATCTTGAATCTTTTCAATGTCGAAGATAGATCAGAGGAGGATGATGGATGGTGGAGAAAAATTTGATGAAGACTCTCTTTCCTTTGATTTTTTTCTCACCCAAAAATTTAGAATAATTTTAGATCTCTCACTCGAGAGAAGAATGGTCTCCTCTTTTGTTCACGCCAAGGAAGAAAGAAAACCATCCAAACCTCATACCCCAAAGAATAATTTTAGCCCCTCTTTCTCTTTGATATCTCACGATGAAAAGCTCTCTCTTGTTGGTGCACAAAATTGTGGCCTTTTTATAGTTATCGCACAAATCAGGTAAGACAGGATAAGAGCTGGAGTTTGTTGCAATTCAAACTATTTTGAATTTCAATTTGACTCCAACTTTTTCTCACCCTTATCTGACTTAAAGAAAGACTTATCAAAGAAAATTAGACATGAAAAACCATCAGAAAGACTTTCTTTTCTCGCACACAATAGGCACCTTCAAAAACAGCCAACGTGTGGAAGGATATGGATAAGGTTTTAGGTTGAAATTCAAATCATTTTGAATTCAAATTAAAACCAACCAATTTCTATCTTTAATGGATGATAAAAGAAAGATTATCTTTTGATTTTATCATACACAAACTGATTTTGTGTGGTGAGAAAAGACATGAGACAATTTGGGTGTCGCAAGAGAGAGAGTCCCATTCATTTGGGACTCTAGGGTTTAACCAATTAGATTTTTTTCAAACCCAATCCAATTAGATTCAAATAAAATATGATGAACCTAATTTAATTAGCCTCCTATAATCTTAATTAAATCTAATCAAATTAATAAATTAATTGAGCTATAGATCTGATCAAATCAGGATCATTTCTCTCTTATCGATTAGGTCATCTCATAACCTAATCAGACCTAACCTGATTGAATCCAATTCAATCAGACTTGATCCAGACTTTAATGCTCAATCAAATTGAGCTAATTAGTGATCTAATCACTAATTAATCTTTCATTAATGATAGAGTCCAAGTCTAGTGAGACTCTTCTCTAGAGTCTCCATCCAGTGGGACTCTTCAGCTGAGTCTCCATCTAGTGGAACTCTTTAGATTAGCCACATGATCGGAGAAGAACTTCTCATGTGTGTGACCCTATAGGTTCGAACCTAAGTCGGTAGTATAGGAACTAATCCCTGTACCAATCAGAATAACTATCTAGCAATGGTATCCGACGTCCAGATAGGCCGAATGTATGTAAAAGAACACTCAAGAACCTATTTGGATATAGTTACCGTATAATTCATCCCTTTGACCCTTGAAGCTATGATTACCTAGAGTTTAAACTGTCAACTCTTAACTATGCATCCATTATGTGTCTCAACCTAATAAATTTTATGACTCCTCATAAGGATTGCTCTGGCCAAGGTCTTACTAAATGAAAACACAAAGCATTCTCTCCAATTTTTTGGAATGCTCAATTCCATCTTGATTCACGCACCAACTTCACAAGTATTTGATTGTGCCCAAAAATCTTTTAATCCTGAATTAAAAATTCAGGTAGTCCGGCACCAAAGTACAGTGAGTTGCTTGCAAGTCACCATGGTGATCTCAGGTCGGAGGGACACTTATACTTATATCCCTTCGGAGTGACTCTTTACAGCAGAGTGCTCCGAAGTTGGTCACGTTCAGTAAAATATACTCCTATATTTCACCTACATATCATACCAGCATCTTCATGCTCCTTGATTAGGAGGATAATCAATCTATATGGCACACAATGACCTACACTTGATATGTCTATCATCCTAGTAATAGTATATCATTTGGTCACAAACTCATTTAAGGACTAAACGATAAATCCTCCTTTATCGATTTAAAATAGTTCTAAAGACTTTCATCATAACATAAAAATTCGATATAGAAGATGTACAAGCTTATGATAAAAATTATCAAATAAATATTTTATTAATTAATTCATATACAATTACATCAAATAGCACAACCATCAATGAGCTGATGATTGACTTTTGGATATATTTTTCTACAACTCCCACTTGTACTAAAGTCAATCGGTACAGTATCGTATATCCATCTTCATTTTGTGATCTTCGAACTCCTTTACCACAAAGATTTTAGTTAATAGGTTGGCTAGATTCTTCTTTCCATCGATCTTCTGAAGGTCGACATCATCTTGATCCACGATCTCTCGGACAAGGTGGTAGCGATGTAGAATATGCTTTGTCCGCTGATGTACCTTCAGCTTCTTTGCCTGAGCTATGGCTCCAGTACTATCGCAATAAAGTAAAACTGGACCATCGATGGAGGGTGCCACTCTAAGCTCAATAATGAACTTCCTTAGCCACACAGTATCCTTTGCAGCATCGGATGCTGCGATGTATTCCGCCTCACAAATTGAATCAGCTATGGTGTGCTGTTTGAAACTTTTTCAGCAGATAGCTCCATCATTTAGGGTAAAGATGTATCTCAACATACTTTTGCTATCATCACGATCTAACTAAAAACTGAAAGCAATGTATCCCATGAGTTTCAAGTCAGTTTTTTCATAAACGAGCCACTGGTCCTTAGTATTTCTTAAATACTTAAGGATGATTTTTGCAACCTTCCAATGGTTCTCAACCGGATCTGATTGGTATCTGCTCACTACTCCTAGTGAGTATGCCACATCCAGTCTTGTACATATCATGGCGTACATTATAGAATCCACTGCCAAGGCATATAAAATTTTACTCATACGCTCTCTCTCTTGAGGGGTTGTCAGACAATCTTTCTTCAAGAGAGAAAGTTCATGGTCTATCGGAAGATAGCCTTTCTTGAAATTCTCCATACTGAACTGTGTTAGCATGGTATCTATGTACGTTATTTGGAAAAGTTCAAGCAGCCTCTTAGATCTATCCCTATAGATCTTCATCCTTAGGATGTAGGCTGCTTCTCCCAGATCCTTCATGGAGAATTGTGACGATAGTCACACTTTTATTCCCTGTAATGCAAAGACATCATTTTTGATTAAGAGAATATCATCCACATACAAAATAAGAAATACAATTACTAAACCATTAGCCCACTTATATATACAAGGTTCCTCTCCGTTCTTAATGAACCATACATTCTGATCACCTTATCAAAACGTATATTCCAACTCCGAGATGCTTACTTCAATTCATAAATGGATCTTTGAAGCTTGCACACCTTGGACTCATCTGTGGATGTGAATCCTTCAGGTTGTATTATATACACTTCTTCATTCAGCTCTCCATTTAGAAAATCTGTCTTCACATCTATTTGTCAGACTTCATAGTCCAGGTATGTCACTATCGCAAGCATGATCCGAATGGACTTGAGCATTACCACAGGAGAGAATGTCTCATCATAGTCAACACCATAATATTGACGATACTCTTTAGCAATCAAACGGGCTTTATAGGTCTCAACCTTTCCGTCTATGCCCCTTTTCCTTTTGAAGATCCATTTATATCCTATGGATTTTATTCCTTCAGATGGATCAACCAATGTCCACACATTATTGATTTTCATAGACTCCATTTTAGATTTCTTGGCTTCAAGCCATTTCTCAAAGTCAGATCTCTGCATTGTATCCATATAGGTGACTGGATCCTCATTGTTCTCATCAAGCTCAACAGGATCCCTGTCCCAGATCAAAAAATCTAGGTATCTGTCTGACTGATGCGATACTCTATCAGATCGCCTTAAGGATATTTGTATATTGAACTTCGAGTTTGATCTTATCAAATCTGATTCAGATTTAGTCACTGATGTCGGTTCTTCTACCTGTCGAACTTCATCAAGCTTGACTTTAGAGGCACTTATTCCTTCACTAAGGAACTCCTTTTTCAAAAAGTGTGCCTTACTACTGATAAATATTTTTTATTTAGTAGGAAGGTAAAAGTAATATCTCCTCATTTTTTTGGGATACCCTATAAAATTACACTTATCGGACCTAGGTCCGAGCTTATCAGTTTGTAATCATTTGATATAGGTCGGACACCCCCAGACCTTAAGGTAAGTGAGGTTTGGCCTATGTCCTAACCATATCTCATATGGTATTTTACTAACTGACCTGCTCGAAATATTATTGAGCACAAAACAGGCTGTCTCAAGTGCATATCCCTAAAAGAAGATCGGCAGACTTGCAAATCCCATCATGGACCGAACCATATCCAACAGGATCTGATTCTTTCTTTCTGAGACACCATTATGCTGTGGTATCCTTGGAGGAGTCCATTATAAGAAAATCTTATTCTCTCCAAGATATATCAAAAATTCACTGAAAAGGTATTCACCTCCTCAATCAAACTGAAGAGTCTTAATACTTTTTTCAGTTTGTTTTTCTACTTCATTACGAAATCGTTTAAACATTTTAAATGATTCAGACTTGTGTTTCATCAAATAGACATACTCATATCTAGATAGATCATCTGTGAACATAATGAAATAGTTATATCCTCCTCTGGTACTAATATTCATAGGTCCACAAACATCACTATGTTTTAGACCTAGAACTTCACTAGCTCGTTCATCTTTTTCAGTAAAACGTGACTTAGTCACCTTTGATAATGATTCACAATCATTGATATTGAGGATACCCTCTTGTGCTAACCTGTTTATCCTACTTTTGTTAATATGATCGAGCTTGCAATGCCAAAGGTAGGCATCTGTGATATTATCTAACTTTGGACATTTATTTGGAGTCTACATTATACTCATAGGTTGTGACAATACATAGATACTATTTCTTAATTATCCTCGCATTATTACAATATTATTCATAATGATATTACAATAATTATTCTTTATTGATAAACTATAACCATCTTTGGCCAAAAGATCAATAGAGATTATATTCATCAAAAAAGATGGACAATAGTGACAATCACTTAAAATGATACTATTAAACTTGAAAACAAGCTCGACAACTCTTAAAACCTGTATTGAAACTTGACTTCCATCTCTCACATTTAGGAATCTCTCATCATTCTCAAATTTTTTACTAACTTGAAGTCCTTGTAATGAATTGCATATGTGAACTAGACTTTCGATATCCAATACTCAGATAGTAGTGTCACATGTAGAGAAATTACAAGGTGTTATCATATAAGCATCTTGATCAGCAACTATTACTCATTTTTCTTTAGCCTATTTGGGTCATAGTCTGCTTGACTCGATTCAGCCCTAAACTTTTTAGCTAGATTGGGCTCAAGATCAACATTCAACTTCTGATACTGGTAATTGAAGTTGGATCCAATAAGCTAATCACTGTCAAACAGTGAGTGGAGCGATAAATTATTAGCCATTTCTGAAAAGAAAGAAAAACACAGACCTAATTAGTATATGAATTAATCAAGCCTAAATATATGGACTTTAGTTTAAAGGTTCTTCCACTATTTTATACGAATTAGTAACCTCTACCTCCAATTTGAGAAATTATCTTAATTTTTTAGTGGATACTAAAATCTACACAGACTACATACAAGTCCGAGTATGGCTCGACCAACCCATATGCTGAAGGAACCAGATCTAGGGTTTCAGAGTTAGATCTTGAAACTTTTTCAAGATCAGGCAGTGGAAGACTAAAATAAATCAAAATTTATCTTATAAAATTAGAAAATTTTTAGATCTAAGATCCTATTACATTACTATTATATGATATTAAATTAAAAATTAAAATATAAAGAGCAAGAACTACATGTGGATCATATCAACATGTTTCTATACTACATCTAATATATGTAAAATATAATAGATCAGATCTATTACCTTGCAAGTTAGACATTCTAATGTTGCTGATCTGGGCTTGAGGATGATGTTGTGAGCCACACATACGTTCGATCTCTAAGAGTTATCCACACGAGCCTACGAATCACGATCAGAAGTCTTGGTCCAGAAAATCAGCACAGTATGCTAGTACTGTGCTGATCCTTCTTCGATAGTCGATCAGATGCCTCCTTCTTCTTGATTTGGACTCTTTAAAAGATGAAAAGTAGGAGAAAGAGTTTTAGATGTGAGACACTCTCAGAAAAACTCACAGATAGAGGAAGGGAAGAGGTGAACTCAGCAATCCTAGAAGAAGACCCTCTTCTTCTTCTCTTTGCTCTCACCTAGACACCTAGTTTTGTGTCTATTATATCTCCATGCCCCAACACTCTTTCTCTCTAATTTTCACATTCCCCAAAGGACTCTTAATACTTTATAATTCACAAAAATCTCAAGAAAAAATTCATCTTAAATAAAGAGATATGAAGAATCCTTGTCTAGGTCAAATACCTAGTCAAGGAAAATTCAAACAGGGCAAGACAAGGGGTGCCCAACTCATGGGTGCCCCCTCCTTATTTTTCTGCCATGGACCACCAGCAAAGGGTGCACAATATGTGCCATAAAATTCATAAAAATTTTAAAAAAAATTTGGATAAAATCAGTGCCATAAGGAAAGAGTTTTGGTTTCCTAAATTTCTATCTTATAGAATTTGAAATCCAAACTAATTTCTACTTTGACTTGGTCCACAACCACATTCCATGTAAGAGAGAAAGAGTGGAAAGCTTTGAATGTGCGTGAAGGCCTGGGAGAGAAGGTTTTGTCGCACAAAATAAGAGAGAGTGGGCATGGGGGGCTAAGGTGGCGTAAGGTGGAATCCTAGTCTTATTAGGATTCAATCTATGACTTGTTTAAATTTGATTTCTCAAACCAAATCAAACCAAAACTAAATCAACCTAATTAAAATAAATATTAATCTAATTAAAAACTTAATTTAATCATATTAAATTTGATTTAAATTTGATTTAATTTTCTAATCGAATTAGAAATTAGGTTGACCCAAGTCCTAATTGGACTAGGACTAGTTTTTCCTTGCACTTGGCTTATCCAATAAACTAATTGGACTTGATCTAATCAAGCTCAAACTAAATTTAATTAAATTATATTTAATTAAACTTAATCTCAGCCTATTGACTTAATCAAATTAAGTTAATTAGCAATCGAATTGCTAATCGATCCTCCTGCAATACTTACACTAGGTTAAATGTTAATCGTATTGATCGTTTAACCCTAGAACGATTCTCAATCATTGATCAACTATCCGATCGGATTGTGAACTCTAATGTGTGTGACCTCATAGATCCAAATCTAAGTCGGTAGTATAGAAATAAATTTTTGTACCAATCGAAGTGATCATCTAGCAATGGTACCCGACAGTCGGATAGGTCGAATGTGTAGAACAACATCCTTAGAACCCATGCGAATATAGTTTTCATATAATTCATCCCCTTGACCAAAATGCTCATAGGACACATCAGAGTTCAACTGTCAACTCTGATCAGGTTGTCCACATTGTATTTCAAAATATCAAATCCATCTGATGGATTATCCTGGCCAAAGTTTTGCTAAATTGAAATATAGTGACTCATTCTTCTCCAACTCTTGGAGTGGTCAATCCCATCTTGATCACACTCTGACTTCGTAAGTACTTGACTGTGCTCAGAAGCCTTCCATCACTGAATTAGAAATTCAGTTAGTCCAGTACCAAAGTACAGTGAGTTGCTTGCAAGTCACTGAGGCGATCTCAGGTCTAAGGGACACTTATACCTATATCCCATCAGAGACATTCTCAACAGCAGAATACTTTAGAGTTGGTCACGTTCAATGATGATGTACCCTTATATCTCACTTGTATGCCATACCAGTGTCTCCACACTCCTTAGTTAAGAGGACAACCAACCTATATGGCCTACAGCGATCTATGCTCGATAGAAGCTGTCGTCCTTATTAACAACCCATCATTTGGTCGTGAACAGTTTTAAGGACTAATCGATAAATCTTCTATTTATCGAACATAAATAGTCCCAAAAACTTCTTCACAACAACGGAGTTCATTAGAAGATGAAAACTTGTAATGAAAATATCAAAAATATATTTTATTTATTAACAAATCAATTACAATACAAGATTGCTCAACCATCAACAGGTTGATGATTGACTTTTGGGACATATTTTTCAACAACTCTCACTTATCCTAAAGCCACTCGGCACAGTATCTAATACCCATCTTCGACTTGTGGTTGTCGAACTCCTTTATCACCAGGACTTTAGTAAAGAAGTCGGCCAGGTTCTCCTTTCCGTCGATCTTCTGGAGGTCGATGTCACCTCGATCCATGATCTGCCGAACCAAGTAGAAGTGGTGCAAAATATATTTCATCCGCTGGTGTGCTTTGGGTTCCTTCGCCTAAGCTATGGCACCAGTGCTTCGCAGTAGAGCAGGACTAGACCATCGAGGGAGGGTGCTACTCTGAGCTCGATGATGAATTTTCTCAGCCACACAGCTTTCTTCGTGGCATCCAATGCTGCGATGTACTCCACCTCACAAACAGAGTCTATCACAACATGCTGCTTGGAACTCTTCTAGCAGATGGCTCCATCATTCAGAGTAAAGATATAACCGACATGCTTCTACTGTCATCATGGTCATATTGAAAGCTGGAGTCTGTGAACCCACAAGTTTCAAATCTGACTCACCATAAACCAACCATTGGTCCTTAGTATTTTTCAAATACTTAAGGATGGCTTTAACCACTTTTCAGTGGTTTTCTCCAGGATCAGATTGGTATCTACCCACTACTCCTAGTGAGTATGCCACGTCTGGCCTTGTACATGTCATGACGTACATGATAGATCCCACAGCCGTAGCATATGGGACTCTACTCATATGCTCTCTCTCTTTAGGAGTGTCGGACAATCCTTCTTAGAGAGAGAAATTCCATGCCCTATCGATAGATAGCCCTTCTTGGAATTCTCCATGCTGAACCTCTTCAGCACAGTATCTATGTACGTGGACTGAGATAACCCAAGCATCCTTTTAGATCTATCCCTATAGATCTTCATCCCTAAGATGTAGGATGCTTCACTCAAGTCCTTCATGGAGAACTGCGATGACAATCAAACTTTTATTCTCTGTAGTGCGGGGATGTCATTCGCGATTAAGAGAATATCATCCACATACAAGACAAGGAATACCACAACTGCACCATTTTTCCATTTATAGATGTAGGGCTCTTCTCCGATCTTAACGAAGTCATACATTTTGATCACCTTATCAAAATACATGTTCCAACTCCGAGAAGCTTGCTTCAATCCATAAATGGATCTCTGAAGCTTGCACACCTTGGACTCATCTGTGGATGTAAACCCCTCAGGTTGTATCATATACATCTCTTCAGTCAGCTCTCCATTCAGGAAAGCTATTTTTACATCCATCTGCCAGATCTCATAATCCAGATGGGCAGCTATTGCAAGCATTATCCAAATAGATTTGAGCATTGTCACAGGGGAGAATGTCTCGTTATAGTCAATACCATAATATTGACGATACCCTTGGCAACCAGACGGGCTTTATAGGTCTCCACCTTTCCGTCTGTGCCCCTCTTCCTTTTGAAGATCCATTTACATCCAATGGGTTTAACCCCTTCAGGTGGGTCAACCAATGTCCATACATCGTTGACCTTCATGGACTCTATTTTGGATTTCATGGCTTCAAGTCATTTCTCAGAATCAGATCTCTATATTGCATCCATATAGGTAATCGGATCCTCATTATTCTCATCGAATTTGATGGGATCATCATTCCGGACCAAAAAATCATAGTATCTGTCTGACTGATGCGGTACTCTATCGGATCACCTTAATGGTACAGGTACATTAGGCTCTGGATCTAATCTAATCAAATCTGACTCAAGTTCAGCTATTGGTGTCGGTCCTTCTACCTGTTGAACTTCATCAAGTTCAACCTTAGTGGCAATGATTCCTTCACCAAGAAACTCTTTTTCTAAAAAGATTGTCTTAAGGCTCATGAACACTTTTTGTTCATCAACATAGTAGAAAAAATATCTTTTGATCTCTTTAAGGTACCCTATGAATGTGCATTTGTCAGACCTAGGTCCAAATTTATCCGTAACTAACCGTTTGATATAGGTCGGGCACCCCCAGACCCTAAGATGTGAAAGTGCTGGCTTACGCCCTGTCCATATCTCATATGGAGTCTTAATTACAGACTTACTTGAAATCCTATTTAATAGATAACAGGCCGATTTAAGTGCATATCTCCAGAAGGATATCGACAAGCTGGAAAAATCCATTATGGATCATACCATATCTAACAGAGTCCGATTTCTCTTTTCAGACACACCATTATGCTGTGGTGTTCCTACAGGAGTCCATTGGGAGAAAATTCATTCTCTCCTAGATATGTGAAAAACTCACCAGAAAGGTATTCTCCTCCTCGGTCAGATCGAAGAGTTTTAATACTCTTCCTAGTTTGCTTTTCTACTTCATTTCGGAATCGTTTGAATATTTCAAATGAATCCGACTTATGTTTTATCAGATAGACATATCCATATCTGGATAGATCATCCGTGAAAGTGATGAAGTAGAAATATCCACCTCTAGTACTTATGCTCATGGGCCCGCATACATCAGTATGTACTAGGTCCAAGAGCTCAGTAGCTCTCTCACCTTTTTCAATAAAAGGTGACTTGATCATTTTACCAAGAAGACAGGACTCACAGGTTGAAAGTGATTCACAATCACTGACTTCGAGGATTTCTTCTTGAGTCAACCTATTTATCCTATTTTTGTTTATATAATCTAGCCTATAGTGCCATAAGTAGATATCTGATACACTATCTAATCTAGGATGCTTGCCAGTAGAATAGACTACGTTAACAAGTTATGATAACATATACACACCATTGTTCAAATGTCCACAAAAAATAGTAACACCATTCATAATGATATTACAAACTTGTTTTTTTATTGAAATTTCATAATCATTTTTGACCAGAAGACCTACAGAAATAATATTTAAAAAGAAACTGAGACAGAAATGACAATCATTAAGAACAACGGTATGGGACTCAAATATAAATTTCAAGATTTCTAATGCTAGAACTGGAACTGGTCTTCCATCTCCAACATTCAAGAACCTCTCGTCTTGCTCGAATCTCCTATTGACCTGCAACCCCTGCAACGAATTGCAAATATGGTAAGGGCTACCGGTATCCAATACCCAGTCAGTTATATCACAAATAAAAAAATTGCAAGGAGTTATCATATAAATACATTGCCCAGTAACAGTTTGCTTCTTTCTTTGCCAGTTCGAATCCAGGGAGGCAATGTAACAGTTCCTCTTCCAGTGCCCCCACTTCTTGCAAAAGAAGTATTTAGTTTGACTCTTATCGGACTTGATCTTTCTAGTCTGGCCCTGCACTAATGTCCCAGCCTGAAGTTGCACCTTCTTCACTTTCTTCTTCTTGTTCTTCTTTCTTTTCTCAAAGGGTCAAGAACCAGAAGACGAACCTCCCACTAAGTTCACCAACTCCTTGTGGAGTTGGGGATCCTTCTCAAAGTTCTGAAGCAACCCCAGTAACCCGTGGTAGTTTACTTCAGGCTTTATCATTATAATGAGTGAGGAATGAGAGATAAGACTTGGCCAGTGAGTATTGCATCTTTCTCAAGCTGCTCATGCAAGGAAAAACCGAGCTTGCTCAAATACTCCATCAGCTCGATCATGTACAATATAAGATCAGTGACAGAGGCACCATTCTGTATTTTGGCATTGAAGATGGCACAACTAGTCTTGTGCCTCTCCACATCATCGGGTGTGCCAAAGGCATCCTCCAACACTTGAAGCATGTCTTTTGGCTGAGCCGTCTCAAATCTACGACTGAACTCGTTGCTCATGGCAGCCAGCATGATACAGCGCACTGTGATCCGATCACTGAGCCACTTCTAGTAAGTGTCTCTGACTGTTCCATGTGCATTGGAGCTGGCTCCTCAAGTGCAAGATCCATTATTACATATAGGATCCGTTCATGCTCTAGAACAATCTTCAACTTTCGGTATCAGCTACCGAAGTTGGATCCCACCAACTTATCATTGTCCAACAATGATCGGAGCGATAGGGAAGTGGCCATATCTATACAAAAAAAATTATAACCTAATTAGTAATTGATTCATTAAACTTAAAGATTTGAACTTTAATCAAAAGGTTTTTTCCACTATTTTATTCGAATTGGTAGCCTCTACCTCCAATTTGAAAAATTATCTTAATTCCTTAGTAGGTACTAGAATCCACTTAGGGTAGGTTCATAACCAATTATTTTTTTAAATAATGTCTAATAATTTTAATTTACTCTAATTTCTAATCAGTAAGCTTTGGCCTCTACTGAAAAAATCTGGTTAGGTCCAACCATTAACATGACCATACTTGACCCATCTAGCCAATGAATGATTAGGCCCAACTTTGGTTGGCTAACCTAACCACCATTTAGAAAGATGCAATCAAGAAATCATATTATGAATGACAATTCCATCAGCCGATAAGGGCCTTTGGGCCTCCAATGATTATCCAGTTGATGGACCATTATCATCCACTTAATAGGAGGCTATGATCTAGTAATCACCATAACTATTTTATTTTAAGGATCTAATAATTTTAGAAGATCTAATAATTTTAAAGGAGGAGGTCAGATGAACCAGCTTATCATGATCCTCCCACTGGCTTCACCAAGTCAGCTTAAGGGAGACCATCAAAAGGGCTGGTCTAGGAGCACCTAAATCAGTCACACTGATTTACCTAGCTGACATGAGTCCGCTCGAATAGTCAAGTGATCCGATGAAAATATAATTTCACCAAGAGGTCAGGTAAGTTCGATCAATGGGAGGGTCTGCCAAAGCTTGCCTTAGACACCATCAGAAATGATTAGGTAAGCAGGCTGCCAATTAAAAATTACTGATCTGGTTTACCTTAGACACCAACTGGTTTAATTAGTTTCGATTAGATCAATCTAACAATTCATGCTAGACTGCTTAGCCAAGAATCAAGTCCATTTGGTTCTTGTTAAAGATATGGACTTGACCAACTACAACTATTGTAATTGATCTAGAGAATCCTTGATCTAATCTAAGACAACAATTGATTAGATTTAGTCAATTCTCTGATTAAGTCCATCTTTAATCTAACCTTAGGTCTAACCCATTAATGGATCTAATTCCCACTAACCCATTAACCCAATGTGTTATGCTTTGTGTCTTAGATTCTTCAATTCATAATCTTAGAACCTAATCAAACAACTTCTTAATTCTTAATTAAGTTTTGGGCTGAGGGTTGGGATTCGACTTTTCGAAAATAATTTTCATATTTGTAAAATATTTTTACAATATGGTTCTACCAATCAAGTTGCATGTTTGATTTATAATCAAAATGCAAGTGAAATAAGCATGAAACTACTTTAGATCTAATCTAAATAGGTTCATGTTATTGAAATAATTTTAACTTTAAACTGCGTAAATTTTTCAGACAAATATATGATGGTTTGCGCGAGAATTATTAACAAAAAAATTTTATTTTAGATTTAAATATCTTTTAAATCTAATAAATCATAAATTTAATTTAGATCATATCTAACAAATTTATAATTAAAGATAGATCTATACGAAGTAGGACAACCTTTGCACTGTAAGGGGTAAACCTTACAGCAAGATA
Source organism: Elaeis guineensis (assembly GCF_000442705.2). Taxonomy (NCBI): domain Eukaryota; kingdom Viridiplantae; phylum Streptophyta; class Magnoliopsida; order Arecales; family Arecaceae; genus Elaeis; species Elaeis guineensis. The sequence continues at coordinate 70,701,001 of NC_025996.2, forward strand.
ACCTACAGTTCGTGATTGATCTAAAAATTTTAATTTCAGATTTAACAATCAGATTATAAATTAGATCTAATCTAAGAAATAATCTAAGCATGTATAAATAATCATGTAATAAATAACCTAGGCTCTGATACTAATTGAAGGAACCAGATCTAGGGTTTCAGAGTTAGATCTTGAAATTTTTTCAAGATCAGGTAGTGGAAGACTAAAATAAATCATAATTTATCTTATAAAATTAAAAAATCTCTAGATCTAAGATCTTATTATATGATTATTATATAATATTAAATCAAAAAATTAAAATATAAAGAGCAAGAACTATATGTTGATCATATCAACATATTTCTATACTACATCTAATGTATGTAAAATATAATAGATCAGATCTATTACCTTGCAAATTAGACATTCTAACTTTGCTGATCCAGACTTGAGGATGATGTTGCAAGCCACACATATGTTCGGCCTCTAGGAGTCATCCACACGAGCCCACGAATCACGATCAGAAGTCTTAGTCCAGGAAATCAGCACAATATGCTAGTACTATGCTGATCCTTCTTCGATGGTCGATCAGATACCTCCTTCTTCTTGATTTGGACTCTTCTAAATATGAAAAGTAGGAGAAGAAGTTTTAGATTTGAGACACTCTTAGAAAAACTCACAGGTAGAGGAAGGAAAGAGGTGAACTCAGCAACCCTAGAAGAAGACCTCTTCTTCTTCTCTTTGCTCTCACATAGACACCTAGTTTTATGTCTATTATATCTCCATGCATCAACACTCTTTTTTCTTGATTTTTACACACCCCAAAGGTCTCTCAATTCTCTATAATTCACAAAAATCTTAAGAAAAAATTCATCTTAAATAAAAAGATATGAAGAATCCTTGTCTAGGTCAAATATCTAGTCAAGAAAAATCCAAACAGGGCAAGACAAGGGGTGCCCAACTCATGGGTGCCCCCTCCTTCTTTTTCTGCCATGGACTACCAGCAAAGGGTGCACAATATGTATCATAAAAGCCACAAAAATTTCAAAAAAAATTTGGATAAAATCAATGCCATAAGGAAAGAGTTTTCGTTTCCTAAAATTCTATCTCATAGAATTTGAAATCCAAAATAATTCCTACTTTGACTTGGTCCACAACCACATTCCATGTAAGAGAGAAAGAGTGAAAAGCTTTGGGCATGTGTGAAGGCCTGGGAGAGAAGATTTTGTTACACAAAATAAGAGAGAGTGGGCGTGGGGGGCTAAAGTGGCGCAAGGTGGAATCCTAGTCTTACTAGGATTCAATCTATGACTTGTTCAAATTTGGTTTCTCAAATCAAATCAAATCAAAATCAAATCAATCTAATTAAAATAGGTTTTAACTTAATTAAAAATTTAATTTAATTAGATTAAATTATATTTAAATCTGATTTAATTTTTTAATCAAATTAAAAATTAGATTGACCCAAGTCCTAATTGGACTAGGACTAGTTTTTCCTTTCACTTGGCTTATCCAATAAACCAATTGAACTTGATCTAATCAAGCCCAAACTAAATCTAATTAAATTATATTCAACTAAACTTAATCTCAATCCATTGACTTAATCAAATTAAGCCAATTAGCAATCAAATTGCTAATCAATCCTCCTGCAACACTTGCACTAGGTTAAATGTCAATCGTAGTGATCGTTTAACCCTAGAACGATTCTCAATTATTGATCAACCATCCGATCGGAACATGAACTCTAATGTATGTGACTTCATAGGTCCGAACATAAGTCGGTAGTATAGAAATAAATTTCTATACCAATCGAAGTGATCATTTTGTAATGATACCCGACGGTCGGATAGGTCGAATGTGTAGAACAACATCCTTAGAATCTATTCGAATATAGTTTCTATATAATTCATCCCTTTGACCAAAATGCTCATAGGACACCTTAGATTTCAATTGTCAACTCTGATTAGGTTATCCATATTATATTTTAAAATATCAAATCCATCTGATGGATTACCCTGGCCAAAGTTTTGCTAAATTAAAATACAGCGACTCATTCTTCTCCAACTTTTGGAGTGGTCAATCCCATCTTGATCACACTCCGACTTCGCAAGTACTTGACTATGCCCAGAAGAATTCCATCATTGAATTAGAAATTCAGTTAGTCCAGTACCAAAGCACAGTGAGTTGCTTGCAAGTCACTGAGGCGATCTTTGGTCTAAAGGACACTTATACCTATATCCCATCAGAGATATTCTTGATAGCAGAATGCTCTGGAGTTGGTCACATTCAATGTGATGCACCTTTACATCTCATCTGTATGCTATACCAGTATTTTCACACTCTTTGGTTAAGAGAACAACCAACTCATACGGCCTACAGTGACCTATGCTCGATAGAAGCTGTCATCCTTATTAACAGCCCATCATTTGGTCGTGAACAGTTTTAAGGACTAATCGATAAATTCTCTCTTTATCGAACCTAAATAGTCCTAAAAACTTCATCAAAATAATGAGTTCATTAGAAGATGAAAATTTATGATGAAAATATCAAAATATATTTTATTTATTAACAAATCAATTACAATACAAGGTTGCTCAACCGTCAACAGGTTGACGATTGGCTTTTGGGACATATTTTTCAACATATGTATCTATAGGTAGGTTCTCAATTAATTATTTCTCTAAATAATTTTTAGTAATTAATTTTATCATAAGTTTCATTTCAGTAGGTGATGGGCCTCCACTGAAAGTCTTGGTTAGGTCCAACCATTAACATGAACCTACTAAGTGATTCTAACTAATGAATAATCAGATCCGAGTATGGCTCGACCAATCCAACCATTCATCAGATAGTATAACAGAGTCATCATATGATGAATAATAATTTCATCATTCAGAGAAACACCAGACGGATGGCACCTGCAATGTCAATCAGAAATAATGGACCCATTACCATTCACCTCAATGAGAGGCTATGATCTAGTTATCATCATAACTAGCTCATTTTATGAACCTAATAGTTTAAAAGATTTGGTTAACATAATTTAATAGAATTAAATGCATAGACTAGCTAATCTTAATCCTTTCACTGACTTCAACAAGTTAGACTAGGGTGGACTAGAAACAAGCTGGTCCTATTGACAAGTCATCAATCCTCCCACTGACTTCACCAAGTCATGTCGAGGATAAAGACAAGTCAAACTAGGGGCACATAAATCAATCAAACTGATTTTCTAGTAAGCATAGGTCAACCCTAATCATTAAGCAATCTAATCAAAACTTGATTCACCATGTTGGCAGATAAGTGAGATCGGTGGAAGGGATATGCCATTAACTCATCATAGACTCAATCTATGCGAGTAGCTCCTAATTAATGACCATCGATCAAGATTGCCAAACTTACCTTAGACACCAACTGGTTAATCAGTTTCAATTGGATCTACTCATGGATTTAGGTTCGACCGCTGAGCTCAAGATCAAGTCCATTTGGGTCTAATCAAAGATATGGACTCGACCAACTACAACTATTGTATTGGCTCTAGAAAAATTTTGATTTAATCTAGTTTCTCTTTTTAGTCTATTTGATCTTTGATTCTAACCTTAGGTCTAACCCAATTAGGAGGACCTGATCAAGCTAACCCATAAATCCATCACCCATGTTTTATGCAAATGATATTAGACCTTTAATTCATAATTCTAGATCTAATAGGTTCAACTTAATTCTCAATTAAGTTTCAGGTGGTGGGTAGAGGTTTGATATTTAAAAATAATTTTAAATTTTATAAAATATTTTTATAATTAATTTTATGCACCATCATTTAGATCTGAAACTTGAATCGGCTCATCCCTGGATTGAGCCAGCTCATCCCTGGATTGAGCCACTCATCATAATGGGTTGACTAAGTTTCAAAACCTAGTTGACTCATTGATGATGAACTATTAATCATAATTTTTAGCCTATAATAATGAGTTAGCTCAATAAAAATTGAGCTGAGGAATCAGGATCTTGAGTCGACCCAAATAATACTGAGTCGACTCAACAGGCAAACTACAACAATTACATTAATTTTAGATCAAAATAATTTTGCATAAACAGTAATAAAATCAATCATAAATCATTTAAAACTATTCTAAACATGTTCATGATTTTAGATTTTATTTGCAAAGATTAGATGCAACCACTACAAGAAAATAAGTTATTAGCTATGAAAAATTTTTATTGCTAATAAGTCAAATTCATCGCTAATAATAATTAGTGACGAAAATTTTATCACTAAAATTTTGACACAAAAAATACCATCGTTGATAATATTTTATGATGAAAAGTCTATTTCCATCGCAAATAACCTTAATTTATGACAAAATATTTTAGTCATAAAAAATAAAAAATAAAAAAACTTATTCAAAAAAAATAATTTATGATGAAATAACAGTTGCTAATAATAATTAATAGTGATGAAAATATATTCATGGCTATTATTCACTTTTAGCGATAAAAATTTTTTATCGCAACAAATTTTATTCAATGAAAAAATAATAATTGAAAAACTTTAGCGACTAATATTTACATCATAAATAAATATTTTTTTGATGGAACTTTACGTCGCTAATAAGTATTTGCGACAAAAATTTTTCATCACTGTTAATTATATATTTTTTAAAAAATTAAATTATTTTTATAAATTTTTTACAATAAAATTTTATCAATAATAATTTTGTTGCTAATTATTTTTTTAAATTTTGGATATATTTTTTAATTTATATGTATAATTTTTTTATATATTAAAAAATTTAAATAAAAAATTTATACAATAAAATGATAAATAAATTTTATTATTTTATTATATCAAATTAAAATTATAAGAGTTTTAAAAAAAATACATCAAAAAATTATCACATATCGGCATGTGGAGAACGAGGTAGGGATGGAGAATGCTCGACGGAGCTCGGACCGATGATGGAGCTCGGACCGATCTGCTGCTACCCCAGCATCTGGATCGTCTGCTCTATTTGCGCCATTCAATCCATCATCTGGATCTAGAACTGCTGATATTGGCTGATGCATTCAGTCAGCTCCTGAGCTCGTTGCTCAACCTGCTGTTGATCTTCGGCAACCTGCTGTCGATCCTCGACAGCCTGTCTCTGCCCCTTCATCAATCGAGCCTAGCACGTAGAACGGATCTCAGCCCTAGATGATTGTGAAGATGAAGGAGCAGTGATCCCATATCTTGACCCCTAACATAATTGAGTCTCGTACCGAGCACCTGATCATAGATCTCATCATCTGTGGGTGCGATCGAGCCCTTAGGGCTAGGCTAGGATCTCATATCGGTCACGATGTTGAAAATAAAAATTAAAGTTATTTTAATTTTTTAATAAAGATCAAATTATGAATAAAAAATCAATTGAAAAAACTTACAAAGAGCTCCTGGCTCCCCATCGTCCACTCCCCCGACCATCACTAGTGGGTCTGCTGGTGGATATCGATTCTACCAGAAAGCTCGCCACTCTCAGCAACTCTCTGTAATTTGAGAATTATCTAAAAAAATTTTAAATAATTAGAGAAACATATCATAATTAGAAATTTAAAAAATACGTACCATGTGCTCCATGTGATGAGCAAATGATCTCGAACCCCCACAATATGGCACGGTCTATCTCGCCCGATTTACCGCATTCTGGGCACATCATCTCTGTAAAATTAGCAGTAAAATTAGTAGATAACAAATATAATTTAAGAATAAATGATTAAGTCATTAAAATTTAAAAAAAAAATAGATGTGTAATCTGATATGCCGGATCCTCGTAATGCCGGCGTATGGTAGTCCAATCATTGATGGTGATGCTGTCGTAGGACTGCAGCCGTGCTGCCTCTTGCCCATCAGCCTGCACCACCCAGTACCAATGCTGATGCATGTGACCGTGATAATCCTTGAAGTGCAAGGATAGATGGGTATCGATTGCTCGCCTCACACGATCATCCTCGAAATCGATGATGTCAAATACACCCTGTCAATAACAAACATTAGAAGAATACTATACGAATTAAATATTTATAATATAATTTATTCTTCTTGTAAGTGGGTGTAGAAAACCTGTCTCTGAGCCGGGACAATATGACACCAATCGAAGAGCATCACCGGGGCATAGCTGCGGCATATGATGCCCAGCTCGATCTGCCATGGCTCACACCATCCCCTAATGGGTCTGGTGTAGTCGGCCGATATCTCTATCCAGAGATGCTGTCTCGGTGCTCACATCTCCAACGCTCTAAAGCGAGGTTCTTCGATGGACCTCATCCTTGCCTGACCATCGATGTAGATTGATCTAAAATAATAATAAATAAATCATTAATATGATCCAAATAAAAGAATCAAATTTGATTATATATAACGTGTAATGATTTATACCACTGGGACCAGCCTCACTGGGACTCATCTCACTGGGATCCGGCTCAGTCGTAGTCGGCTCACTGGGACCTGCCAGTGTAGGACCCTCTAACACTAGAGCTGGTGAGGCCATGAAGATCGGTGAAGGCACTTCAACCTTCGAGCTATTTGTAGGTAACTGTGAATGCGACCGTCATCGTCTATCTCCTGGTGCTATATCTACAAGAATTAAGATGTAAATAAATATAATATTATATAATAATAATAATAAATAAATAATATTCTAATGAATATAATTATATCGCATATCATTACTACAACACAAAATTGAATGAAGAATAAAAATCTACTCATCAATATTCGTATCTTCCTCGATGTGTAGATCTTCGTCCGAATCATAGTAATCGATATATGTATCATCTTCTATCTCTTCATCATTTATGAACTGATCATCGCCCTCTGACTCATCCAGATTAGATACAAAATCAGCTTCAACTTCGTTGGATGGGAGATCAGCCCTATTCAAAGGTACCGTTACAAGTTCTCCATCAACCAAAAACTCGGCTGATGTTTGTTTTTCTTGCTGAAAAGCTTCCTCTTCATGTAAATCTAAAATTTTATTCATCTCTAATCGAGTTGGTATGTCATATACGCTTCTAAGTGTTATTTTTTGTACGACATGTCAATTACTTTGATACTTTAAGTTCTTCAAATATATTACTTGTTTCGCTTAAGTTGCTAATATGTACGGCTCATTTTGACATCATGTTCGTGCAAGATTTACACTGATAAATTATGAATCGACATGAATCCCGATCTTTTTATTACTAATATCCCATCATTCACACTGAAACAAAATATAGAATTACTGGACCCATACTTCAATTCTATGATATCTACCAGTACACCATAATAATCAATCTCTTCTTCTCCTTCATAGCCTGTTGTAGCAATTCCACTATTTTGGATCCATCGTTGCATCTCAAGCTCTCTTGTGTGAAATCTCATTCCTCCAATAATACAGGATGTGTAGTGATTAACCCTTTGATCGGGACCACATGCTAAATCGTGCAACTCATCGGTTGCACCCACTTCTTTATTGAATACTTATGTTTCATCTGCATCATAAGATAAAAAAATTATATTGATTGAAATAATATTATTTATAAGTAAATAAATAACATATCACTAATGCAACTTACAAGATCATCAAACCATTTTATAAATTTTCTCCTATGTCGACCATCGACATCCGTATTATTTTCTCTACATAGTATACTCTTGTGCTCACTGCAAGAAGTTACAATTTTTAATTTTACATCGACATAAAAAAAATTTTTGATTATTAAATAGTATCGTAAGATGATACTTACTCAATAAAATCTTTAATTTTTTCATAATTATTTAGAATGTAAAAATATGCCTTGGATAGCTCGTTCACGTCCATAAATTCAAATTTTTTTGCACCAATAAGTCGAACCGTTTGTTTAAATATAAACAATGTTGGCTCATTGTCACCCCATTCATGATCTGCATTACGATCTGTACGATTAAATCTTGTTTTGATATCATCAAGATACATCGAGCAGAATATGACAGACTCGGTAGCTACATATGCTTCCGCTATAGACCCTTCAAGTCTTACTTTATTGTGCACATATTTTTTTAAGGTGTACAAGAATCTACAAACAAAAATAAATTTAAATTTTATAAATGCATTTACATCTTATAATTGATATGAAAAAATACGTATAACTTCTTTATCTTTCAATAGGATACATCCATTGATAATGTACCGATCTGGCTAAAAGAGCTTTCTTTGAAAAATAGACAGCCAGATACACCATAACATCAAAAAATGATGATAGAAAAATTTTTCTAACTTACAAAGAATGAGTACGATATCTTTCTCTGATCTCTTAAGTAAGTTAATCTTCAATTTTCGGTAACATAGTTCTTGAAAGAATACTCCCAACTCAATCAATGCAGTTGGAACATTACCACCCAAATAGCCACGCATGACCACAGGAAGCAAACGTTCCATCATCACATGAGAGTCATGACTTTTTATGCCAGAGATATTGCCGTCATTGTTCTCAACACACCATGATACATTTGAAGCATATGCATCAGAAAAATTTACGATTTTGAACCATTCATAGAAATTCTTCTTTTCCTCTCCAAACAGTGAATAATATGTGGGTGGCATAAAAAATCTCTTACCTCGACGAACTAAATACAACTCTGATCGAATTTCCATTTTTTGCAAATCAAGATGAGTTTTTGTACCATCTTTTATTCTTCCTAAAATATTCAATACAGTACCAATGATATTATCACAAATATTCTTTTTAATGTACATTACATCTAGATTATGATAAAGTAGTAGCTACTTTCAATACAATAGTTTGAAAAAGATGCTTCACTTTGTCCAATTCAGCTCTGCTTCAGTATGCTTTCGCTTGCGAGTACCCGATATTTTTTAAAATTGGATATTTTCAATGATTTCAAGTTGTTCTAAAATTTTTGATCCATTTAACTCCTTGGGTGGCGGATGTTGATTGGACTTACCATCAAAGAATTGATTATAACGGATCCTCCAAGAATGATTAGCAGAAAGAAACCGCTGATGACCCATGAAACATATTTTCTGTCCGTGCTTTACATGTAAGGAGGATGCATCCCTATTGTATATTGGACATGCCAAATATCCTTTGGTGCTCCATCCAGATAAATTTTTATATGCTGAAAAATTATTTATAGTCCATAAAATCGAAGCATGCAACTTAAAATTACTTCGACTCACAGAATCATATGTCTGAACCCCATTTTTTCATAACTCCTTCAGATCATCAATCAAAAGTCGTAGATATACATCAATTTCATTATCCAATGCTTTCGGACCCAGAATCAACAATGACATAAAAATAAATGGTTCTTTCATGCACTTCCAAGGTGACACATTATATACAACTAGCATCACAGGCCACATACTATAAGAGGTACTCATATTATCAAAGGGATTAAATCTATCTGTTGCTAGATCAAGCCTGATATTGCATAGTTCACTTGCAAAGTGCGGATGCTTTGCATCGAAGTCTTTCCACACTAAAGAGTCAGTCGGGTGGCTAAGTATGTTCTCTTCCAAAATCCGCTGCTCATAATGCCATCTCATTTCTTTAATTATCTTTATGGACATATACAACCTTTGAAGTCTTGAAATCAATGAAAAATATCTCAAAATCTTTTGAGGTATCTTCTTTCCTTTTCTATTATCAGTTTTGTATCTAGGTTCACTGTAATTCGAACAATCAGTTGCTTGTTCATTATCCTTGTAAAATAATATGCAGTCATTTTTGCAGGCATGTATAGGAGTATAGCCAAGTCCAATTTTTTGCATGTATATTTTTGCTTTAGAATATGATTTCGACAGTCTCTCTCCATCAGGCAGAGCTACTTTAATCATTGTTAAAATTTGATCAAATGACTTCTAACTCCATCAGTTCATAATTTTAATATAAAGCAATTTTATCAAAAATTCTAACTTGAAAAACTTTATACAATTTGGATAAAGTGGCTCTCGTGCATCCCTTACAAGCTTTGTAAATTCTACCTCAAGCTGGATATTATGTTCATGATCAAAATTGCTTTCAGATGCAACAATATTCATTTATACATTCGAACAAGCACCTTGATGTAAATCATCTAACAATTCTTCTATACCACTATATTCGACAGGTCCATCAGCATCACTATCATCTTCAGTATCATCATCGTCGCACACCACCTCATTTGGATCACCCTCCCCATGCCATGTCTAACAAGTATACTTCTTATCCATACCATATTGTAGCAAATGCTCCTCAACAAGTGTTATGTGACGATATACCATATTAACACATCTCTTACATAGACACTTTATCCGACTAGCACTGTCAGCCTTATGCCGTGCAAAGTCAATGAAATCTCGAACTCCTTTTCGATATTCAGGCAAAAAAATTTCTCGAGCATTCATCCAACTTTTGTTGATATTCATCTAACAATAAACACAAAACCATTAACAACCAAAAAAAGTTTCATGGTATTCAGGATCCCGATCCGAATTTCGAATTGAATCGCATTCCAAATTCTAGGCAAAATCTCGACTCGGATCCAGATCCGGATCACTTCATACAAAATAACACATATTAAAAAAGATATGCAAACTGAACATTAACACAGAAAATGTGTGGCCCTATTCCTTTATGAAGTAAAAATGCGTGATCCTATCCTTTTCAAATCATTACTAACATGTGTGGCCCTATCCCTTTTAGAAAAGTAATAATCTTATTATTGTTATTAGTGGATATTTCATCTCATTTTTATAAAAATTTTGACAGTATCTCTCCATGGTTCTCCAAGTATATGATGTGGATATGGTGCCCACGCATCCTATCCACCACATATCAGGAGAACAATAGACAGATAACTACTGAATATCACATAATGAAATAAAATATCAACTATTAACAATAATAATATTATTACTTTTTCAAAAAATCTGAATACGGGATATTTAAGTTTCGATCTCGATGAAGATTGAAACTTGAACGGAAATCTATGGCTCAATATAATTTAAGTACTATCTTTGAACATGCATTCGAAGATGAATTTCTAATTTATCAAAAAGGAATAACTTTGTATTAAAATTTTTTTATCAAAAATTTTAATAGAATTTTTTCTAAAATAGAAATATCTTTTTTATTTATAATTTCAGCAACATACAAAATAGCACATAAAATAATTTAATTGTAACAAGTAACAGTAACGTGCATTGTGTTAGTGAAAAAATAATCAGTCAAATAATTAACTAACTTCAGCAGTAACACTAAAAAATAATATGCAACAATTATAATAATATACAATCATTATAATAATATGCAGTAATTATAATAATTCGAGTGCCCTAGCCCAGCCCAGCACTCCCCGAACCCGACCCGACCTGGCACGAACCAGACCCGACCCGACCCAACCCAACCCACCCCGACTCCACCCGATCTGCCCCGACCCGACCCGACCTGGCTCCACCCGACTCGCCCCAGGCCGACCTGACCTGGCCCGACCCGCCTCATTCCGGCCCGACCCAGAACCGACCCAGCCCAGACCCTACCATCCCCGACCCGGCACGGACCAGACCCGACCCGACCGGACCTGACCCGCCCCAGCCCGACCTGACCCGCCCCAGCCCGACCCAACCCGGCTCCACCCGACTTGCCCCAGCCCGACCCGACCTGCCCCGCTCCACCCGACCCACCCCAACCCGACCCGACCCGGCTCCACCCGACTTGCCCAAGCTCGACTCGACCAGGCCCGACCCACCTCATCCCAGCCCGACCTGCCTCATCCTGGCCTGACTCAAAACCGACCCGGCCCAGACCCTACCATCCCCGACCCAACACGGATTAGACCCGACCCGACCCGCCCTAGCTCCACCCGACCCACCCCAGCCCGATCCAACTCGGCTCCACCCGACTCGCCCCAGCCTAACCCGACCGAACCCGACTCCACCCAATTCGCCCCAGCCCGACCCAACCCGACCCGCCCCATCCCGGCCCGACTCGACCCAACCCGACCCGCCCGACTCCACCCGACCAGCCCCAGCCTAACCCCACCCGATCAAGCCCGACCCGCCCCACCCCAGCCCCAGGCCCCGGCACACACGCCGGCCGCGGCATGCTGGCCACGGCACGCCGGCACCGTGCCCGGCACATCGATCCTGCCACGCAGGCCCCGGCACACAGGCACGTAGGCCCACCATCCCGACCCAGGCGGTCGTCCCCAGCACGTAGGCCGTGGAACGCCACCACTGTGTTATCACGGCCCGCAGGCCCCACGTGGCCGCGGGCCACCATCCCAGCCCAGGCGGCCGTCCCCGGCATGCCGGCATTGTGCTCGGCACATCGGTCCCGACATGCAGGCCCGCAAGCCACAGCACGCAGGCCCACCGTCCCAGCCCAGGCAGCCGTCAACGGCACGCCGGCCATCGTGTGGCCGCGGCCCGCAGGCCCCATGCGATCGCAAATTTTCGTCCTGGCCCAGGCGGCCGTCCTTAGCATGTCGGCACCGTGCCTGGCATGCCGGCCGCGGCATGCTGGCCCCGCGCTATTCCCCATCCCCATCCTCGGCCCAAACACAATCCAAAAAAATAAAAAGCTCAACACAACTCACCTCGACGGCAGCGGCGACGACAGAAGAGCTCCGGACGGCGGAGGAAATCAGAGGGGATAAGGGAGGCAGCGAGGCCGAGACAAGAATGCGAGAGGCCAAGTGCCGTGGGGGGGAAGAGGAAAAAAAATGGATTTCTGATGGGACGTGAAGGGACGCGGGGTATTAGCGACGTAATTTTTCATCGTCAATAATTAATTTTCATCATAAATAAATTGAACGAAAAAAATATTTGTGATGAAAAATATATTTTCGTCTCTAACAACGTTATTAGCAACAAAAAAATTTTTCTATCGCTAATAATTCCCGCCATAAAAAAATTTTTCATTGAAAAAATTCTCACCCTGAAAAAATATTATTTACGATGAAAATAAGTTGTTTCATTGCTATTTATATAATTAGTGATGAAAATTTTATTCCATCGCTAATAATCATTCAAAAAAAAAAATTAATTTGGATAATGCAATGATATATGTGATATATATATATATACATATATATATATATATATGAATATATGTATGTATGTTTGTATATGTGTATGTATATGTGTGTATCTATAGATATATGTGTGTGTGTGTGTGTATATATGTATATATATGCACATATTAAGTTGGTAAAGTCTTTGGTTGTAGGATCAACTGAAATGAGATCAAATCTTACCTCCGTTTTTGGGAGTCTAGGGGTATTTTGGAGAGGGGAACCATAAAACATAAAATAGACTAATCAAACAAAGATACGAAAAGATTTTAATCGACATACTTATTTTACTCCAAACCAATATTATATATTGATTTATATATACAAAATTATATGTTACTTTATATAATATAAATAGAATAATATTTTATATCTTGCACTAAATAAATTGATATTTATCTATCTTATTTTTAGATCAAAATTAAAGGTTAAAAATATAACTTTTGAATGTAAATAATTAGATACTCGAGAAAGGCATATTAGAATGATAAAAATCACAAGAAAAAATACCATGATAAAAAGTAGGAATAGAAATAAAAATAATCACCTCGAGCATGCCTTCATCAACCCCATCCATTTCGACCCTCCCATACCCCAACATTTGCGACAATATAATTTTTATAGGCCATGACTTTTCACGTGCCTTTTATATACACATATCTTGATATTTCACATAACTTTATTTTTCACATATTATTTTTTAAAACTATCTTATAATTTTTTATAAATATAATAATATTTATTATAATATATTCCTTCAATATGAAAGTTTTTTAAATTTTTAAAATTTTTTAACCATTAGCGATAAAATATTCCATTGTTAAAACTCATTCTAACAACAAAAAAAGCTCATTGCATCATTAATAGTTTAGTTTTTTAAATTTAAAATTATTTTTTTAAATATTAGCGATAAAAATAATTCATCATTTATAATCGAAGATTTACGATGATAATACAATTTATCATCGTAAATAGTTCATTATTTATGATAAAAATATTCCATCACAAATTATTTTTTATTTTTAAATATTTAAAATTTGAAGTTTTCCAATAAAAAATATTTTTTTCATCACTAACATTCATATTAGTGATAAAAATATTTTCATCATTAAGAAAATGATTAGTTTTTTTGTTTAAAAATTATTTCCATCTAAAAATTTATTGCAAAAAAAAGCTTATTAGCATCGCAAATAACTTATTTTTTGAAATTTTATATTTTTTAATTTTTTAATTATTAGTGAGGAAACATTTCAACATAAATGTTCCATATTTTTTCACAAAAATTTTATTTTTTCATCATAAATATTTTGTTATCTACGATGTTATATTTTTGTCGCAACTAATTATTCTATTTTAAATTTTTAATTTATCTAACTTTTTAAACTATTAACGATAAAATTATGCATCGTTAATATTTTTAATTTATGATAAAAAATCTTTATTGATCATAAATAGTTAAATTATTTGCGACTAAAATTTACATCATAAATAATTGAAAATATCTAATTTTTAATTTTTTTTGACTTATTAGTGATGAAAAAAATTTATCGTAAATAATATTATTGATGATGCAAAATCTGATTTTATCGAAAAAAGTTTTAGTATTTCTAATGAAAATAATTTCATCAATAATATCTTTATATTATTTATTTTAAAAAAAATTATTTATGATGAAAATTTTCATCGTAAATATTCTGTTTATTACGATGCAAGCAATATTTTCGTCGCTAATTATTTTTATTTGTGATGAAAAAACTTATTCATCGTAAATATTTTTTTATTATTGATGAAAAATTTTTATCATCATTGATATTGTTATTGACGATGAAAATTCTATCCATTGTAAATAATTTCATCACTAAAAATCTCTTCCCTTATAGTGAACTATTTTTCATACAATGTATCATATACACAATCTTATGATTTTGAGAAAAATAAATTTTTTTTTCGCATTCATCTTCATGGGATATAGTCACAATGGCACCCCTACATATCATAAGTAGATCTAATTGAATGAAAAAAAGATAGATCTAATCTCTGTTACCTCCTATGATCGGACGGCCTGGTGACAAATCCAATCTGATTACTTCGCTATTCAAATCATCTAATCTAAATAATTTAGATCTAATTTAAATTATTTTAGATTTGATTATTATATTTTGATTATATTAAAATTAGATAATAATCATCATAAATAAATTTCACATGCTTCAAATTAAAATCAGACTTTATAAAGATCAGCACAAACTAGGACAACATTTGCACCGTAAGGGGTAAACCTTACAACAGGACAACCTTATATCAGTTTGTGTGATCAGATCTATAACTAATTTTAGATCTAAATATCATATATCAAATCTAATCTAAGTTAAATTATAGATCTATATGCATATAATATCATGTCATATCGAATCGTGGCTCTGATACCACTGATGGGATACGCAGGGGTTTCATGAATGCATTTCAAAAATTTTTAGCAAAGAATATTAGATTAAACTATTTAATCTACAAAGGTATGCATAAGATCTGATCTTAAAACTCCAACAAATAGATCTATGATATGAATTTTTATGCATAAAAATCTAAATTTAAAATGACGAGCAAACAGCATTTAGTAATAGATCTAATCTATCACTTCTAGGGTTTCGAACCCAATATCTGAGCATAGATAGTCAAACTCCATAATCAAGAATGTAGATCTAGAAGTCTTCTCTAGTCGTTCACAGTCGCACAAGTGTCCGGCCTCTATGGATGGTCTACATAAAGTCCCTCAGACCGATTAGCCCTCCACAGGAGTGCTAGCTCGTGCAGTCGGCTTCTGATAGCAGATCTGACTTGATCTTCTTCTTTGATCATCTCAGATCTTTTTGATATTGAAGATGGATCAGAGGAGGATGTTGGATGGTAGAGAAAAATCTGATGAAGACTCTCTTCCCTTTGATTTTTTCCTCACCCAAAAACCTAGAACAGTTCTAGGTCTCTCCCCCGAGAGGAGAACGGTCTCCTCTTTTGTTCACGCCAAGGAAGAAAGAAAACCACCCAAACCTCATACTCTAAAGAAGGATTTTGGGCCCTCCTTCTCTCTGATATCTTATGATGAAAAGCTCTCTCTTGTTGGTACATAAAATTATGACTTTTTTATGGTTGTCCCACAAATCAGGTAAGATAGAATAAGAGCTCGAGTTTATTACAATGCAAATCATTTTGAATTTCAATTTGACTCTAACTTTTTCTCATCCTTATCTGACTTAAAGAGGGACTTACCAGATAAAATTAGATGTAGAAAACTATTGAAAAGACTTTCTTTTCTCGCATACAATAGACACCTTCAAAAATAGCCAACGTGTGAAAGGATATGGATAAGGTTATAGGTTGAAATTCAAATCATTTTGAATTCAAATTAAAACCAACCAAGTCCTATCCTTAATAGGTGACAAAAGAAAGATTATCTTCTAATTTTTTAATACACAAACTGATTTTATACGGTGAGAAAAGGCATGGGATAATTTAGGTGTCGCAAGAGAGAGAGTCCCATTCATTTGGGACTCTAGGGTTTAACTAATTAGATTTCTTTCAAATCCAATCCAATTAGATCCAAATAAAACATGATGAATCTAATTTAATTAAGCTCTTATAATTTTAATTAAATCTGACCAAATCAATAAATTAATTGAGTCATAGATCCGATCAAATTAGGATCATTTCTCCCTTACCAATTAGGTCATCTCATAACCTAATCAGACCTGACCTGATTGAATCCAATTCAATCAGACTTGATCCAGACTTTAATGCTCAATCAAATTAAGTTAATTAATAATCTAATCACTAATTAATTCTCTATTAATGATAGAGTCCAAGTCCAATGGGACTCTTCTCTAGAGTTTTCATCCAGTGGGACTCTTCAGTAGAGTCCCCATCCAGTGGGACTCTTCAGATTAGCCATGTGATCGGAGAGAAACTTCTAATATGTGTGATCCCATAGGTTCAAACCTAAGTCGGTAGTATAGAAATTGATTTTTGTACCAATCAGAGTAACCATCTAGTAATGATATCCGACATCCAGATAGGCCGAATGTATGCAAAGCAATACTTAAGAACCTATTTGGATATAGTTACCGCATAATTTATCTCTTTGACCCTTGATGCTAGGATGACCACGAGGTTAAACTGTCAATTCTTAACAGTGCATCTATTATATGTCTCAACCTAATAAATCCTGTGAATTCTCACAAAGATTGCCCTGGCCAAGGTCTTACTAAATTGAAACATAAAGCATTCTCTCTAATTTTTTGGAGTGATCAATTCCATCTTGATTCACGCACCAACTTCACAAGTACTTGACTGTGTCCAGAAACCTTCCGATCTTGAATTAAAAATTCAGGTAGTCTCCAAAGCACAGTGAGTTACTTTCAAGTCACTGTGGTGATCTCAGGTCGGAGGGACACTTATACTTATATCCCTTCGGAGTGACTCTTGACAACAGAGTGCTCTGGAGTTGGTCACTGTTGGGTATAAAATACCCTCAGCCGAAGTTCTTAGTAGGATTGACCCTCCCAAGACTCCTCCGACTTTCGACCGCAGACGGTATCTCCCCGGACTTCTCCAACAGCCGGATTCCCACAGTGCTGACTGAATTACCCCGACGGATGAACTCCCACTACACCACCCGAGCTCCTTCAACATGAGTTCCCCCAGTTATCTATTAAACCATCCTAAGCGCTCACCAAGCTCCGTCGCCAGCCGACTTTCTACGACTACCAGCTGCTCCCCGAATCCCTTTCAGACTTCTTCCAGCCAGGTTCAACTCCAATCCGAACTACCCCAGACTCCGCCAACGGCTGAACTTCTCCAACGGTAGATTCCTACAACTACCAGATTTCAGTCCGGACTCCTACAGGAGCCGGATCTCATCCCCAACCTCGACTGTGGAAAGGCTTCACCCGGACTCCTACGGGAGCCGGGCTCCGCCCTCGATCCTGATTGCTGGTAAACTTCGTCCGAACTCCTAAGGGAGCCGGACTTCATCCCTGAATTTGATTGCAGGTTGACTCAGCCTGAACTCCTACGGGAGCCGGATCTCGTCCCCGACCTCGATCACGGAAAGGCTTCACCCAGACTCCTATCGAAGTCGGGCTCCGCCCTCGACCCCGATTGCTGGTAAACTTCGTCCAGACTCCTAAGGGAGCCGGACTTCATCCCTGACTTTGATTGCAGGTTGACTCAGCCCGAACTCCTACGGGAGCCGGATCTCATCCCCGACCTCGACCGTAGAAAGGCTTCACCCGGACTCCTACGAGAGCCAGGCTCTGCCCTCGACCCCAATTGCTGGTAAACTTCGTCCGGACTCCTAAGGGAGCTGGACTTCATCCCTGACTTTGATTGCAGGTTGACTCAGCCCGAACTCCTACGGGAGCCGGATCTCGTCTCCGATCTCGACTGCGGAAAGGCTTCGCCCGGACTCCTACGGGAGCCGGGCTCCACCCTCGACCCCGATTGCTGGTAAACTTCGTCCGGACTCCTAAGGGAGCCGGACTTCATCCCTGACTTTGATTGCAGGTTGACTCAGCCTGAAGTCCTACGGGAGCCGGATCTCGTCTCTGACCTCGATTGTGAAAAGGCTTCACCAGGACTCCTACGGGAACCGGGCTCCGCCCTCGACCCCGATTGCTGGTAAACTTTGTCCAGACTCCTAAGGGAGCCGGACTTCATCCCTGACTTTGATTGCAGGTTGACTCAGCCCGAACTCCTACGGGAGCCAGATCTCGTCCCTAACCTCGACTGCGGAAAGGCTTCGCCCGGACTCCTACGGGAGCCGGGCTCCGCCCTCGACCCCGATTGCTGGTGAACATCATCCAGACTCCTAAGGGAGCCGGACTTCATCCCTGACTTTGATTGCAGGTAGACTCAGCCCGGACTTCTACGGGAGCCGGATCTCGTCCCCGACCTCGACTGCGGAAAGGCTTCACCCGGACTCCTACGGGAATCAGGCTCCATCGTCGACCCCGATTGCTGGTAAATTTCATCCGGACTCCTAAGGGAGCCGGACTTCACCCCTGACTTTGATTGTAGGTAGACTTCACCCGAGCTCCTACTGGAGCCAGACCTCATCTCCAGCTCCAGCTGTAAGAAGACTCCATCCGGACTCCTGTGGGACCCGGACCTCATCCCCGACTTCAACTGAAGGAAGACTCCATCCGGACTCCTGCGAGAGCCGGACTCCAAGCTCCTCTTGGACGGGTGGCTAGCCACCTCTCTCCGCCAGACACCCCAACCGAACTCCGACCGATAGGCCCGGACCCCCTGGCAGGCCGCAGCAACAGCCACGACTCTGCTCCACCTCCTGCGATGGATTCCACGCGGCTCCATCACTCCCTGGCAGGCCATAATAATGGCCACAATCCTGCTCCACTTCCTGCGATGGATACCGCACGATTCTTCCATTCTCTAGCAAGTCGCGACAACGGATGCCGCTCCGCTCCCTGTGGCAGACTCCACGTGGCACGCCCCAATGATAGCCATGGGTCCACTCCACTACTCTCCACAACAAACTCCTCCTGACTCTGGGCGGCCCACTGCCAGACGGTTACAGACATCGCTATCAGTTTGTTGCCCCCTCCGCCTATAAAAGGGGGACCCCAGATACGTTATTCTCTAAGCTCTCATTTTTACCTAGTAACTCTGCTAAAATTTTCATTCGAGCACTCCATTCTTGTTGAGGCAGAGAACTGACTTGAGCGTCAGAGGGTCTTGCCGGAGCAACCCCACCTCCGGTTTAGACTTCTTTTGCAGGTCCCGACGGCGACCGCGACCCCCACAACTCTAGCTTCTCCGGCGCAAGTGGACTTTTGCACCAATAGGATTGGCGCTAGAGGAAGGGCTGTGTCTTCGCAGTACCCTTGTTCTTAAAGGAGCGCTCAACGAGACCGCCCCCGGGCATCTTTTCCGACGTCCTCTCCTCCTTCCTCTACTTGGTCTTTGCCCGATGCCTCCCCGCAAGGCGTCCACGCGATGATCCACGGCCTCCACGGCCAGATCTCAGGCTCCGGCCTCACCTCCAGTTTCCCAGCCTCCTCCTCCTCCTCCGATAATGGCGGTCGGTGCGGAGCAATTTGATCTGCTAGCGCAGCAGGTCAGAGGCCTCACTGAAGCTGTGCAGGCCATGCAGCAGCAGCAGCCGCAGGCATCAGTGCGCCTGGAAAGAGTGTCACCGGAACACCAGAATCCGACGATGAGACGGGCCACTTGGGCCAGCCACCCCATCTTTCCTGGGGAGACGAACCCGAGGGTGGAGAGCCCTCAGTCGGATCACGACTCCACCCCTGGAAGATCTCTACCCCCATTCTGCCAGAGGACCCTCGAGACCCGTAGTCGAGAGGATTTCCTAGACCGGAGGCTCCAGGAGATGAACCGACAGATCGAAAAACTCCGCCGTGCTCCCCCCGCTTATGGTGAGGATATTTACACTGACCTCCCCTTTTCTCAAATGATCATGCAGGAATCGATCCCACCAAACTTCAAACTCCCCTAGTTCGAAAGCTACAATGGGACTTCGGACCCGGTTGATCATCTGGAGGCCTTCCGGATGATGATGCTGCTTCATGGCGCACCCGACGCCATTTTATGCCGAGCCTTCCCATCCACCTTGAAGGGAGCGACGAGAAATTGATACTCGACGCTGAAGTCGGGTACCATCTTTTCCTTCGATCAGATAAGCCACCAATTTGTGGCCCATTTTGTCAACAGCCGGCGCCCCCGGAAGGGTTCGGAGTTCCTCATCAATATCAAGCAGAGGGAGGGGGAGTCCATTCGGGCCTACATCAACCGTTTCAATGTCGCAGCGCTGGAGGTTCGAAATTTGGACCGATCGGTAGCAATGGCCGCTCTGAAGGGCGGCCTTCAGAAGAATGACCTTTTGTTCTCCCTGGAGAAGAAGTACCTCAGGAATTTTGCTGATCTGTTGGCTCGGGTTGAAGGGTACGCCCGAACGGAAGAAGCCTTCAAAATGAAGGATGAGGAGACTGCGAGAGAGCGGCAGGCGGGAGACTCGAGTAAGCCTGCAGTCAAAAAAGGGCCGAGAGAAGCTCGGCCACGTTCTTGAACTCCTCCCGGGCACAAGCGTGTCCATACTCCTCCTCGGGTACGTAGGCAGAGAAGTTCGGATCGCGAAGTTCGGTGGGGTTCTCCACCGAGAAGATTCCACAACTACGCCTCCCTCAATGCCTCGAAGACCCAAGTACTGATGGAGGTCAGGGAGCAGCTCCCTAGGCCAGAGAGGATGCGCACACACCCCAGAAAGTGCAACCCCAACAAGTTCTGCCTCTACCATCGCGATCACAGCCATGACACGAAGGAATGCATCCAGCTCTGAGATGAGATCGAGGAGCTCATCCGGCGAGGTTGACTCGATAGGTTCATTCGACACCGGCCTGAGGGTAGAGAAGATCGGCCAAGGGCCCTGCCGCAACCTGAACCGCCAAGGAGGGAGGAACAGTCTGGAGATCGGCCTCCAATCGAGACCATCGACTCCATCACCGGAGGGCCTCAAGGAGGAGCAGACCTTCCATGACCATGGGACTCGAGAAATCTGTAAATGTACTACTCACGACTTTGCTTTGAATCAAAATTTCTTTCGACTTTGCATGTCTTTTCCTTTTGGCGGGGACTTGTTACGATTGGGGATAATCCCTTCAAACAATTAAAACAAGATCATGTTAGGAACAGGAGGAGAACCTCATCCTAACATGAGCAAAATGAAAGTCTGATTAATTTAAGATCGAATCGGGGGAGAGGCCCATATAACGGCCCTTGAGTGCCCCCATGGTCATGTTAGGAACAGGAGGAGAACCTCATCCTAACATGAGCAACATGAAAGATCGATTATTTTAAGATCGGATCGGGGGAGAGGCCCATATAACGGCCCTTGAGTGCCCCCATGGTCATGTTAGGAACAGGAGGAGAACCTCATCCTAACATGAGCAACATGAAAGATCGATTATTTTAAGATCGGATCAGGGGAGAGGCCCATATAACGGCCCTTGGATGCCCCCTGGGCCATGTTGGGGACGGAAAGAGAACCTCGCCCTAACATAGGCAAAGTCAAAGGCCCAGTTCTTTTAGACCGGATGGGGGGAGAGGCCCTACAACGCCCTTACGCACCCCCACAGCCATGTTAGGGACAGGAGGAGAACCTCGTCTTAACATGAGCAAAGTCAAAGACCCGGTTCTTTTAGACCGGATGGGGGAGAGGCCCTACAACGCCCTTACGCGCCCCCACAGCCATGTTAGGGACAGGAGGAGAACCTTGCCCTAACATGAGCAAAGTCAAAGGCCCGGTTCTTTTAGACCGGATGGAGGGAGAGGCCCTACAACGCCCTTATGCGCCCCCACAGCCATGTTAGGGATAGGAGGAGGACCTCGCCCTAACGTGAGCAAAGTCGAAAATTCGATTCTTTTAGACTGGATGGGGGGAGAAACCCTACAACGCCCTAATGTGCCCCCACAGCCATATTAGGAACAGGAGGAAACCTCATCCTGACATGAGCAAAGTCGAAAACCCGATTCTTTTAGACCAGATGGGGGGAGAGGCCCTCACGATGACCTTTATATGCCCCCACAGTCCTGTCGAAAATAGAAGAGAACCTCATCCTAACCTGAGCTGAGATCGACTACGTCAAGGACAGAAGGAGGACCTCGTCCTGACAATGACAAAAATCTGATCACCCAACATGATCGGATAAAGGGAAAAGCCCCCTCAATGGCACCTCCACACCTCTACGCGACCCCGCGAAAAGCAAGGGGAGGACCCTCACTCGGAAAGAGGAGAAAAATTAAGAAGGAAACCGATGAATTACACCGACAACGGACGAAAAACAAACCACACCAAAGACCTAGGGAACCTCATCTCAACAAAGACGGAAAGTTCCTACCAAACATCCCCGGCCTCTAAGAAGGCTCTCGACACAGGTCAAGAAAATAACAACCCCTTCGAGGTAATGCGGAGTTCGGACCATCGAGCTTGAGCCTACGGCCATGGACGACAAGAAAAGTAAATCAGCGTGGCGACGATTGGGCACCTCCAAACGACATCGACGTCGGACAAGTCTTAAAGACAAAAGAAGTTTGACGGATGATAATTTAATACAACACGTGGATGAGGTAACACAAAATCTCCTTTTCATTTCATTCACAAAATATACACTACAAAGCCCAGCAGGCTAAAGAAAGAAAAGCAAAACGACAAGAACAAGACGAAACAACAGAAGAAAAAATATATACATAGGAAGACGAAAAGACAAAAAGAGCCCTAAGGGGGCCCGGCTTCCTCCGACCTCGGACTTTCGGCTTCGACCCTCGCCAGGGAATCCCTTAAACATCTGACTTCTGCTTTCAATTCTCTCTCTCTCATTAATATCTCCATGTATCTTCGATGATATCGCTGGCTTTCGCTCTCCGCCTCTCGATGCCTTTTTCTCAGGACCTCAGATTCTGCCTCCGCATCCTTGACGGCCTGCTGCTCGCATGCCAGCTGGATCTTCAATTACTGCAGCTCGGTCGTCCTCCCCCCAAGGGTGATAGAAAGCTCTTCTGCAGTTCTTCTCAGGGTTGGAGTTCGCTGGAATCCCGAGAAGAAGCGAGCTAAGCCCTGCTAGCTAGCTGCCCTCGAAGGCGGACAGCCTCGGCCTGCTGACCTTCCACCGCCTTGTTTGTCGTCTCGATGTTGGCGAGGAGTTGATGCCCGAGCTGCAAGGGCAACAAGAGAGTCAGAATGGGAGCTGGGAAGTTAATTAAATGAAGAAATGAATGAAAAAAGGAGGATAAATCTACTTACTTCGAGGAAGGCCTCTAGCGAGTCTCAGACTCATTGTGTAGGATCGATGCGGATGATCCTCTGGACGACTTCGGGCAGTGAGCACCCGTCTACCAGCTTTTTTATTAGATCCCTGTCACTAAAGGGATCATCCCCCTGCTCCTCTTCAGAGCCGCGGGACTCTTCAGTGGCAGTCCGGTGATCGCCGACCCTGCGGGCCAAGGTCTTCCTCCTCTTCCTCCTCTCACCCCCTGGCACCTCCTCAGGATGGGTCTCCGAAGCGGGGACCTCGATAGGAGAACTCAAACCCCTCGGGGAAGCTCGGGCGGTGGGATGCTCAGTGTCTGGAAGGACGTCGGTGGCTGAGGTCGCTCGGGCGGGCGCGGTCGAACTCGTCCCCTCCGCTCTGGCCCTCTTCACCGGCCCGGAGGCCGCGGCGCCCTTTCTTTTAAGAGCCTTCAGGCCCCTGGCGAGCATCTGTGCTTCTTCGGCATCCATGCCTAGAAAAAAAAAAGAGAGAGAAAGAGAAAAGAAAAGGAGGGCGTGAAAAAGAAGAAAAGAAGAGAAGTGGGAGAAAGAGAGGAAAGGAAAAGAAAGAAAAAAAAAAAGAGAGATGAAATACTAGCGGGATCCAGGGGGCTCAGGCCGATGTTGAACAGAAACTGCTCCTTCAGGAGGTTGGAGAGAGAAAGAGTTGGATATTTGAGGAGTTTTTGGGAGGCTTGATGGTCGTCTCCCTCCAGGCTGGGCGCCCGACGGACGGAGTCCCTCAGGGAGCCCCAAGGGGGCAACTCTAGCCTCAAGGTCGGGCATCGAACATAAAGAAACTTCCCCTTCCAATTATGGATAGAAGAAGGGGCACCCTTCAGTAACCCCTTCCTACCGAACTGAGGGGAGAAGTACCACAATCCTTCACCGTGGGATGACGCTTGAAGGTGTAGAAGTATCTAAATAAGGAAAGGATGGGCTGGACTTCGACTACATGACAAAGAGAGAGGAACCCTATCAAAAACCTAAAGGAGTTCGGTGCAACCGAAGCCAAAGAAATGTCCAGAAATCGGAAAAGAGCAATGACAAAAGGCGGCAAAGGGAGTCGGAGTCCGGCATGGAAGGCCTCCTGGTACAGGCAGAAGCAGCCGGGGGGAGGGGCACTAGCCCGGTCGGACGGGCCAGGAAGTTCCAGTTCGTACTTCGGAGGAACCCCATACTGAACTCTTATCAGTTGGAGTTCGTCCGAAGTCAGAGAACAAGGAATGGCGTCCGGTGCAAAAATCAGACAAGGTTCAGCTCTACCTATCGGTTCATCTACCGCCTGAGGACTTCGGGAGACCGAGACAGACGAACTCCTAGAGCCGCTAGAAGAAGAACCCCTGGAAGACATCTAGAATCACACGAAGACCACTTACAGAGGTGAAATCCCTAAAAATCGGGAAAAATCACGGACAAGGTCTCGGGGGACTGATGCGCAGAGCAAGAGGAAGAAAGATCGAACGACAAAAGGAAGAACAAAAAGGGGAAGGAGTTTCGAGACTAACCTAGGCAATTTGGAGAAGTATGAAGGCACAAAAATGGGGACGGCTCGAGGAACGCCTAAGGCTGGGAAGGGCGCTGAGAAAAATTGAAGTTCTCAGGAAGAAGAAGGATGCTAGAACGAGACCGTCGGATAGAGCGGGACTCTTGGAGGCGGAGTGCGGGTTTAAATAGGCTCTGAGATCCAGCATAATGACGATTGCGAATCTCCTCTGGCCGGTCTCTTTTCGCCGCGTGTCCCACTCACCATAGTGGGCGGTTAAAAAGTGGCAGACAGCTGACAGTGCCTTTATTGCACCACGCCTTGAGCACCGTTCCACTACAGGTTTCAAAAGAGCCTCTTCGGATCACCTCGATTTGAAAAGACTTCGGTGCACGCGCATTAAATGTCAAAATATCTGAGGACGATCGTGCACGGACATCGAGGGAGCAACTTCGGCTGTGATAATCTTTCTGTACTTTCTTCATTCGAAATTCGAACTCGAAAGTAGGGGGACTGGTGTTGGGTATAAAATACCCTCAGCCGAAGTTCTTAGCAGGATTGACCCTCCCAAGACTCCTCCGGCTTTCGACCGCAGACGGTATCTCCCCGGACTTCTTCAATAACTGGATTCCCACAGTGCTGACTGAATTTCTCCGACGGACAAACTCCCACTACACCACCCGAGCTCCTTCAACATGAGTTCCCCCAGTTATCTATTAAACCACCCTAAGCGCTCACCAAGCTCCGCCACCAGCCGACTTTCTACGACTATCAACTGCTCCCCGAATCCCTTCCAGACTTCTTCCAGCCAGGTTCAACTCCAATCCGAACTACCCCGGACTCCGCCAACGGCTGAACTTCTCCAACGGTAGATTTCTATAACTATCAGATTTCAGCCCGGACTCCTACGGGAGCCGGATCTCGTCCCCGACCTCGACTGCGGAAAGGCTTCGCCCGGACTCCTACGGGAGTCGGGCTCCGCCTTCGACCCCGATTGCTGGTAAACTTCGTCCGGACTCCTAAGGGAGCCGGACTTCATCCCTGACTTTGATTGCAGGTTGACTCAGCCCGAACTCCTACGGGAGCTGGATCTCGTCCCCGACCTCGACCACAGAAAGGCTTCGTCCAGACTCCTACGGGAGCCGGGCTCCGCCCTCGACCCCGATTGCTGGTAAACTTTGTCCGGACTCTTAAGGGAGCCGGACTTCATCCCTGACTTTGATTGCAGGTTGACTCAGCCCGAACTCCTACGGGAGCTGGATCTCATCCCCGATCTCGACTGCGGAAAGGCTTCACCCGGACTCCTATGGGAGCCGTGCTCCGCCCTCGACCCCGATTGCTGGTAAACTTCGTCCGGACTCCTAAGGGAGTCGGACTTCATCCCTGACTTTGATTGCAGGTTGACTCAGCCCGAACTCCTTCGGAAGCCGGATCTCGTCCCCGACCTCGACTGCGAAAAGGCTTCGCCCGGACTCCTATGGAAACTGGGCTCCGCCCTCGACCCCGATTGCTAGTAAACTTCGTCCGGACTCCTAAGGGAGCCGGACTTCATCCCTGACTTTGATTGCAGGTTGACTCAGCCCAAACTCCTACGGGAGCCGGATCTCATCCCTGACCTCGACTGCGGAAAGGCTTCACCCGGACTCCTACGGGAGCCGAGCTCCGCCCTCGACCCCGATTGCTGGTAAACTTCATCCAGACTCCTAAGGGAGCTGGACTTCATCCCTGACTTTGATTGCAAGTAGACTCAGCCCGGACTCCTACGGGAGTCGGATCTCGTCCCCGACCTCGACTACAGAAAGGCTTCGCACGGACTCCTACGGGAATCGGGCTCCGTCCTCGACCCCGATTGCTGGTAAATTTCGTCCGGACTCCTAAGGGAGCCAGACTTCACCCCTGACTTTGATTGCAGGTAGACTTCGCCCGAGCTCCTACGGGAGCCAGACCTCGTCTCCAGCTCCAGCTGCGGGAAGACTCCGTCCAGACTCCTGTGGGAGCCGGACCTCATCCCCGACTTCAACTGAAAGAAGACTCCATCCGGACTCCTGTGAGAGCCAGACTCCAAGCTCCTCTCAGACGGGTGGCTAGCCACCTTTCTCCGCCAGACACCCCAGCCGAACTTCGATCGATAGGCCCGGACCCCCTGGCAGGCCGCAGCAACAGCCACGACTCTGCTCCACCTCCTGTGATGGATTTCATGCGGCTCCATCACTCCCTGGCAGGCCATAATAATGGCCACGATCCTGCTCCACTTCCTGCGATAGATACCACGCGATTCTTTCATTCTCTGGCAAGTCACGACAACGGACGCCGCTCCGCTCTCCGTGGCAGACTCCATGTGGCATGCCCCAGTGATAGCCACGGGTCCACTCTACTACTCTCCGCAACAAACTCCTCCTGACTCTGGGCGGCCCACTTCCAGACGGTTACAGACATCGCTATCAGTTTGTTGCCCCCTCCGCCTATAAAAGGGGGACCCCAGATACGTTATTCTCTAAGCTCTGATTTTTACCTAGAAACTCTGCTAAAATTTTCGTTCGAGCACTCCATTCTTGTTGAGGCAGAGAACTGATTTGAGCGTCGGAGGGTCTTGCCGGAGCAACCCCACCTCCGATTTAGACTTCTTTTGCAGGTTCTGGCGGCGACCGCGACCCCCACAACTCCAGCTTCTCCGGTGCAGGCGGACTTTTGCACCAACAATCACGTTCAGTAAAATGTACTCCTACATTTCACCTACATGCCATACTAGCATCTCCATGCTCCTTGGTTAAGAGGACAACCTACCTATATGGCATACAATGACCTACACTTAATATGTCTATCGTCCTAGTAATAGCATATCATTTGATCACGAACTCATTCAAAGACTAAACGATAAATTCTCCTATATCAATTTAAAATAGTCTTAAGGACTTTCATCATAGTACAGAAGTTCGATATAGAAGATGTACAAGCTTATGATAAAAATTATCAAATAAATATTCTTATTAATTAATTCATGTACAATTACATCAAATAGCACAACCGTCAACAGACTGACGATTGACTTTAGGACACATGTTCCAACATCGGTAACCTTTCAGAGATGCATGATCAATATTTTTCTGATATGGTTGAATGATTTCTGAAAATTTTTATGGATGACTTTTCTGTCTTTGGCCCTACCTTCTCCAAATGTTTAGATCATCTGAGATTAGTCCTAGAAAGATGTAAGAAGAAGTACTTAATTTTTAATTAGAAAAAATACCAATTCATGGTTAGAGAAGAGATAGATTTTGGCCATGTAGTTTCGAAAAAAGAAATTGAAGTGGACAAAGCCAAAGTAGACCTGATTGCAAGTCTTCCACCATCCAAGTCTGTCAAAGAATTTCGTTCATTTTTAGGACATGCTGGATTCTATAGAAGATTCATTATCAATTTCAGCAAAGTGGCTCATCTATTAACAAATCTGTTAGCAAAAAAAATCAAGTTTGAGTTCACTCCTGAGTGCCTAGAGTCTTTTGAATTTTTTAAAAAGGCACTCATTTCAGCTCTCATCATTCATCCTCCCTATCTGATTTGAACTTTTTAAACTAATGTGTGATGCATCCAATTATACTGTGGGCGCAGTTTTAGATCAAAAAATTAATAAGCTATCTAGAATTATTTATTATGCAAGCAAAATCTTAAATGATGTTCAGCTTAATTACACTACCACTGAAAAGGAGTTTCTAGCTGTTATCTTTGTCCTAAAAAAATTTAGATCCTATTTGGTTGGGTCACATACCATTATCTATACTGACCACTCAGTCATTAGACACCTCCTAGCAAAGAAAGATGCCAAGGCGTGCTTGATACGATGGATCTTACTTCTTCAAGAATTTGACATAGAAATCAGAGACAAAAAAAAAATAGAGAATACAGTAACTGATCACTTGTTTCGAATTATAGAAGCACCATCTAGTGAACCACCCATCAATGAATTTTTTTCTAATGAACAGCTCATGTCCGTGTCCACTGAACCATAGTATGCCGATATTATCAACTATTTAGTCATTGGTAAAGTCCTTTCTTATTGGACCACTCAGGACGGACACAAATTCTTTGCCCAAGTGAAGTATTTTATTTGAGATGATCTATACCTCTTTAAGCAATGTCCTGATCAAATCATTAGAAGGTGTATCCCGAATAATGAGGTTAGAAGTATTTTATCTTTCTGTCATGACCAAGCTTATAGCGGTCACTTTGCATCCAAAAAGACAGCTGCCAAAGTCCTCTAATGTGAATTCTATTGGCCTAATTTATTTAAGGATGCATACGAGTACTGTAAAAATTATGCTCGATGCCAACAAATGGGGTGAATCATCAAGAGAAATATGATGCCTCTCAACCCAATCTTGGTGGTTGAAATTTTTTATATGTGGGGGATCGATTTCATGGGTCCATTTCCAAACTTATTTGGAAATGAATACATTTTTATAGCTGTCAACTATGTTTCAAAGTGGGTAGAAGCTATTCTTTGTAAATCTACTAATAGCAAAGTGATTATAAAATTTTTGAAAAAAAATATTCTCTCTTATTTTGGCACTCCTAGAGCAATTATTAGTTATCAGGGGATACACTTTTGCAACCGACCCTTTTGCCATATTAATGAAAAATATAATGTCCCCCACAAGTTGGCCACATCTTATCATCCTCAAACTAGTGGGCAAGTAGAAGTGTCCAACAAACAGATCAAATAAATTCTAGAAAAAACTATTAATGCCAATAGAAAAGACTGATCCTTGAAATTAGTGATGCACTATGGATATACTAAACTACCTTCAAGACCAAACTAGGAATGTCTTCCTATATAATTATATTTAGAAAATCTTGTCACTTGCCTATTGAGCTAAAGCATAAAGCCATGTAGGCCATTAAAAATTTAAATATGGATTTGGACGTAGCCAGAAATTACAGAAAACTTCAAATTAATGAATTAGAAGAACTTAGAAATGAAGCTTATGAGAATGCTAGGATGTACAAGGAACGAACCAAAGTATTCTATGAGCAAGCAATTTTGAAAAAATCTTTTACTCCTAGATAAAAAGTTCTCTTGTATAATTTAGATTACACCTATTTTTTGAAAAGCTTAGGTCTAGATGGGTAGGACCATTCTTAGTTAAAGAAGTCTTCCCACATGGAGCTGTAGAAATTGAAAATTCAAGCAATGATGCTGTGTTTAAAGTTAATGGTCAAAGACTAAAATCATTCTTGAAACTGCCCAAAAAATGCATTGACGAAGTCATGGTTCTCTTTGAACCAACTTATCTCAATTAATTTGCTTGCAATATTTTATCTGGCTGAAGATATTAAACTTAGCACTTTTGGGAGACAATCCAATTTTTTTAAACTAATACCTTTTTTATTGAATAAACAGAGATACTAATCTTCGGACTTCGGACTTTCAAGCCAACATCACACCAGATCACCTTCAAAATAAGAACACATATTCATTAGGTGACATTTTTTTTGTATTAGAAATAATGATATTTAAGTTGGAGGGTAGAAAAAATTTTCTACAAATATTTTTGAAAAAATTTTAAAAAATATATCTCTTAAAAATATTTAAAATTAAAAAAAAATAAAATAAAATTAAATAAAACATGTTCCAAGAAAGAGAATCTTGAGCAAAATAAGCTAGAAAAAGAATAATAAGAGTTAGAGAATATTTACTAATGACTGTAGTGAATTAAGGAGTAGATTAGTTGGGCAGACTCTTAGCAGCTTACTTAGATCACCTAAAGACTATTAGCACTTCTACTTACACATACACACTGATAAGGCAAAATAGATATTGATTGTAAGACCAACTGAGGACTCAATTATGACTTAAAAATTGATGATTGACATATATTCCAATCAAAAATTTAAATTTGAGGAAAGAGCTATCTGCCTAAAATAAAAGTATAAAACACAGAGTATATATGGATTATCCTAAGCTTAGTAACCGGATCTTTGCACCTAAGTCAAGTACGAAGGTTCGCATCAAACGGTGAAGGGAAGGTCAGGATGCTCAACACTAAAGGTAGTGTGAAAGCTACCTTAAGTTCATGAACTTTATTTGGAGGTGCATAGAAAATTAACTAAAATAAGATGATAAGAAAAGATACATTTATCATTTACAAACCAACACTCAAATGCTAAGTTGGTCATCATAAACACAAGTGCTGTAGATCTTTCGATGTATTCTAAGAAAATTTTTAATTGTACTAACTACGAAATTTACTTCTAAAGCTCAATATTTAGTTAGTGATACTTGCTAAACTCTTTGACTTTCAATTCTAAGTCTACTTTTGTAAAGAACGATCTAAATAAAATATTATCAATATATATATATATTACATTGCTAAGAGATTAGCAATAAATAAGTTGGGGGGTGTGACATGTGCATAAATTTATCCATAAAAATATTAATTTATAAATTAAATTATTTTTATTTTTTTAAAAATTGATATTTTTTTATATATTTTGTAGGAAAGAGATGCATCAGTATGAAGAGCCCGATCTGTAGATTTAAAAAAATCAAATTAGATAAAAAATAAATTTAAAATCAAGACTGAAAATTTACCAAATTCAATCTGTAAGCTAGTGGTCCATTATGGACCACTTGATCCATAAGGGAGGAGATGGTATTTAAAATGATGGGTCCACGGAGGCATAGAAAGCAATCCATTTCTGCACAAGGAAATTTAAAGTGGCCCAAAGAGAACATGTTCACACGGTGAATTAAATGTAAGTGGGGTCCAGGGGCTTTAATTGGGATAATTCAAATAAGTGAAGTGACTCGTAACAGAGGAGCATTCTATGAATTTTCTTCATGCGGCTGGCATCAGAGTGGAATGCACGGCTGAAATGAACAGGAGTTTGAATCCTTTTAAAGAAGGGGAATGCACTATCGTGAAAGCGGGGGCAAAGAAGGAAACAGAGAGCACGAGTTGGCTGGGCACATGAATGGTCATGGAGAAAATTCTTTTTGAAAGTTTTTAAGAAAAATCTTACATCATCTTTCTTCCATCTCAATCATCCATCTTTTAATCTTTATTTTTTTCTTTAGTTCCACATCTAAAAATCATAAAAACCCCTCCTTCTTAATACCTATAAAAAAAACTTCAATGCCTCTACTCTGAAGGATATCTCTTTCCACATTATACTTCTTGTAGAGGGACCATGTGATAGGTAGGCATATCCATCTTTTATTTTTTTTTAGCCATCTTATTCTCACTTTCTTCCATCCTTCCAATACATGAAAAGGAGAGTTAGCCAGAGAGAGGTCGGCCCCAAGCCAAGAGAGGGGGAGAAAACAGGTTCTGTAAGAAAATTTTATTTTATTTTTTGTTCCAACTTCAAGCCTCGTTAATGGTTTAGAAGTTAAAAATTTTTTTTATATCAAAATTTTTATTCAGTAATAAATTAATTTTTTATTTAATTTTTATAATTTTAATTTTTACAATAGAGTAGTTTAAATTTTTGCATCTTTTAATCTGTAATTTTTAATTTTTACAAATTAAATTTCAGCAAATAATATAATATTTTATTTTATTTTATTTTTAGATTTTAAATCAAACTATGTCTAGCTAAGCAATCCTTCTGAGATTTGCGATGAAGCTAGACGATGAATAGAAGCCTTCTTCTTTGAATTTCTCCTTTCGAGCTTTAATTTATGGAGTCTTTCTCTCTTCATCTCTCTTGTCAAGAGACTTGATGGGCTATCGTTGGGTCAGAATCTCTTCATAGTCCATGCTTGATTCGATGCAGGAGGGGATGATTGGTAGAAGGCTCACAAAATTTTAAACCTTTTCTTCTCTTTCTGTGTGGAAATCTTGATGGATTATAGTTAGGTCAAAATTCCTTTATAGCCCATACTTGGATAACATAAGAGAAAAAAAAAAAGAAAAAATCTTTTAGTTAGGATAAAAGCGAAATACTTGATGGATCATAGTTAAGTTAAATCTCTTCATGATCCATACTTGCTCATATTTTACACCTAAATTAAGGGATATTATAAGAAAAATCATCAGAAGGCTCTCTAATTCACTGGTCTAGTAGATTCAAAAGTCCTAGATCTTTTAGATAATTTATCTTTATATTTTGATTAATTTACTGCTTTGATAGTTCGTAATTTTATAAATAATCTCTCCTCTTTTTTTCTTTAAAGCTCACCTGAGCAAGTATTTAAATATATTTTTAAATCTAATTTCTCGTGAGATCGATCCATATTCATCGGACATACTACATTGCACACCGTATGCTTGCGGTAAATTTAAGACACATCACATAGCATGCTTAAAAAAATCCCTAGGTAATTGTAGGATTAGATCCAAGCATATTTAAGATTAAAATAGTTTTAATCTTATTCTTTCACGGTGTATGTTTATGAGATGACAAATCTGCATACTGAAAATCACCTAAATCTAATAGTGGTATCAGAGCCACGATTTTTTTTAACATGTATAAAATAGATTTAGATCTGATTTCTCTTTAGATCTAAAAGTTAGTTTCAGATTTAGATTATTTATTTTGATTTATTGATTTAAATCAGATCAGAAATCTATTTCATGTATGTATACATAGATCTGAATTTTACATGTATATGTGATATGTTAGTGTAAATTAATAATCTAGTAGCCTAGTACTTTTCAAGATCTATGGTAAAGGCTATCCTGCCATAGAGGTCTATGGTGAAAGGGATGCCTGCATGAATCAAGAGGAAGAATCGTAAAAAGTTCATCAGTTTTGAAAATTATTTTCTAAATAAGTTAACCAAAAATACTAAATCTGAAAATAAGATGTTGAATAATTTTTGAAAAGTGTTTTCAAATAGTTTTAATCATCTTTTTTGATCTGATTTTGCATGTATGAGATATATGCTATGTTAGTTTTAGATCTGAAAATTATATATGTGACATATATTTCATAGATTTTAGATCTAAAACAATCATATACATGATATATGACATTAGGTTTAAATCTGAGAACGTTTCAAATCATAAACCATTAATTCATGCACTTAAACATAATCTAAAAATTATTTTTAGAATCTAAATTTTAAGTTATGCATGAGGGTATGGGTAGAATAATTAGGTCTAGTAATTGAACTACAATTAGGATCTTTGATTTGATCAAGTTAGAATCCTTATCGATTTTGAGCAGTTGATCGAACCTAATCAATAGTTGATTAGGATTAGGTCAAAGGGGCTCAATACTAAATTTAGTTGTAGTTGATCACATCGATTCACATTTGATGTGAGTTGATTAACTCAAGATCGAATTTGACTCAATAGATTGAGCCCCAGTATCTAAGCTGACCTATTCAATTCTAATTGACCAATTAGTGTCTAAAGCAAGTCTGGCTATTTCGATGGTGTCTAAGGCAAGCATCCGTGAATCCTTCTACTGATCTTATTTATTTGGCCAACTTGAATGATTAAGTTTTGAATAAGATTGCTTAGTCATTCATGTTCACCGATGTCGATTAGGATCGTCCAACATGAGATTGTGCTGATCTGAACCTGATCAGTCAGATATGAGATTGTGCTGACTTAATTTAGATAAGATCTAAATCCAAACCTCTCCATAAATATTAAGTCCTAGGTCTTCCATCATTGTAGGAGTGCGAGTATCCTACTAAGTTGACTGTTCTCGGTTGGTTACAGTGATTCAGTTGCATCGAAAAGATACAACCACCCTATTAACATGAGATGTTGCACGGTAAGGGACCTAATGACGGCTTTACGTAAGCGTTGAACGGTGGGTCTAACTTAACTAAGGATTGGGCCGATAACCGGATATGGTGAGGCTTCATGACTTAGAGACCAATTGCTGCAACATGCTTGAGAAGCATTGGACAATAGTTATCCACTGATCGGTATAGCATGTCATCAATATCTGTCAGATGAGGTGCGCATATATTGGTGGGACCGCAGTATCCACTAGAAATCTTTATCGCGTAAGGGTTTCCACATCTCCATCGGAGAGTGTGAGAGATCCGTGAGAATAATGGGAGTCTAATTTGTTTCTTAAAATTTCTAGAATAAATTTTAAAATATGAATACAAATATCTAACTGGAGTCTCTACTCTCGCAGTTAACCAAATCAGCCTCCAACCCATTAGCTCGCATTCTAAAGTCCAACAGACTAGTTGGTCTTAACTGTAAGGACTGATTTAGAAATCTCAAGATTGCCTTGAGTTCGAAGAAGTTAGGCTATTTGCTCGATCAGGATCCCCCCATTTTACCTGACCATCCAAGTGCCCGTTAGACAATAGCACAGGAGAAATGGATGCAAGATGATAAAAAGGTTAAGTGTTACATACTGACTTCGATATCAAATGAGTAACAAAGCCAGCATGAGGATATGCCTACTGCCAGGGCCATGATTACTTATCTGTAAGAGTTATATGGTGAGCAAAGCCACACTGCATATTTTTAAGTTTTTAAAAGACTTTTTAATACTAAAATGCACAAAGGGTAGTCAGTCCACGATTATTATTTGACAATGATCAAGGATATTGAATAGCTTGAGAAGCTGGGCATTCCTATTTATAGAAAACTGTAAGTAGATTTGATCTTTCAATCTTGTTGCCCAGCTATGCAACCCAAGAGGGGGGGGTGAATTGGGTTTCTAAAAATTTTAAGCTTAACTAATGACTTATGAGAAATGTTTAATAAAGCTAAATAGATAGAGTGAGTAGAATTAATTCAAGGCTAATAGCAAGAGCAAGAATGCAAGAAAATAATGAAGAGATAAAGAAGAGAAATTAGACACACACCAAACAAAAGGATTTATAGTGGTTCGGTGCCAACCTTGCACCTACATCCACTTCCCAAGCTCCTACTTGAGAATTTCAATCCACTAATCTTGTATTCAACACGAATACAAACGTCGAAAACTCCGACTCTAGCTATCCCAAGCTAGTTCACTTGTTTCTCGGGTACAAGTCAACCCTATACACTCCGATTCAAGGTTCGGATCAACCTTCCCTTATTTTGGAACCCTTCCAAAAAAAAAATCAATCACTCAAACTGAGTATAACAATTTATAGCATAATTAAGCACAAAGAAAAGCTCCTTCAATGAGCGAATATAACTTTAAATACACTTTACTTAAAAGAAGAAGACTCTTTTTGGATTTCCTCAAGGTGGATGGAGACTTCAAAGTGCACTTGAGAAGTTGGTGAGCATGGAGTAAAGGCGTCTTGAAAGATTTGAATGAGCTCTTGCTTAGGGCGAAACGTTGGCTTGAAATCTTTTTTCAAAATCTCTCTACTTGGATACTCTCCTTGATTCTCACCTTTTTGTTCCTTTTATAGCTTTAAGAAATAGAGGAAATCATTCTAGACTGAAAAAGAGCCGTTAGACTGCATTAAATGAGCATTAAAAGCATTTAAAATGGGTTAAAAACTAGCCGTTGCGGAAAAATCTCGTCACAGGGGTCGACTCATGAGTCGACTCATGCCTGGGGGTCGACTCATGGGTCGACCTCTGTGGAAAACATCACAAAATCGAGCAGGATCCGAGGTTCTGTAAAACTAGCAAAAAGACCCGTAGAGGTCGACTCATGTCTTGGGGGTCGACTCATTGAGTCGACTCACAGGGAGTGCCAAGACAGTGCCGGTCAGAATTTTCAGCGTGCCAGTCATCTCATGTGCTATGAGTCGACTCATGGGTCGACTCATGAATTTCAATCATACATATCTTTCAACATACAAGTCCAAAATCAATAAAATTTTCACCATTGGATCACAAATATTTTGTTCTATCATTTGATACTATCAAATCAGGGTTTTGGTAAAAATACAATTTTTCCCCTGAAGAGCAATAATGCTTTTTCAAGTGAGAAAACATTGGTACCCCTTCAACTGCTTTGTAATCATCAAAATCAATCTAAGGAGCAACAATCTCTCCTTTTTTGATGATGACAAAATATTTGAACAAAAGCATTTATATGAATCAATGAACATGAATTTCAAAGAAATGAAATGCATTTTAGGCAGTTTGAAGATAAACAGGAGATTTACTACCAACTTATAAGTACATTTGCTTGAAAAGAAGATTGATTCTTTTGGCATGTGATACATGTGCCCATTTGCATAATAATTTGCCTATTGCTTAATGATTTGAAAATTTGCTCATTTGATTATGTGATTTTGGTATCAGAGCAAGTTTAACAACTAATTATATTATTGTATATTTAAGAATTAATTGTAAAGTATATGAGAGCATGTCAAATTTTAAAGCATATCAGAGCATGTCTAAGAAGTAATTTTAAAGGTTGCTCATTTGCTTTGCTTAGCAATTTGTATCAGAGCAATTCATTCATTTTGTTAGCAATCTTGTTAATTTCTCCCAACTCACTCATTTTATTATTAAGTTTTGTATTTATCTCTCTTATTTATCTCTCTTTTGATACTTTTGCTTAGCAATTCACTCATTGTATTTTTAAGTCATTTAATAATCTTATTTTTGATACTTTTCTTTAATTTCTTCCCTTTTTGACATCATCAAACATTTGATAACTCTCCCTCTTTTTTTGAATACATTCTCTCTTTAGTACTTCTTCAAACTTTTTGTGCTAATCATCAAAGTTTACTCCCCCTGAATACAGCAATCATAAAACAAAATATGTCATTGAGTACCATAGATATGAATTAGCAACATTAATGATACCAAAGAGAAGATATATAATCGAGAGATGATTGATACCATTACAAAGAGTAGATATATAATTAAAAGATGATTAAAACCATAGTTGTTTCAATACATATTTCATAATATAAAAGTCAACTAGTTAACATCATTACATGGCCCAAAAGACAGATCCTAGAAGAGAACAACAGACATGACTAACAACAAGGATCTAGTAGAACACATGACTCTATGGATCAGAATCAGATGTATCAGAGATGGGGTGGGGAGATGATGGATCACGACCAAGAGCTCATCCTCTACCCCGTCTGCCTCTACCACGAGTGGAGGTGCTGGCACGAGTAGGTGGGCGAGATGATCCTGAAGGCTGAGAACGTTC
This sequence comes from Elaeis guineensis, assembly GCF_000442705.2. Taxonomy (NCBI): domain Eukaryota; kingdom Viridiplantae; phylum Streptophyta; class Magnoliopsida; order Arecales; family Arecaceae; genus Elaeis; species Elaeis guineensis. The sequence continues at coordinate 70,739,416 of NC_025996.2, forward strand.
AGAGGTCAAAGACTGGACTGCAAGAGAGAGCCTGATGGAATCAAGAACATTCAGAGCTCTCGAAACAGACTGAAGTAGTGTAGTGAACTGAGTAGAAGCATGCTCACTAGAGCCTCTGATTTCTCTCCTCAAGAACTCATAACCACCCTCCAATGCACCTCTGAGCCTGCCAGCCTCCGCAGTAAGGTCTGTGACCTCAATAGTGGACTCCTGTGGCTGAGGATGGGCCAAAGCTAAGACTTGCCCCTGCAAGTCAAGTACTCTCCCAATCAATCTCAAAATGCAATCCTCAAGCTGCTGAATCCGAACTGACTGATCTGTGATCATCTGAAATACAGTGGAGATATGGGGGATCAAGGTCTGATCAGATGTATCCAATGATGTGGATCCCGGTGCAAATATAGAAGTGCTCCACTAACGAGAAAGCAAGGAAGCCACACGCTGAGAAATCTGCTCGATCTGATCCTCGACCAATCTGAACTCTGAAGGAGTCCTCTGCTATCTGACTGCTGAACTGGTGTGTACCTCCTGGTGGACTCTGAAGGGCCAGCATCTGGATCTGAAACAAACTGGATATCTGGAGATGCTGTCCTAAAGTCATGGAGAGGTGATGAGGGACCTTCTTCCTCAGCTCTGTCCTCAATTCTGTCCTCAGCTCTCTCCTCATCTCTTTCTTCTATACCCTTGATCCAACCACCATCAATCTTAGTGAATCTCATGCGGTGTAGAGTGTGTTGGTTGATGGTGTCTGCGTGGGAAAGCTTAGCAGATGCCTCCCCCTCAAAACTGACTCCAAACCTCCTGAAAACCAGTGTGAGGGCCATACCAAAAGGCAGATGTGCCTTGGATCTGTTCAGTGTCTCTCTCATGGCCTCAATCATTAAAGCAGGAAGGTTTAGGGGGGTTTGAGTGATCACATGAAACATTATACAAATATCTCGGCCAGAAAGGAGGTCATGCCTACCACTCCTTGGGAAGAAAAGCTTTGTCACTAATTGATGTAGGATTCTCATTTCAATTGACAAGATTTTGGCTTCTAATTTATTCAGACTTCCCGAGTAGGTTTCTCCTAAAATTACATTGATCCCCTCTTCCTTCACTGGGAGTTCCATGTAAGAATATCCCTCATAAGGTAAATGTAGAATCTCTTCCAAAATAATAGGATCCAGACAGATATCAATTTCCTTAACAGTAGAGGTTACTGTTCCATTGCCATAGTGCAGATTTAGATAAAACTCTCTAACCAAGTCTACATAAGTAACTTCCTTGAGAGAACAGTAAAATCCCCAACCTTGATTTTTTATCTTTGTCCCAAAGGAGAAACTTTCTTTTTCAAAGAATCTAAAATCCACATTCTTGCCGGTTTCTACCTTTCTGTCAGAGAGAGGGATTTTGCTAGGACTAAGGGGAGACTGAGAGGGACCTGGTGCAGACACTGAAGCCGGAATGAGAGCAGAGGTGGTCTGAGAAGCTTGCCTTTTTCTGCGGACGCCTTCTTCCAGCGCACGGACTGATTTTCTTCTTTGAGGGAGTTTCATCTTTGGGGCCATTCTCACCACAAGAGCAGGCAGAGAGACTCGGAAGATCAAATGGGTGAGGAGAAGGAAGGTTACTAGAGGATGGAAAGAGATTTTGGCGGAGAGAAATGATGATTTTGAGACGAACGGTGGAAGCTAGGGCACGCTCCAACCGCTTCAATCAAGGGAGAAAGATGTGAGAAGCTCCTTTTTCAAGGGGTGATTTGAGGTAGAGATGTGAAGGGAGAATGATCTTGGGCTAAATCCTTGGTTTTGGAGAGAATGAATGATGAGGACATGAGTCTTGGAGGGAGGAAGACGAAGAAGAAGAATGAGTCGGCTCATGAACGGGCTTCAAGTTAAAAAGAGAAGAACCCGTGGGAAGTTGGCAATAATTTCAAGTATGCCATTGGGTCGACCCTAGGGGGTCGACTCATGAATCACAAAAATTCAAAAAAAATATGAATAAATTTTGAAAAAATTTAAAATTTTGAGAGAAGAAATTTTGCTCAATGACAAGTTGTGAGAATGATAATCTTGAGCATTTAGGTCCAAGAGAGATGATGAAAATTGAGCTCAAAGAAATTTTGACATCGATTTCTTGAAATTGGAGAAACATTTAGGCAAAAGGATCAAGAATTCTTAGATTTCTCCTAATTTCACAGAATCTATCCTCACTAAAGGCCTTTGTAAAGATATCAGCTAATTGATTTTCAGTGCAAACATATTCAAGAATTATATTTTTGTTTTAAACATGTTCTCTTATAAAATGATGTCTTATTTCAATATGTTTAGACCTTGAATGTTGAATTGGATTTTTAAATAGATTTATGGCACTTGTGTTGTCACATTTTATTGGTATTTCATTAAGTTTGATACCAAAGTCTTCGAGTTGTTGCTTAATCCACAAGATTTGAGCACAACAACTTCCGGCTGCAATGTATTCGGCCTCAGCCGTAGACAGTGCTACCGAATTTTATTTCTTGCTAAACCAGGAGATTAGGTTAACTCCAAGAAATTGACAAGTTCCACTAGTGCTCTTTCTGTCTAATCTACATCCAGCAAAGTCAGCATCTGAATATCCTAATAAATCAATCAGTGAGTCCTTAGAGTACCATAATCCTAGAGTTTGAGTACCATTTAAATATCTAAGGATTCTTTTAATAGCATTCAAGTGAGATTCTTTAGGATTAGATTGAAATCTAGCACATAAACAAACACTAAACATGATATCAAGCCTACTTGCAGTTAAATATAATAGAGAGCCAATCATACCTCTATAGTATTTTAAGTCTACACATTTACCTTCTTCATCCTTGTCAAGCTTACATGAGGGACTCATGGGTGTGCCAATTGGTTTGGAGTTCTCCATTCCAAATCTTTTAAATAATTCCTTGATGTACTTGCTTTGGGTGATGGAGATTCCTCTTTTGTTTGTTTGATTTGGAGTCCGAAAAAGAAAGTAAGTTCTCCTATCATGCTCATCTCGAACTCTCCCTACATGAGCTTAGCAAAGTCTTGACAAAGAGATTCATTAGTAGACCCAAAAATTATGTCATCAACATAAATTTGTATTACTAACGTATCATTTTGATTTCTTTTAATAAAGAGGGTTGTGTCTACATTACCTCTTGAAAAATCATTATTTAGTAAGAATTTGCTTAGCCTATCATACCAAGCCCTAGGTGCTTGTTTTAATCCATATAGAGCTTTATTTAATTTAAAAACATGATTAGAAAAAGCATGATTTTCAAATCTTGGGGGTTGTTCTACATAGACTTCTTCAGTAATATATCCATTCAAAAATGCACTTTTGACATCCATTTGAAATAGTTTAAATTTCATAAAGCAAGCATATGCAAGTAGAAGTCTAATAGCCTCTAATCTAGCAACAGGTGCAAAGGTCTCATCAAAATCAATTTCTTCTTCTTGATTATAACCTTTAGCAACCAACTTGCTTTATTTCTTATTACATTTCCATGTTCATCTAATTTGTTCCTAAAGACCCATTTTGTGCCAATTATTGAATGATTTTTAGGTCTTGATACTAAGGTCCATACATTATTTCTTTCAAATTGATTAAGTTCCTCTTGCATTGCATTAATCCAATTATAATCATTTTCAGCTTCTTCAATAGTTTTTGGTTCAAGATGAGATACAAAAGCATAATGATTAAATACTTCTCTAAGTGAAGAACGAGTTTTTACCCCATGCATAGGATCACCAATAATTAGCTCCTTAGGGTGATTGTGAACATACCTCTATTCTTTGGGTAGGTCATTTGTACCTTGAGGTTGTTCTTGATGTTCTTCACTTCCCTCATCCTGTTTGTCTTCATGTTTCTTATCCTCTTGAATTGTTGAATCTTTCAGAGTGATCTCCTTCATTCCTTCTATAAGAGGATCTGCATCATCAGCACTTTCATTCTTCCTTGAAAGAAGATCGTTAGATTCATCAAAGACAATATGTATGGACTCCTCTACTACTAAGGTTCTTTTGTTAAAAACTCTAAAAGCTTTACTAGTGAAGGAGTAACCAAGAAAGATTGCTTCATCTGATTTTGCATCAAATTTTTTAAGTCTTTCTTTACCATTATTTAACATAAAACATCGGCAACCAAAAATATGAAAATAAGAAATATTAGATTTTCTTTCTTTCCAAAGCTCATAGGGGGTTTTCTTTAAAATTTGTCTAATCAAAGCACGATTTAAAATGTAACATGCTATGTTGATTGCTTCCGCCCAAAAATATCTTAGAAAGTTGCTTTCACAAAGCATGGTAGGGGCCATTTCTTCTAAGTTCTGTTTTTCCTTTCTACTACCCCATTTTGTTGGGGAGTCCTAGGAGCAGAGAAGTTATGGCCAATTCTCTCTTCATCACAAAAGTTTTCAAAGTCTTGATTTTCAAATTCAGTTCAATGATCGCTTCGAATATTTTGAATTGAAAATCCTTTCTCATTAGTGACTTTTCGGTAAAATTTAGTGAAAACATGAAAAATTTCATCTTTGTGTGCTAAAAAGAAAACCCAAGTAAAACGAGAGTAATCATCTATAATTACAAAACCGTATCATTTTTCTCCTAGACTAGTGGTTCTAGTAGGTCCAAATAAGTCCATATGCAAAAGCTCTAAAGGTCTAGAGGTAGAAATAATATTTTTGGATTTAAATAAAACTCTTGTTTGTTTACCTAGTTGGTATGCATCACAAATTCTATCCTTTTCAAAATTCAATTTTGGCAAACCAAGAACTAATTCTTTCTTAATTAATTTTGAAAGAGAATGCATGCTAATGTGTGCAAGTCTACGATGCCAAAGCCAACTAGTCTCATTAACTTTAGCATTCAAGGATACTAGGCATTGCATGTTTATTTTGGCTAAATCATTTAAATCTACCATATAAACATTACCATGTCTATGTCCAATAAATTTAATGCCATTATTAATTGGACTAGTTACAATGCAAACAGATGATTCAAAAACAGCCTTATATCTTTTATCACAAAATTGACCAATGCTTAGTAAGTTATGCTTTAAACCATCTACTAACAAAATATTTTCAATGTATTTGGAGGGAGTGATACCAATGTTACCTATACCGATGATCTTTTCTTTGCCATTATCTCCAAAGGTGACCATCCCTCCATCCTTAGCATTAAGAGTGATGAATTGGATTCATCACCAGTCATGTATCTCGAGCATCCACTATCAAGATACCATTTTCTGTTTCCTCCTTGGGATGCTAGACACACCTGCAAGCAAAAGTCAAGTTTTTGTTTTAGGTACCCAAGCTTTCTTGGATCCTTTTTGGTTAGTCATAATGGTTCCTTTTGGAACTCATATTTTCTTTATAGTTGAGTTTGCAGACTTGTTAGAGAAGCAAGTGTATGACTTATGTCCTACTCTACCACATTTGAAGCAAGTAATATTGGAAGACTTGTTACTTAAAGAGTTTACATAAATATTTTTCAGATATTTTTGTTTCTTCAAGGGGTTATACCCAAGTCCAGCCTTATCATACACGGCCTTTTGATTATCAAGAATCATATTGAGTTTATTTGAACTCAAGGTGAACTTTTCTACTATTGGTTTTAGCTTGGCAATTTCATTCTTTAAGCTTTGATTTTCTTGAAGCAGGGTGGATTTCTCAATTGAAATATTTTCAGTTTGTTTCAATAAAGATTGATTTTTCAATTTTAGCTCTTTGTTCTTCATTCCTAGTTTCTTTAATTCATCAATTAAATCATAGAAAGCTTCATGTAATTCTTCAAATGTAAAGTCACTAGGAGTTTCAGAAATTATTTCATTTTCGTGTGTCATAAGGCACAGGTTGGCTTGTTCGGTTGAGTTTTCTTCATCGGAGCTTGAGTCATCACTCGCACTCCAAGTGGCCATCATGGCCTTCTTCTTGTACTTCTTGGGACCTTTCTTCAATTGTGGGCATTCAGATTTGAAGTGTCCCGGCTTCTTGCATTCGTAACAGATAAGGGGTTGGTCTTTCTCTTTTTCTTTGCTCTGTTCTCCTTTTGTGAATGGCCTCTTCCTCATCCCCTGTTTCCTTTTTCTCAAAAATTTCTTGAATCTTCGGATAATGAGTGCCATTTCTTCATTCTGTTCTTCATCTTCAGTGTCATCAGTTTCTTCATCTGGTGGAGCTGTGGATTTGAGGGCAATGGTTCTTTTCTTTTTGACTTCTTCCTCTTGATGCTGCTTCATGCTCAGCTCATAAGTAATCAATGATCCTAGAAGCTCTTCCAAGGGTAGAATGTTCAAGTCCTTAGCTTCTTGAATGGCAGTCACTTTGGCTTCCCAAGTTCTTGGTAAGGACCTGAGAATCTTTCTTACAAGCTCACTGTTAGTATAGGACTTGTCAAGACTCTTTAAACCATTAATAATATCAGTAAAGCAAGTAAACATTCAGTTATGGACTCATCATGCTCCATTTTAAACAATTCATATTTATGCACAAGCATGTTGATTTTAGACTCCTTTACTTGATTGGTTCCCTCATGGGTTACTTCTAACCTATCCCATATTTCTTTAGCAGATGAGCAAGTAGAAATATGATTAAATTCGTTAGCATCAAGAGCACAATAAAGAACATTCATTGCTTTAGCATTTAATTTGGCCATCTTCTTATCAACCTCATCCCATTCTTTCTCGGGTTTGGTTGATTCCTCACCATCTATAATTTTAGTGGGTGTGTGAGGACCGTTCACTATGATACTCCACATATCATAGTCGAGTGCTTGAATGAATATTTTCATCCGAGCTTTCCAATAGGTGTAATTAGACCCATTGAAAAGTGGAGGTCGGTTGGTGGATTGCCCCTCGGCTAGAGAAGTGCCGACATGGGTTGCCATAGATCTTTGGCTCTTTGATTGTTTAGATCAAAGAAGGGCTAGAGCACCGGGCTCTGATACCACTTGTTGCCCAGCTATGCAACCCAAGAGGGGAGGTGAATTGGGTTTCTAAAAATTTTAAGCTTAACTAATGACTTATGAGAAATGTTTGATAAAGCTAAATAGATAGAGTGAGTAGAATTAATTCAAGGCTAATAGCAAGAGCAAGAATACAAGAAAATAATGAAGAGATAAAGAAGAGCAATTAGACACACACCAAACAAAAGAATTTATAGTGGTTCGGTGCCAACCTTGCACCTACATCCACTCCCCAAGCTCCTACTTGAGAATTTCAATCCACTAATCTTGTATTCAACCCGAATACAAACGTCAAAACTCCGACTCTAGCTATCCCAAGCTAGTTCACTTATTTTTGGGTACAAGCCAACCCTATACACTCCGATTCAAGGTTCGGATCAACCTTCCCTTGTTTTGAAATCCTTCCAAAAAAAAAATCAATCACTCAAACTGAGTATAACAATTTATAGCACAATTAAGCACAAAGAAAATCTCCTTCAATGAGCGAATATAACTTTAAATACACTTTACTTAAAAGAAGAAGACCCTTTTTGGATTTCCTCAAGGTGGATGGAGACTTCAAAGTGTACTTGAGGAGTTGGTGAGCTTGGAGTAAAGGCATCTTGAAAGATTTGAATGAGCTCTTGCTTAGGGCTGAAACGTTGGCTTGAAATTTCTTTTTCAAAATCCCTCTACTTGGATACTCTCCTTGATTCCCACCTTTTTATTCTTTTTATAGCTTTAAGAAATAGAGAAAATCATTCTAGATTGAAAAAGAGCCGTTAGACTGCATTAAATGAGCATTAAAAATATTTAAAACGGGTTAAAAACTAGCCGTTGCGAAAAAATCCCATCACAGGGGTCGACTCATAAGTCGACTCATGCCTGGGGGTCGACTCATGGGTCGACCTCTGTGGAAAATATCACAGAATCGAGCAGGATCTGAGGTTCTGTAAAACTGGCAAAAAGACCCGCAGAGGTCGACTCATGAGTCGACTCATGCCTTGGGGGTCGACTCATTGAGTCGACTCACAGGGAGTGCCAAGACAGTGCCGGTCAGGATTTTCAGTGTGCCAGTCATCTCATGTGCTATGAGTCGACTCATGGGTCGACTCATGAATTTCAATCATGTATATCTTTCAACATACAAGTCCAAAATCAATAAAATTTTCACCATTGGATCACAAATATTTTGTTCTATCATTTGATACTATCAAATCAGGGTTTTGGTAAAAATACAATTTTGCCCCTGAAGAGCAATAATGCTTTTTCAAGTGAGAAAATATTGGTACCCCTTCAACTGCTTTGTAATCATCAAAATCAATCTAAGGAGCAACAAATCTCTTACTAGTTCATTTGCTTAGTTTGTTATGAACTATAATATGAACAAATTGAACTACATTTTATCTGAGTTGATGAATATATTGGTAAGTAATGAAGGGATCTTAAAAGTTCAAAGGACACTATTCTAGCTATGGAGTAGACATCTTCCTCCAAGAGAAAGTTTATTTAGAAGAAGAAGAAGCCTGTGAAGAAGCAGAAAAAGAAGAATAAGCTAAAGAAGAAGGATACTCCAAATAAGGCTGCTGCTGACAAAGAAAAGTATTTCTATTGCGATTCATATGGCCATTGAAAAGGAACTATCTGCTATACCTGGAGAACCCGAAGAAATAAAAGACAGATGCACCTTCGAAAGGTAAGTCCAATTTGCTCATTATTGAATCTAACATTACGGTTTCTTCTACTTCTAGTTGAGTATTAGACTCTGGCTCGAATGCTTATATATATACCTTTATGCAGGATCTAATAGAAAATAGAGGGCTAAGGAAAGAAAAAATGGTCGTGCACGTTGGCAATAGAGCAAGGATTGCTACAGTCATCATTGGAACATACCTCTGTGATACCATTAGGATTTAGATTAATTCTCAAAGACTGTTATTATATGCCCTAGCTAGCAGAAATTTGATTTCTGTGTCTGTGCTAGCACATGATGAATTTATATTTAATTTCAATAAAAAATTTTATTTTATTTATTTGATAAATAAATTGATTGTAAGAGTTTTTTTAATTGACAGTCTTTATCATTTGTATGCCGATGCATCTGTAAATACTAACGAGCAATTAGTAAAAGTCATAGGACACAAAAGATCTAGAGATGATCTGAACCACAAGTATATGTGGCACCTTAGACTTGATCATATTGGAGAGGATAGGATTAACAAATCAAAAAAGGATGGGATCCTTGATTCACTGAGTTTTAAGTCATACCCAGTTTGTGAGTCCTATCTTCAAGAAAAAATGACTAAGTTATCCTTTATGGGATATGGAGAAAGGGCCACTGAACTGCTTGCCCTAATACACACTGATGTGTGTAGGCCATTTGATGTGTAGGTCAGGATGGTTATCAATACTTCATCATCTTTATCGATGATTATTCATAGTATGGATATATATTTCTTATGAGACACAAGTCTGAAGTCTTTAAACAATTTAAAAAATTTAGACATGAAGTAGAAATGCAAACAGAAAAATCTCTTAAGATTCTTCAATCAGATTGAGGAGAAAAATATCTTAGCGAAGAATTTTTGGGATATCTCAAGGACAACAGCATAGTCTCACAGTAGACTTCTCCTAATACGTCTCAGCTCAATGGAGTATCAGAAAGAAGAAATAGGATCATATTGGATATGGTCCGATCCATGATGAGCTTCACTGACCTACCTATATTTCTTTGGGGACATACCCTACAAACCTCTATTTATATTTTAAATAAAATTTTCTCTAAATTTATTCTTACCACAACATATGAGATATAGCATGGTAAAAAATCAAGTCTGGATCATCTCAAGATTTGAGGATGTCTGGTCTATATCAAAAGATAAATGACGGACAAGTTAGAGGCTAGATCTATGAAAGCTCACTTCAAAGGATATCTTAAAAAATCAATAAGATACTACTTTTACTTTTCAAAAGATCACAATATGATTATAAGCTGATATGCCACGTTCTTGAAAAAATAGTTTATCTAGGACGGAGATAGTGGGAGGCTAATTAAGCTTGAAGAGAAAATCTCTGAAAAGTGGCCAACTGTAGATCAGGTTGAACCCATTGAACCAGTAAATGTAGTGGTTCCACCACCTCGTAGATCTAATGGGGTCTCCCATCCTCCTGAAAGGTATTTGGTTATGCTTACAGAAGATGTACAAAAAGTATTCCTTATAGGAGATAGGGATCAAGTAGTTGATCCTAAGACCTATGATGAAGTGATGTCAAACATCGATTCAGAAAAATGGTTGAATATTATGAAGTCAGAAATTGATAAAATATATTCGAACCTGATCTGGACCTTAGTGGATCCATCAGAGCGTATTATACCCATTGGATTGGATCTACAAAAGAAAGATAGGTGCAGATGATAAGGTAGAGACCTATAAAGCTAGGCTAATAGCGAAAGATTATAGTCAACGCAAAGGTATTGACTATCAAGATACTTTTCGCTTATAGCCATGCTGAAATCCCCACACATTGCTTACCATTGTAGCTTATCATGATTATGAAATTTGATAGATGGATGTGAAAACTACATTCCTTAATGGATATCTTGAGAAAAAAATTTATATGGAGTAGCCACTGGGTTTCACTTCTAATAATGGAGATCACAAAGTCTGCAAGCTGCATAGATCCATTTATAGATTGAAGTAAGCTTCTCGGAGTTAGAACATTCATTTTAACGATGTGATCAAATCGTTTGATTTCATCAGGAATGAGGAGGAGTCTTGTGTTTACAAGAAGATCAGTGGGAGGGCTGTCACATTTCTTATACGTGATAACATCCTCCTTATTGGGAATGATATTTTCATGCTGACCTCAGTCAAGAGTTGGTTGTCCAAGAAATTTTTTATGAAAGACCTAGGGAAAGCATCTTATATTCTAGGAATTAAAGTCTATAGAGATAGACTAAATAGGATGCTTGGTCTTTCACAAAAGATGTACATAGAAAAGGTGCTAAAAGGGTTCAGCATGGAGAATTCTAAGAGGAGACTACTATCCCTTAGATATGGCATTAGTCTCTTCGAGAAGATGTATCCTGGCACACTTGAGGAGATTTAGTGGATGAGCAAGATCCCTTATGCTTCGATAATAGGAAGTCTCATATATGTCATGTTATGTATATAATCTAATATAGCCCATGCTATGAGTGTCATGAGTAGGTATCAGTCGAATCCGATGAAGAGCACTGGACTGCTATGAAGAACATTTTTGAGTACTTGAGAAAGATTAAAGATTTATTTTTAGTCTTTGGAGAAAGTCTTGAGTTGCGGGTTGAGGGATACACAGATTCAGACTTTATATCTGATCTTGATGATAGAAGGTCTACATCAGGATATGTATTTCTTTGCAATGGTGATCCTATAAGTTGGAAGAGTTCTAAACAATCGATCATCGCTGATTCTACTATGAAAGTTGAGTATATCAATGTCTTGAAAGCTGCAAAAAAAGTCTTCTGGTATAAGAAGTTCATTACGAAGCTCGAAGTGATACCATCAGATGCCATCGCCCTGTGCCGTGACAATAACGACGTGATAGCCTTCGCTAAGAAGCTCAAATCTCATCAGAAATTCAAACACATTGAGCGGCGATTTCATATTATACACGACTATCTCGAGAAGAAATACATCGAAGTGCGAAGAGTAGACTTCACAGACAATATGGCAGATCCACTGATGAAACAGTTGAGCCAGCACAAGACTGAAGTCCACCTTAAGAAGATGGGTCTTAGGTATATGGCCAATTGACTTTAGGTCAAGTGGAAGATTGTTAGATGTATAATCTAAAAAGTAAATTGTTGACTGACATATTGTATTTTTCTAGAACATATTTTTGTACTCGATTTTTTGAAATTAATAAAATGGATATTTTTATTATTCATTCATATGTAATGTGTCGATGAATCATCCAAGGGGTTAATGAACAATGACATATATTTTCAAAAGTTAAGAATTTAAATATTGCTCCCGATCATTGAATCATCATGGGAATGTTGATTAATTCATCAAGATCAGTGCATGGATTGCTTTTCTTTTGGATAGATGAGTCTCAAATCTGCAGGATAGAGATACTGGAGTGAGAGTGTAAATGATTGTGATAATAACAGTACTGAGCATGATCAAGAACGAGAAGTCACTTAGATGTCTACTCACTCGTTAGTGACTATCTTGATACTGTAGTTGTGTGAGTAGTTCTTTGATCTACGGTACCTTGGCTGCTCACAGTATGGTTGCTATAGTTTGACAACACATAAACATGATCCCTAGCCATTCAAGGCCTTGCGGTGTTTGTTGGCTCCAATAGATTCACTATAGAAGTAGGATGTGCACTTATAAGAGATCTATCGGTCTTGGTAGTTGAGGAGTAGTCCTATGCGATCTAAGAGACTGACTTCTTAAGTCTGTGGCTACAGCAATGTGATAATGGAAAGAAGTTTCCATAAGATTCATGATTGGACTCAAGCTAATTATGTTTTGTATATGACGGATGCTTAGGATTTGACAAGTTTCATAATCTGCATCTTGTCGGAACTTTCAATAGAAAAACTGAATCACATAGTAACTATACCTAGAGGTTCTACTTTCAATTTTGCTGGGTTGTCACTATATATTATTAGATATCATTGGTGGATTGTGAGAACTCATCAGGATCATTCTGGATTGATGATCCTTGATGGGTATCCAGAATGATCCTTGATGAGTGTGAGTTGGAATTATTCCAACCTATTGAAAAGAGTTTTCAATGATATTATGATGGAGATCATGGTATGTCTCGTTATCAGACAGAATTAAACCTATGAGATCATACATTAAAGGATTTAATCTTGGATTAATCAATTGGGCTTGTGAAGTCCCAATTGGATTAGGATTTGTTGAAATCCTATTGGATTTAGGAGAACCATGCTAGCACATAGTTAAATCCAATTATTCTTTGGACTAGATTCCTTATTGGATAAGGATTAGATCAAGTCAATTATTAGCTTTGAATCTAACCTAATTCTATTTGGATTTGGGTTTATGGGGCACCACATTGGGCACCCCATGTGGGTTGGATCAAGCCAAATGTTGGCTCCTTATCTCCTCATTTTTCTCCCTAGAAATTTTTTTTTTTGGAATAGATTAAAAGGAAAAATGAATGGGGCGCACACCACCTCTAGATGAGATCTAGAGGAGGCGCACACCTCCTTTTTCTTTTGACAAGTCCAGGGGCACGCACCCCCTTGAATTTGTGTGGAGAAAGAGAGGGGCGTGCGCCCCTCTCTCTATTTTAGCATGGAGAGAAAAGAGAGAGGGCATGCGCCCCCTCTCTTGCATGCGTGAGAAAATTTAGAGGGGCGCCAAAGGGTGGTGCCCTCTCTGCTTTTCTATTTGGGCATGATCCCTTTCTATTTGGGTTTGGTATTCTTGGGAAGAAAATAATCAAGGGAGGAAAGAGTCCTTATGTGATAAAGACTTGCCTTTTAACCCTAATTAGAGTTTGGTTTGAACTCCAAGAAGGGCTCTATTTAAGATGCTCTTCTCCTAAGGTTTGATAAATTAAGAATTCAGATCTAGAGCCCTCTTCCTGTCTCCATGCCCTCCTCTCTCTCTCTCCTCTCTATCCTATTCCCAAGTCTTGGCCGTCCCCCTTCTCTACACGCCTAAGATTGGTTGGGCAATCCAATTTATGCCAAGCAAAGGAGAAAGGCTGTGATTTAAGTGTTGAGATCGCAGAGGAAGATTAATTATTGATCAAGAATTCAAAAGGCTACAATTCATTTTGGAGAAGACGAATCTACAACGAGAAGAAAGATCCAAGAAGGTCCCGATGGATACCTGTAGAGGTCTGATATTTGTGCCGCTAGATCAGGATCATGGATATCCTCAGATCCGGATCTTGAAGAAACACAGGAGTGATTCAGGTATGGATTCGATCCATCTCTTTGAAACAGATCTTGTTTTTATTTCATAGCATGTTTAGAAAAATTTCTAGATGATTCTAGGTTTAGATCCAAGCATGTTTAAGATTAAAATAGTTTTAATCTTACCTTTCTATTACGTATGTTCATAAGATGAAAAATCTGCGTGCTGAAAATTATCTAAACCTAACAATACAGTGCCGAGTCCACCTAACACTCTCTAATCGCTGAACATACCCTTTTCTTTAAGGACATCCACTGCCTATCCGTCATCTCATCAGGCCTTTCCTCCAATGCTAGATCTAACTCATGTTGGACCAATATATCTTCCACCCTGACTTTCCACATGAAGAAACTTTTCTTCCCATCAAACTTCTCGAAATCTACCTTGATGTTGCTTCCCATGGCTAGATCCTAACCAAATCACAACAATCCACAAGATGAATTTGGGAAGATACCTTAGAAGAGATGTGCTGCAGAAATTTTAGCCTTGAAGATCTTCTTACTTTTGGCTTCTTCCTCTTTTCCATGCAGACCTTGGCTCTGATACCAATTGTTAGAGCACCTTCTTAAGAGTGTAGAGACCTTGAATTAGTAAGAAATCACCACAAAAGAGAGGGTGGCACAAGGATGGAGGTGCTAGGAAGCAAGGGGTGCCAAGAAACCCTGGGCACTATGGTTTTCTCCTTGCCAAACTTGGCAAGTGGAACAAGAGGGGCGGCTAGGGTTTGATGCTGCTCTTGGGCTGCATGCAAGGAGAGAGAGAGGAGATGAAGAGAGAGAAATTTGGGAGAAAAATAGCTATCCTTCATTAATCAAATCAGATTACAACCTCATATATGTATAAGTACAAATTGGTCTAATCCAAGACCAAACCCAAACAACTCTCATGGCTAATCCACATGCAATTGCACTCACCCAAGCCTATGTACACCCATGTCTTGCATGCTCTTACCTTTCATGGGCCCAAACCTAGTCCGAAAGTAAATTAGCTCCTCAAAGTCCATATCTCCTAAGCCTTAAGAATTGGAAGGCAACCCGCCTCCACCCTAGGATCCAAAACTGATCCTAGAATCCCCATGAATGCTTCATGGGCTTCAAACCTTGGCTTTTCTGTTGGCCATCAGAGGCTTGAGAGCACCACACCTAGGCCTATACCTCTTTCATGGTGTGAATCCCAAATGAAGCTTCAGAAGAGTTGCTTGAGATTTATAGGAGCAGTCTTGGGCAAGATGGCATAGGACAACATCTAGATAGGACTAAGGACCAACCTCACTAGCATGACTCTGTCTATCATGGATAGTGATTTGGCTTACCAGCTCTCAAGACACTCAAAGATCAACAAGTCCACTCCAGAACACTTGTGTTGATCCTATGATTGATTTTGATGATAGCAAAATATTGAGTAATTATCATATTAATCATGTATTTCAAAGATAGATGTAGGATTTTCTAGATCCTCAATATGAAAAATTTATCCATGGGGCAAATCTCCTCACAAAGGCTGAGTCAAAGCAATTCAGAGATGAAAGTCTAAATTTTTGACTGACTAGAATCAACCCCAAAAGCATAGGAATTGATCTTGAATGGCTACAAACAGAAAATAGAAGAAATCTGAAGTTCAAGAGTCGACCCCTAGGAGTTGCGAGTCAACTCTGATTTGCTGGAGTTCACCATCATGTACAGCGAGTCGACTCATGTGAAGCAAGAGTCGACTCTCTCAATGAAGATAGAAGTGAATTTTTGGGATACCTGCTCGAGTCTATCCTTGAAATAATCAAGTTGACCTTCGAATAGGTTGAGTTGACTTATGAAGATGGTGAGCCGACTCTCTCAGGAAAGATAAAATGCAAATTTTTTCAGACCTAAGGATGAGTTGATTCTTGAAGAGGTTTAGTTGATTTGTGGATAGCTCGAGTTGACTCGTGGACTCTAGAGCTGACTTCTAACACAAGCAAGCTATAATGGCTAGTTTTTTTATCCTTCTCTAATGGTGATTTCTCTATTCCAATGGCTAGTTCAATCTTTTCAATGGTCAAAACTCACTCTCTAGCTATTTTCAAGCTTACAAAAGATTAAAGAATCATTTGAAAAGCAAGAGGAAGGGGATTAAAGAAAAAACACATCATTTGTGAGAGCATCATTGTATATCTTTGAGAAAGAGAAATAGAGAGAAATGAAGTGCGGAGTTTAAGTGAGCCTTCAAAAAAAATATTACTATCATCAGCTACATCCTTTCAAGCATCAAAGAAGATAATTTTAAACCTTAATTGAGCAACTTCTGCAAGCTAAAAGAGTTTTATTTTTCTATTTTTATTTTATGCTGAAACTTCTATATTTTATATTTTGAGTTTTATTTACAAGTTTCTTTGGGATGAAAGAAACTTGGATTAGACCTGTTTAAGTCTGAAATTGGACTTGTAAGGTTTGATATAGGTGATCCCGCAAAACTAATTGAATTGATTGTGAACCCAGAAAACAATCAGTGTAAAGATTTTGGTTAGTGATCTCGAAGAACCAACTAAGTTTGATTGTGCACTTGGATAAAATAATCTACTGTAATCTGGCTAATTATAATGAAATTTTCGAGATAAGTTTGGGGAGTGGATATAGGTAAGGGGTTGCAGGGAATTACTATAGATTTATTGTGTTTGTATTATGCTTTTCCTTGCTTGCTTTACATTGCTTTTAATTCTTACTCTACATTCCGCTGCTACACATTACATATACCATACTTACATTTGAGTAAATTTGTTTAAATTAAAATATATAATTATTTAAATTTAAGTTTGTTAAAAAGTTTTATAGAACCTAATCACCTCCTTCTGGGGTTGCTAACGTTTTTGGGCAATAAGTGGTATCAGATGCTCTTATATTTTTTATTGACATAGCGGTCTTAAGTTAAAGATCATGGCAATCCCAGTTGGTTTTTCATTTATTGAAGGCCAATCTACTTCGAGACCACTACTCTAGTATAAATTACACGTTTTAGAAAATATGTATGAGAATTGTTATATAAACTTTAGATTATGACATGTGGGGAGTTACGAAAATACTTACAAAAAAAAATACAATTTTTTGGGTTAGTTTATTACCCTCCAATGGATCCAAAGAGGTTAGGTCAAACAAGAGGATAGCTATAACAAGGTGGCAAGGGATAGTACGTAAATATTTGTGTTCCCGGGAACCAAAATTTCCTTTGATTGCAAGCAGATTTTGTTTAAAGAGAGCCTGATGATTTGCCGAAGACTTTTGTAACTGCCAATACAACAGAGCCCCATCCTGTCACCAAAAAGAAAAGGATGATAAAATATTGTTTTCTAAAGCCTTCAGAGAGTGAGGCCGTTGTGCAAGCTCACTCCATAATAGTGAGCAATTGATCTCTATTGGCTCATTAGTAATATTTGGTCATCTTAACATGCCTTTGTAGTTGTAATTTCATACTTAGCCATGGTGGTAATAGTCAATGATAAATCATATCCACTAATCTGTTTGAGCGTGTAAATCCTTGTCTCCAAGGTTCATGTTTTTAGTAGTGAAGCGAATTTGCTAGCTTATTAAGTTGGTAAATTTCTTGATAGTTGGACAAAATGATTAGGGATTAGAATCCGCCTTCATTAGCGTTCAGAGGGTTGGGGCAATTTGGGGGAAGGGCCACCCCCGTTCATTTTTCTATGAGCCATCAAAAAAACAAAAAAGGAAAAAAAAAGTTAATGGTGAGGCTTTCATGTGACAACATATCTTTTGTGGATATCTTGGGTAGCTTGCTGCCAGGAGTTTTGGGCTCTGGCTCTCGAAGCTGCAATCCAAAATTGGTCACCAAAGAGTCCCTCCTCCCCTGCTGCTAACAACCATGTAGGTTTGCAAATTCATGACCTGATCCAATCCATATTTCAGGACCCATGAATCAGGTTGGGTTCGAAAATTGGATCTAGTTTCAAAAATGGGTCAATTATAAGTTTTGTATGTTTGACCCAATCGTGCCTGTATGTATTCCAATTTGAGTCAACAAAAAGTTGGACCCAACTCGACTTTGATTCAATCTGACTTAGCCTGAAAACCTAAATAACATAAAACCTCCTTCTCACCCTCAATGTCCTTCTAAGTTCATCAAATGAATTCTTACTTAAACTACACGCACCCTCTCTTGGAGCAAGGAATAACCTGGTTATTTTATTATTTTAGACAATACTGATATCGAAGCAGTTGCCTAATGGGATCTTCCCCCTATCTACCAAAAAAAAAAAAATCAATTGTTTATAATTCTTTATAGAAATATTTTTTTTAGAATTATAGTTTATAAACTCGTTCCTTAGAAATGGTCATTTTCTTGGATCAAATTAAAAAAAAAATTTATAAAATATATTTTGAAATTACATTTATAATTTTACTTAAAAATCTTTATTAATTTTATATTTAATTATCAATTATTATATTTTTAATTTATAAAAGAATAGCTAAATACATAATCTGAATTGTAGGCTCAACCAGATCCGATCATGGCTTGGACTCGAACATTTCATGTTGGTTGTGGATTATGCTTGATCCTAATAAGATCCTAATAATCCAATGGATTTAATATATTTTTCATGGATTCGGCCCAACCCAACTTGATCAGCTAATCACTGAGTCCAGGTCCAAAATCAAGATCCAAACATGCCCCAATCTGACATGACCATTTGCACTTTTACACTACCGTGACTTTGGTCTTTTCTCTTCACTTTTACCAAAAGAAACCCCTAACCCCTACGTGACTGTCTAGCTGAACGCATATGGTCAAAAGAAACCCCTAACCCCTACGTGACTGTCTAGCTGAACGCAGATGGTCGTTATACATATGCCCTGCTTGTGTTCTTATTCCTATGTCTTTAAATTTTTTTTTTTTTTGTTCTGATGTACGGAAGAATCTCCTTTACAGATCATTAGCGTTGAGGCACAATCCTTTCTCCATCTGATGCTTATTTAACTAAATAGCAACAACTCCGAAGGGAAAACGAGTGCTGGGCCCTTTGATAAGAAAGAGAAACTAATTGGGGAGCCTTTATTTTTATTAAAGTTGTAAGTTGTGACGAGCAAACCAGATTGTTCTATTGTTTTGGGCATCGTTGGGAAACGAAATGGTTTTTTTTCTTCTTTCATCCTAATTTGATTTGTTGATTTTTTTTCTATTTTTTTCTTCTAAATAAATATTTTATATTATTGTTATTCACTATCCACAGATGTATTAGAATTCATTTGAGTAATTTTGGTTATTTACGTGGGGGAAGGGTGCGTAAAAAGAAAATTGATGGTACCCTTGCTTTTCGATTGAAAATAGTAGGCAAAAATGGATTGATTTGATTTGATGTGATCTATGTTTTGATTAAATAAGATATGAGATGCTATGATTGATTTAATCATCTTTGCAAGGTTCTCATGACACATGTTTTTCGACGAATCATTTCTTTTTCGTGAGGAATAAGGTGATATCTAGTACTTTTTGGTTTATAGTGAGCAATTGGGGGAGTTCAGTGTTTTTTTTTTTTTTTTTATAGAAAAAATGAAAGTTATTTTTACTTGCCTTTCTATTGGTTTTATTCATACACTTATTCAAAGGACTTTTAGAATAATCATAGGCTATATTGTCATTTTCTACAGGAAAAAATAGAAAATATAAATATATAACAAGAGAGATTTAGAGGGCACATAAATTATTGCCAAACATAATTTTTTTGGGTTCTTGCTTTCGTAATATATTCAATATCTAGGTTAAAAGATATTTGGAGATTTTATCTTTTTTACTCTGATTCATGCACCAATCATTCTATTAAAAATAGGAAATCTTTGAATTATAACATCCCTTACTTTTATTTTAGCTAGCTCTAAATGTCCTTCAACCTGTTATAAAAGATGCTATATTAGTTTCTTTCAATTCGTAACGGTCAATCTCTATCTATTTTTGCTTTTTTTTTTAATTTTGTGTCAGAAACAGAAAATAGAAGAGAATTGATATATCTAGTTTAATAATTTTGTACTCTTATATATAGGAGTGTACAGAAATAAGATTTTTCTAAAGAGAAAAAATTTTATAAGAAAACATATAATAAGAAATTGTACTCCTATATATAGGAGTGTACAGAAATAAGATTTTTCTAAAGAGGAAAGGTCATATAAGAAAAAAATATAATAAAAGATTGTACTCCTATATATAGGAGTGTATAAAAATAGAAAAAATATAATAATGAAAGAACTATAAATATAAAAAAATAATAGAGAATAATATATGTCAAATGACGTACATTAAATATGCTCTCTAACACTTCCTCTCAAGATGGAGAATATAGATATCCAATATTCCCAGCTTGCCATACAACAAGAGAACCTGCTACCTCCCAAAGACTTAGTGAACACATCAGCCATCTGATCTTCAAAATGAGTGTACGGAGTACATACTTATTTGTTTGTGACTTGATCTCTGATGAAGTGACAATCAACCTCTATATGTTTTGTCCCTTCATAAAATACTGGATTGTTAGCAATGAAAATGGCTGCTTGATTATCACAATATATAGGAATAGGTTCATCATGCTGAAATTCAAACTTTGTTATCAAGGAACGCACCCAGATTAACAAGCAAACAATATGAGCCATAGCTCGATACTCTGCTTCTGCACTAAATCTAGCCACCATGTCTTACTTCTTACTCCTCCAAGTCACAATATTTCCTCCAACAATGTATAATAACCAAAAGTTGATCGTCTATCTATCTTCGAACCAGCGTAATCAGCATTAGAATAACCAACTATATTAGTATGATTATTTTTTTTGTAAACAGTCAAAGTCCGGGAGCCTTCTTAATGTATCTAAGAATGCCATATATAGCTTCCCAATGGCACTTTTTAGACTTGTCCATAAACTGACCGACAACACCAATTGCAAATAAAATATCAGACTGGATAATTGTTAAGTAAATAAGCTTACCAATCAGTCGCCTGTACGTAGTCTTGTCTAATAGTTCTTTAGAATCCTCTTTCCAGAGTGCTCCTGTTTTGTCTAGAGGAACATTTGCTGATCGAGCACCAAGCATGCCCATCTTTTGTAGTAGATCAAGAGCATACTTTCTCTGAGAAAGTATAATTCCTTGACAATTTTGAGCCACCTCCATTCCAAGAAAGTACCTCAGCTGACCCAAGTCTTTGGTAGCAAAATGTTGCTTCAAGTGCCTTTTAGTTGTCTTTATGCCAACTTGATCATTGCCTGAGATAATAATATCATCCACATAGACAACTAGGATGACCACTCCAATGGAGGTGTACATAGTAAATACCGAATGGTCCACATGAGTTCTGATAAAATCAAATTGACAAACAATCTGACTAAACTTCTGAAATCAAGCCTTTAGACTCTGCTTCAATCTATATATTATTTTTCTCAGATGACATGCTCTAGAGCTCTCTCTCTCTGAGCAACAAATCTCAGAGGTTGCTCCATATGCATCATCTCTTCAAGATCGCCATAGAGAAAGATATTTTTCACATCAAGTTAATAGCGGCCAATCCATATTGACAGCAATAGAAATCAAAATTCGGATGGAGCTGAGATGTGTCACAAGAGAAAATATCTTAAAATAATTAATACCATATGTCTGAGAATATTTTTTTGCAACCAATTGTGCCTTAAGCCTTTCAATGGTGCCATTAGATAGATACTTGATGGAGAAAATCCAACGACATCCAACAACCTTAAAATTAGCTAGTGGAGAGACCAACTCTCAAATGCCTCTGCTCTTTAGGGTAGACATTTTTTCTTGCATTACATGTCGCCAATTAGGGTAAGATAGTGCCTCTATATTTCTGGAATAAAAATAGAAGAAAGGGCCAAAGAAGACTGTTGAAGAGTCGGACTAAGATGATCCAAAGAAACAAATGAAGCAATAGAATGTTGAGTAGAAGAATGTTTATCCTTCCATATGGCAATGAAAGATGCAAATCTGATGTAGATGGTAAAAATATTGGACCGCTTTCCAAGGGTGAAGATGGTAGTGGCAAAAGTACAGGGATCTATTTCTGTGGATATCGAATATACATCTTCAGGGTGATGGAGAAATAGCAGCAGATATAACTGCAGGCTTTTTTAAAGTGGAAGAAAATACCGGAGTAGGGATAGGTATTGATGGAACCAGTAACTCACTAGATAAAAATTCTCCTACAGATAAAAAATAAGGTTTCTCCTTAAAGAATGTAACATCAGCACTGACAAATACCTTATGACTTATGGGATCAAAACATCTATACCCCTTCTGATTTCTGGTGTAGCCAAAAAAATACATTTGATGGCTCTGGGAGATAGTTTGTCCAAGCCCGATTGAAAATCATGGACAAAAACTATACATCCAAATATACGAAAAGGCAAAAAAAATAATGGGCAATTTGGATATAGAAATTGAATGAAAGTTTTATCTTGAAGTACTGAAGATAGCATATAGTTAATAAGAAAGCAAGCAATCAAAACAATTTCTTCCCAATATGTTTTAGATACATGCATATGAAAAAAATAGTGCAGCAATGTCAAGAAGATGATGATTTTTATGCTTAGCTACCCCAAATATCAGAGTGAACCAACTCAAATAATCTTGTACTAGTTTTATTGACTCTTCTTGGAAATATTGACCTATGGTGTTTTCCAAGCTAACAAGCCTCACAATTGAACAAAGCCGACGACTGACTAAGAGAGATAATTTGATGCAATTTTTGGAGAGATGGATGCTCAAGCCGATAATGCCATTATTGAGAACTCACCGCAGATGAAAGAGCTCTTGATCTTGGAACATCCAAGTAATACAGGCTATCAGCATCTTCATGGCCCCCACCAATCTTCTTCTTCGTCAAGAGATCCTGAAAAATACAATAAAAAAGATAGAAGGTGCTTGAACAGTTTAAAGACTTTGTAAGAGAACTGACTAACAAAAGATTTAATAAAAAATTAGGTATATAAAGAATTGAAAAAAGTGACAAAGAGGAAGTGGGTGATACAAAACCACAACCAGATATTGGTGATTGTCTACCATCAGCTAGAAAGACAGAAGGGTGATTTTTTGAAATAGAAAATAAAGAGAAGAACAGTCTAGAGTCACCTGACATATGTGATGTAGTACCTGAGTCAATGATCTAAGAGGAAGGCGTAGATGCAGTAGCAAACAAGAGAGCAGTGCTACCTGAGGCAAAGGATGCTACGAAAGGAGTTAAGGAAGAAGAAATAAAAGACAATTGACTTGCCTAGTGGACCAATTGCTCCAGGTCCGCCCGAGAAATAGTCAAAGTATCAGAAGCGATTTTAATAGGTGCAACAGTAGTCTCAGCTCCCCCGAACTCTGGAGCAATAACTTGGTTAGCCTAATCGAGCTTACCATGCTTCTCCCAACACTTCTCCTTCACATGATTAGTGCAACCACGTAAGTACATTTTTATCTGTTGGAACTAGTTCCACAACCATGGTTTCTCCCTTGGCCACATCCACGATCACAGTCGGATGAAGAATTGCAACCATGACTATCAGCAAAAGACTCAACAGAAGTAGTTTTAGATTTTGAAAGTGGAGCAGAAAGTCGCTGAAGACGAGAAAAAAATAGAATATAAGGAAGACAAGGAGTTACCACCAAAAATCTAATTGCGGATAGGAGCATACTTAGGAGGAAGGATAGTCAAAAACTAAACCATTTGAAACTCTTTGCGTTGTTATTTTATTATACTTACACCTGTAGTTAATGGCTGATAGATATTGAGCTCACCCCAAAATCCTTTAAACTTGGCATAGAAGTCAGCTAAGGATCCACCAGTATAGCATAGGAAAAATAGTTGCTGAGACAACTCAAATACTCTAGATAAATTCTTGGCATAAGAATACATCTTCTTAAGAACATCTCAAATTTCTTTAGCAGTGTTTAGAAATACTACATTAATATTAACATCCGACTCTGTACTGTTCAGCAACCAAGTATAAACACATGAGTCCTTCTTGAGCCAATCTTTGTACTTCACATCATTAGAAGAAATTGGATCATCAATCATAATATGGAGCTTGCCATATACACTAATAAACTTCTTGAATGCTCAAGCCCATAGAAGATAGTTTTTACCATTAAGTTTAATGGTAGTAAGACCTTGTATATGTGAGGGAGGCAGAGATCTAACAATTGAAGGCATCGTTGGAGTAGTATTAGCCGTCAAATTAGTATGAAGGTAAGCAGTCAATGTGGTAGATTCGATAGATCAAAATCACCACATATAGGCAGGAACAGAAGACACTTAAACTGATGGTAAACTGCAAAACATATTTATGCGGTAAGCCGTAGACTCGATCCCGGTAGATTGGGAAAATAGAAAGAAGTGACGTCTCCCTCTTAAAGTCACTCAGTAGAGAGTCATCTAGATCACAAAAAGGAGAAGAACGAGAAAGGAGAGCAAAGAGAGAGGAGAGACTGATGTATCAGTAGAGAAGATGATAGGAGAAGAGATGGTGGTGGATCTTATCTAAAGAACCCTAAACTCTGATACCATGAAATAGAAAATGAGAGAGAATTGATCTATCTTATTTCATGATTTTGTACTTCTATATATATGAGTGTACAGAAATAGGATTTTCTTAAAGAGGAAAGTCTTATAAGGAAAAATATAATAAGAGATTGTACTCCAATATATAGAAGTGTATAGAAATAAAAAAAATATAATAATGGAAGAATTATAAACATAAAGAAATAATAGCGAATAACATATGTCAAATGACACATATTAAATATGCTCTCTAATAATATCCTTTGGCCGCTATTTTTTCTTTTTTCTTCTCTCTTCTTATGTATCTTTTTTATCTTCATATGAGAAATAGATCTTTATTTGGGCACTAACTCAATGACTGAGTCTCCTTCATTGGACACAAAATGCTATTTTTTTTCTTTTAAACTATCTATTATTTAAATTAATGAGATGAGGAAATGCCTCCTTAACTAGGGATAAATCTGTCATTCTATAAATACAAGAAAGCTTCAAATTTCATAAGTTTTTTAAAACCCCCATTGATCCCTTCCTCCACATCCAAGTGTTTGACCTATTCTTCCCTGTAATTCTCATGGTTAGCAATGCCTAGTACATGACCGCCTCATAATTTTTCTCTACTATTCTTATGCAAGGCCTTCTATTTTGTGTGCTTTCTTCGTCTCAAAGCCTAGTCAATTTCTATATGTGGCTTTTCTTTTTCTAGTTTTAGGGTGCATGAAACCAACCACATCTCATCCTTTCAACATTTTGGCTCTTCTACATTGACCAACATACCCTTTGTGTGGTCTTTTCCAGTGCACTAGGCGACATTCTACTTGCTTTTGAACAGAACTCCAAGCTGTCTTTCTTCTCTCTTCTTTCCTGCTTGCTTTTGGTATGAGAAAGAAACAAAAGAGTTCTTTCATCTTGTTAACATATTTCCAATAGAAACTTCATCCTTTAACCAATAGATCTTCATAGGTTGGGTTTGTTCTTCTCTGTCTAATATCAGGTTGAAGGATAAGCACTAATGGAAGGCATGGAGTGGAAAGGTTGTGTCTGTAGGATTAAGAAATGTGTTCTCGATCTCCTATCGATGGAGGAGGATCTGATCGACGACGATGAGGACTCATGGGAGCTGATGGGAAGGGACCTTCGCCTTAAATCCACCTTCTTATATTGTGATCTCAACCAGGTGATCTCAAATGCAACAGATGAGCACAGGAAGGCTCTCACTGACCTTGCCAACAAACTCTTCTGCAACATGGAAGAGGTAATTAGTTTGTTTCTCTTCTCCTAACCTTGCTAACTTCTCTTGCAAGTATGCCTTCAATTTGTTATTCATTTATTTTATTTAATTGATGAACTCATTGGGAGATTGAATAAATGGTATTTAGATCTTGCAGTTGAAAATCTCTGGATGTGTAGATGATCTTTACCTTTTTCTCTTATTAAAAAATTCTGACTTCAAACATATGCTGGTCTTTCTCTCTCCTTGGCCTTGTTATCAAGAATTCAAGCCTGTTTTGTTAAGGATGTTCAATTTGTTTAATGTTTGATCAATGATTGAATTTAGTATCAGAGCCCAGAGAAAAGTCTTGTTTCAGTATAACGCATGTTTCGTGAAGGTGGATATATGTTCTATTGATTCCTGTCCTTCTTTAATTTAATTTTTTCAGACCACCAATTTATCTAGAGCATCTAATCTAAGGTTCAATCTTAGTGGGGCCTCAGGATTCTCTTCTTTCCTTTTCCCCAAGCCATCTTAGGATAGATATGTGGCCTTGTTAGAGCTTATGGACCCCAAAGCTCATCATAATTGTTTTATTCTGATTAGGTGGCCAAGAATTGTTACTTGAAGACCTAGGTTTGTTAGACCATTTTGATTTCCACTAGCAATTAAATATGGACATGGTTTGGCTTTTTGTTGCCTTGAAGTTATTGTTGTTTATTATTCTAGTGTTGATAAAAGGAAAAGCTTATGGTGGTCTTAGTCAATAATTATTATATCATCCAGTTGAACCAATCAAGTTGTGAGGAACTAAGTAATCTTGATGGAGATCTAACTTGGTAAAAATATTTTTCATATGGCATCACATGCTGATGAATGTGCTAACTTGATTATTTGTTTTTGTTTTGGTTTCGGATTGGCTGGCCATTTTTATGTTAAATGGCAGCTCGGCCATGCAGTGAAGAGCCGAAGCATTTCTTTGATGCAGGTTCACTACAACGACACGGCTCTTGTGCTGCAGGAAGTAATGGCTGCTCTAATGCCCACCCATTAGGTAGATCATTTAAAAGATTACATGCAGCTCGATCAGAAAAATGGCGCCCTCTCTCTCTCTCTCTCTCTCTCTCTGTTAGTTTTTCTTTTTCTTTGTGTTGGGAGAATGAGAAGCCCCATATTCATGTGCAAATGGGGAGCATGTCATACATGTAAATAGAAGCCTGATAACATGTTTTAAATGGAAGGAAGAAGAAAATTTGGTATTCACAGACTATGCTACTAAAGTTTTCCATCTCAGCATATGATCAACATTGAATCCTTACAATATGAGGTGTGAAAGCTGTCATTATAAGCCTAATATGCATTGCATGTGAGATGATGCGCTGATCTGGCGTCTATGCTCTCAGTCATAACTTAGAAGAATGATGAAGATCATCTAATTTAATTACTTTTTATTTCTTTTTAGTTGGTGATTGGCTGGACGGTATCTATCTTCTTGACTGACAATGTCTACCCTGGCATACTGCACCAATCACAAAGTGTTGTAGAAAACCGGCAATCGACATCATCTAGTACCATACTGCCCCAATCTCCAATTGCCACATAAGGTCAGTGAACTTGGCACAAGTCAAAATAGATGATTTCCAAGATTTGAGAATGGAGATACAAGATGGGAGTAGAACTTTTGACTAAAGTGTTGGCTTCTAGAAGAGTACTTGGCCTATTCTATTTTGCAGCAAATTGTATTGCCAATAATTTCGCGTGGTGATATAACTTACAGTGGGGACACTGAAATCTGAGTGCTTCAAGATGACATGTTATTAATCAATAGTGCTTCAATTTCCTAATGGTTGATGGTCAGCATTGCAACCCAGTCATAGTTCAATTTTCTCCTAAAGCATGAGATATCGCTTAGAGCTTAGAAGGTCCAAGGAAAGTCCACTCCTCACTTTATACCAATAGCCTTCGTGATGCTACTTGTCTCAAGGTTCTCTATTTCAATACCGGAATCCATATTAATACCATCATATTATAATATCGATACACCCGATGAAGAGATGGGTTCGGCAAACCTTGCTTGTGCTGTTTAATGGCTGAGAATTGGGTTTCCAAATAGCCATAATTACTGAACTCGGCCATCACCTGAGTTCAGAAAAAATAAATAAATAAATAACGGTGTGACATCAAGGGATATAGTGAGATACACGTGTTTGGTAGACAGTGACATCTCATCTCACTATTGTCCATAAAAATCTTAGAGGAAATACCTTATCCAATACCCTTTGATGGACAATCATGCAGCCACTCAAGACCATTCAAAAATTTCACGGTAAGGGTGGTATCTCCACCGGCATTGTAGCTCTGCTCCACAAGCTTCTCTCCGAGCTTTGCTACGCTTCCATCAACAGAGCTGCTCCAAACCAGAATACATTACCCAAAAGCTCCAGAGGCAATTCACCAGGAGAAGATTAACAACAACTGCAGCTTTTACAGCAGCTTTCCTAGTTAAGACAGCCTTCTCAAATTTGAATAGTGCTGCGTGTTTTGAGTTTTGATTTGCAATGCCAGACCAGACACCAGAAGAGGCTGTTCCTGGGGTAAAGGTCCACATGGGACCTCCTGTGAACAAACGCTTCTATAGATTCGAAGTCATGGAGGAAAGCACAGCTTGCACTCAGGGGGAGTTCATATCTAAAACAATCTTTGCACTACAATTCCAGTGAAACCATGAAGCCAAAAACTGCAGCTAAGAAAGCTCTACTCCAGTCTCTTTAACCATGTTTCAAGGGTGGGATTACGATCCTCCATTCATTAAAAAACTGATTTATGTGCATTTCATTGTACTTATTCTGCTTTGTGCAAGACTGCAAAATCATTCAATATGTTTTTAAATTTTACGTTTGCAGTTAGATTATACAAGAATGCTATAACAACGTTGTTGTATTGTCAATGAGATTTTTGCCGTTATCTAACAACTTCAATGCTTTAAGTCTATTTAAAATAATGGGGGAAGAACTAAAAGCACAATAGGACTTAGTAAAGCAAAATCCAGGTTATTTAATATGACAAGTATGATCACTTTTTTTCAAATCAAAATGCGGCAAGGCTCCAAGCAGAAATAGCTGACTGCATGACAATAATCCATACCCATATGACTAGTAGCTCAGTTCTTTTTCTTTCCTTATATAGGTTTGGGTTAATACAGTATGAAGACTGATTAATTTGTGGCACTAAATCTTTGTCAATGTAGAATGCTGAACGGACATGAAAATGAAGCAAAAGAATCACTTATCTGCAAGCACCTAAAAATGTTTATCATTCCAAAAGTTCTCTCTCCCATGAAGCATATACATGATGACTCTGTAGCAGGAGCTCAAAATATTCAGTGTCAGGTCATACTCAGCCCAAGAAATGGAGAGGCTATTACTTCCTGATGCTTTGTGCTCCTTGGACATTCCAAAACTGGAACTTGACATATTGCTCTTGATGGTCTACGCAGGGGACACATCTCTGACCATTTCCATGCCTTAACAGAAGGAAATTTTGTAATTAGACTGCAACTCATTTCAGGATCAGTTACCAGCATCTTGGTTCTTCCTTCAAATGACTACTGCCTGGTGCATGAGCCTTCACAAAGAATACAATGCCAAGGATAAAACATACTGTCAGTGCTCCAGACAAATGGTCAGTATGTATTTGTGGAAAATCAGGATTTTGACCATCTGTCTTCATTTCAAGATTGTAGCTACATAGAAAACTAATTTATATAATATTAAGGATTTGCAAACTCTAGAATAACCATGGTCATAAAAACTTCACTATAAAGAATACTATATTCTGGAATAATCTTAGCAAAATATTTTCATTCAGATTCACATAAAAACATAAGGCTGGATAACAAAGCAATACATTTGGTTTCAAAACGCACAAACATGGATAGCAGATGTTTTGTGCTGTTGGATGCTTGGATAAGTTGCTCGTCGGACAAATTCAGTTAGATATTGATGGAGAGGGAAGAGGTAGTTGCACAGAGAGAAGAAATTCTCTAAACCTTGGCAGCCAAGGAACCCATAATCTTGAAAATTGGGATGCTGAACTCCATTGACAAGGCGATTTACAGTATCCAACTTTTAGGGATCACTTATTCTATATTTTCCCCGATTTCAAAAAAACTTTTCCCCTTCCTGTATGAAAATCTTCTCCTGATAGTTTACAACCCTTCTATTATAATCCCAACTTGCTTATATCCAAAGAATAACCTATATGAACACCCAAACAGGCCTAAGTGCTAGTTTATAGCTGATAAGGATGGAAAAGCATTTTGTTTGATTTTGTATCTTTAGTTTGTATAAGCATGCTATTAAGGAGCCTCCTTGGGATAAGAAATACATGGTAACAAAAGTGCATTGAGTTTAGACAGTAGGGGCTGATAGCTCAACTGGCTAAGGTGGGCATAGAATGAAGAAGGATATGATTTGAGTCTCTAGACAGAAGCTGATATATGTATGAAAAGTCCGATGTTGATAGACTATTATTAATTTATCATTAATTATTATTAATTAAGCTTTACTTTGTTTTGCGTGATACTCATAACTGGATTGCGGTTGTTTGTTTATATGTGGATCATGCTGATTTACCAGTCTGCCTCGCAAGTGTATCTCTACTTGACTGTTGGATTCTAATTTTCTAGGTGTTATCACTGTAGCTATTCTATTTAGGAAATTTGCATGGTTTATTTCCTAATTGTTTTTAAACTACAAGCTCCTTTTGTTCCTTCTCTTGAATTACGCATCTCTCTCCACATTATCTCCAGAAGAGAGTTTGGAATACAAAATCATCTACAAGAGACATCTACACATTAAACTAGAAAGACTAATTGCAGAGTATAAATTACATACCAAAGATCAGCATCATTTCCAGAAAAACCTAACAAGAAGTATTAGAAAACTTCACAGTTATCAGCTGTAGGGTGTATGATGATATTGAGTTCTGTTACCAGAAAGTGCATGCTGAACTAAGTTCTAGACAGCATATATCAAGACAAAGGGGTAACATGAGCCCAAATTGGCAGGTGAGACAGGATTGTAGTACCATGAGAATGTGAATGCCTGCATTTGGGTGTCAACTTTTTGAAGATTTCTACCGCACTTCTTTATGAGTGTCATTATCTAGGACCAACAGTACATGTACTGGAGTTAGAAACAGCTGCACTGTCTTACATTTTGCACTGCTTGGACTTTAATGTTCTGTTTCATATGAAAATCAGATAAAAAATGGGTTTGCTAACTTTGGGAGAAAAAAAATAAAATATTGGGCTTTCAAACAACAAGCTCAGCAAAACAAGCTTTAGGCATTGGCCGAATATGGTCAGGTCAAGCTAATAGATGTGCCTACAACTTATGCTCTGCAACTGTAAGAATTTAGCACAACATTTACAATCAAAATTTAAGCTTTACCACAGAATCCTAAATAATCATAATGGTCCTCTTGTTTTCATTCTACATGGCAACTACTAGCCATGAAGCACAGTAAGTTCAAAGAAATAACAAACAAGGAAACAATGGGCAATAAGGAGAACAGGGAATGTGAAGGTGGTTATGAAGGCAGCCCTATCCTCTCCACTTTTCATGAGATATTCCATTTTGAACTTTTGATCACTGTCCTGAGAGGACAGCAATTTATTCTGCAACATTTGATGAGAATGTCAGTGAGGAGGGACCCAAAAGTGATAATTGAATCATTGTAGTGGTATCTTGAACTCAAATTTATCAGGTCAAGACAGGAAAGTCCTGCTCTCCATGAACAGGGACCAGACTCATCATCTATGATGGCTAACAGAAGCTCTCCCTCTGTGTAAGTGTGCAAGGATGAGTGGACATGAGTGTGCATTTTAGTTTGGTTCAAGTATAAGAAGATAAGATCTATTCTGAGTGTGATTAGATATTAGTGCTAGAACTCAAAAGTATACACTGATCCAAAGGAAAGAAAAAACATGACAATATTCACCACCATGTTGTAAAATGAGATTCTTAAAACTTAATTACAATTTAGAGTGCCAAGGAATAACAATGAACATAACAGTTCTATTTAGAATATTCATAAAAAGAGGCACTATAATATAAGTTTCACTATCCACTACATTTGAAGTGGCTTAACAAATCCTAAATCGATATACTTGTAATTAAGTTTCAAGTTCCCAAATAAGAATTAATCATACTGATTAATTTTAATTATTAGTTCGCTTCAGTTTTAGGAATTTTAGCATTAGGGAAGTTTTAACAATTGTCCAAAACAAAACGTCACACTCATTCATGAAGGACTTACCAATTACGACAGCTGATGGAGAACAACCCAATCCAAGACATACTAGTGCAAGCATTTATTACATCATACAGACATTGGATCAACTTGTGAAGTATTTGCACATAAAACCTCTCTATTTTATTCTCAAGTTAACTGTTGTAATTATCATATTGCATCTTGTATATGCATCAGGCAACTTCCTTAATTAGAAGAAATTAGAAAGGCTATTTTTCAATTTTCCACCAATATCTTTCTTCAACTACATTGGCATTAAAGCCAATTATAATTCTCAAAAGTGCTGAAATTTTTATTTGGTAGATCTAGTCTTTATCTAATCCAGACATTGGACTGACTCGTATAGATATTTGTATCAGAAAGACAAGAAGGAATTTGAAAAAGAAGAAATCAAGAGAAGACAAAAGGAGTAACAATGGAGAAAGACAGTATGGAGAGTAGACAGGAGAAATAGGGTTGCTCGGTAGTGTTTGATATCCTTCTCCATCCACAAAGGTTTTCCAACCATAAATAAGGAAAAATGGATGGATTTACCCATCTTAGGTCAATGATTAGCAACATGCTACACTAGTTCTAATTTACTCTAGAAGATCTATCTTAGAACTTATTATGATAAATTATTTTTGATGGTGAGTCAGCCCAGAACACCCATCAAATTTTGTAGAAATCTCAACAAATAAAGAACTAAAATGAAAGCAACATCGCATGTTGCCCGATCACTATTTCTTTTTGCTTGCCTTGTGGAGTTCCAGAATGGAGAGGATTTGTAGAAGTCACTCATGTGGTAGTGTGGTACTTTATCACAAGATTCATACAAGATTCATATATGCTTTGGAAAAACTTGTATAGTTTCAGTTTGGAAAGGATGTTTTTCACATCTTCAAGGTCTTCTCTTTCAAATTAAAAATTTTGACAATCTTTTTATATCTTAAACCTAGATTATAAACGATATTGTCCTCAATTGTCATGTTGAGCCTTAGTGAGCACTTTTACTCACTATGGGCTCATTTGGTTCATAGGAAGAATTTTCTCTTACTGGAATGTTTTTTTCTGGGAAGTTGATTTCTGATAATATGATGCCTGAGAAAGTGATTTTGGTATGTTTAGTTGACCATGGGAAAGTGGCATATTCTAAAGTACCTTATATTTGGTTGAGCATTTACCTTCCTAGGAAAAATGTGTAAAATCCCTATCATACCCTTGATGAAAAAAATACCTTACCCCATTCTATTCATGGCTTTAAGGGCACTTTTGGAGCAAAAAAAGGATCCCAATTCCTAGCCCATGGGAAAGCCAAAAATCCATATGCCCTATGGGTTTTTCTTTTCTATGAAACATAGGAAGTTCATTCTCATAGAAATGCCACTTCCAATCTCTCTCCTTTGAAAACTCCAACAAATAAGATGGGTTTCTTCATTTTTCCATGGATCACACTTTCACCCCTTCTCTTCCCATGAACCAAATGAGTCCTACATACAGCAACATGATTGTCACCTAACAATGGCATAGGCTTTATCTTAGAACTTAATTATGACTAAACATTATGATAGTGAATCAGCCCACAATATCCATCATATTTTGTAGAATATTTTGTTCCATCTTGGAGGTCTTCTCCTATAACTTATGAAGTTTCACAACAGAGTCCACCATCTTGGTATCGGATCTTGTATAAGTACCATGTTGGTACAGTGTCAGTATGTCTAGCATGGGGGTCAGTTTGGTGTACCGAGACTTGGTACACCCAGTATTGAGTCCTAGATCGGTATCAATACAATATGGGATGCTTGGTATGGAGTGGTACGTTTCTAGTATGGCAGACCTTGTTTGATAGTCTTTTCATAACACTCTTTAACCTAGATTACACATATGAATCATGCATGCTTGAACGATAAAGTCCTCAATTATCATTTTAGCTTCCTCGGTCGTCATTTTGAGCTTTAGTGAGCACATGTACTCGCTATATAATGCGATTTGATTGTCACCTAATAACGACATTGGTTTTGAAACAATTGCATGGATCTTAAATGGTACATTTTACAACAATTGGAGCCAAAGCGTTATCTTCAGCCTTTAAGAAAGAAACCATTGGTTACTTCTTTGCTCTTCCATGAAACTAGGTTACTAAAAAGTCTATACTATCTATAGATCAATCATTGATTAGATGCAGCACCGTCCTCATTTGAAATGGTGCATCTCTCAATAACCTTAGTAGCAAGAGTCTTACACCTAGGGTGCTGCATCACCCACTTTTGGAAACCAAGTTCCAAACTTTAAGATGTCCTTAAGTACAGTGCAACAGAATCTTTGTAAAACACATCAACATACCTCAAAGTTCAGTATGCACCTTCTAAAGGACTATTATGAACTGGCTAAATGCTCCCACTACAAATTGATATTGAGTTGAATGTTTGTCGGATAAATTAGGCATCTGACTAGCTTTCCAGACTTTTTCGATGACATAAAGGTCACCTATAATTTTAAGTTGGACTCCATGGAGATTCAATTGAAGAGAGAAATTTTTCCCTCAATCCAATCAACTCAAAGAACACATAGTCATCAAAACAAAGATCAAAACACTACAAGAAAAATTGAAAGTCAGGTTTCTTAGCCCAACTTCTTAAAATACAATGTACAACACCAAGGCTCAAGGATTTGTTTTTTGAAAAAGGATGTATTTTCTCAAAATAGAAAATTACAAATTTTTCAAGATTGACCACAAAGCTAGATCACAACTCAAAATTAACTCACTCCGCAAAATTCTTCCTGGACTAGGATATACAACCTAGCAATATTGTTACTACAAATAGTACAATGTGTTCAACTGAGTGTTTTACGGTATTAAATGAATTTAGAGTGAATTCAGCTTGGAACTTAACAGACCTTATGGTATGCTCAGTCACTAAGCCAATTCTGTTGACACTTATGAAGACAAAAATGGACACGATATGAGAAAGATATGGCCTCCAAAGTTAAGTTGCGAGATCAACATCTAAATATAGAGGATTGTGCTTCCAAAGCATATCTAGACCTACCTGAGGTGGCCTATTTGATGTGCAATGAATCTAATCTCTTGGATGGGGGCTTCCCTTGTTTAAGAGTTTAGCTCCTACCATGTCAATTGTCAATTGAAGATGAGGAAACCGTTACTTCCCCTTCTCATGACTAAACCACTTCCCCGATTGAATAATTGGCCCTTCTACTAATCCAAAATGACCTATCTTCCATCACCAAGTTTTTATGACCTTTCTTTCCAAGATGCAATCCTCAACGAATATCTTCCCTCACTCCACTGATAGGTTGACCATGGGGCCAAACTCCAGTGACCTTGGTCTTCATCGATCATGCAAGGCTTAAAGGCTTAAAGTCTTAAACAACTTATGGCATTTTGAGTGAGCAACTAACTACTGCTACTATGACAGTCTTTTTATGGGGAATCAGGCACACTATCTTACAAAACCTTTATGTTGCCATAAACAAATAGCCCTAGCTAGTTCTGGACTTTGGTAATCCTTCAGGGAAATCCATAAATATACTCTCCTTAGGTCCGCTAGGTACGAGCAAGCTATACAAGCCTAACTTCCTAATAGAGGATTTTGATCATTTGATGTGCTACACAAAACAAAACCTCTAATGAATTGAACATCTCCTTGCATCATAGAGTAACAAACACTTATTCTCAAACCAAGTGTCTTTTCCACTCCAAAATGCCCAAAAAACATTTGAAGTATAAGAGCCTTTAATCCATTATGCCCTACGAGCAAATTGAGGGGCACAGAATTGTGCTTCTCTGTATAAAAGTTCATCTTCTAATGCAAATTTTTTCAGCTATCATTTCCTCAACTCCCTATCTTCTCCTCAAAATCTGAAACTATCTTAGACAATCACGTATGTCCCACATGACAAAATAGTTGTATATACGTAGCAACCAACAAAGTAGAGATAATTGATTGTAGAGGTCTAGATAATTGTTGGTGGTTTGCTGCTAGGCTGATTTGTTGCAAAGAGGACATTCACTTCATTTGCCAAGCTTTCTGCAAATTAAACTACAAATTAAAGTGGATTTTGACTTATATACATGGTGGTCTTATCATTGAATAAGTATTCATTATTCAAGGCATGGTAAAGAGCATACGACTCCTTACCATGATCAGATTATTAAGTTGCATTCTCTAAAACATCTCATAATGATATAATATTGGTTTCCTACCTTATATAAGAACTGTCCCTTGTACAAGCCTTAGAGTATTGACTTCTATCTCCAAAGGTCATCATCGTTTAGGCAAACCAATACCAGCACCAATGTCTACAAAACCATCCCAAATCGGGCAATTTGGGGCACACCGAACCCAACGCATAAGAACAAGGTTTGCCATACTGGTCAGTATCACAGCATACCAATTGTACTATAACATACTAGTACTGAACTGGTACACAGTACATGGGCATACTAACACTCAGTACGTTGAATCGGGTACTGTACCAAGCATATTGACATTGTAATAGAATGGTACCAGTACGGGTCTGGTACTGATATGAAAGCAGGTGAACCAATAAGAACTAGTCCAAATTAGGCCAAATTGATCAGGTAGGTAGTTCTTACCCATTTTGCCTAGCTGAAACAAACCCCCTTATAAAAGGACAGATCAAGCCCCTGTCCCAACCCTTTGAATTTGATCCCTTTGTGCTCGAAAGCCTAGCATCTTTTCTCCGCCTCCACTCCGACTATCTTGACCCTTTCATCATCAATTATCCTTTGTTGTCAACCTCATCAATCATAGTGACAATGGACCTTGACTGCCTTAGGTCCCATAGGTACTTCTCTCGAGGTATGCCACTCTTCCCTACCCTTCTCCTGTCAAGCTCTCAATTGACTGAAGAAGAAGAAGAAAAGGAGGAGAGAGTTTGGGGAAACTGAAGCTCAACCAACACGATCGAGCATACCATGCGACAATATGGTGCTATATTTGTACAGAACAATCATGTACTAACCCGATACTTGTGCATCATGGGCAGTATTGTAGAACTTGACTAGCGCTTTACATATCTTCTTTCCAAAAGCTGAAGGGCATCCTCATGTTTAATAAACCATTCAAACTTTTGGTTGGCCCTTATTAGATTATGCAAGGGTACTGCAAATCATAGAAAAGTGCTCGATAAATTTGTAAATGTATTTGTGTGCTCCGATGAAGCTTTGAACCTCTATCCAAGGTTTGCCATACCGTGCCGAACCGCTGGTACACCCCATCTCGTACCAGACCGACGGAGAACCGATACGATTCGGCCGGTAAAATCGGTACACCGGCGGTACCGAAGAATAAAGAATGGAAAGTGAGAAAGAGAAGAGAGGGGAGGGAAGGGAGGGAGGTGGGAGCCGTCGGAGGCCGGCGGTGGCCGGCTGCGGCCGTCGGAGGGCTTCCAAATCCCGTATCGCCCGATAGGGCTTTCAAGAGAGCAAAAAATAGAGAGAGAGCGCTCGGAGGGGGGGTGGGGAACCTACCGGACAGACGGTGCCTCCATTGCAGGCTCCCGATGGCTGACGAGCCGACGCCGACGGCCTGAGGGCGGTCAAGCGGGCGAAGCCCCTCCGTAGCTCCGCCCCCTTCTTCTTTTTCGAAACAGACGACGTCTGTTTTGATTTTTTCTTTTTTTTTTTATTTTAAACTTATGAAGTCGGCAACTGGGTTGCCGACTTAAGAATTTTTAAAAAAAAATAAAAATTGTGAAGTCGGCAAACGAGTTGCCGACTTAAGAATTTTTTTTAAAAAAAATAAAAATCGTGAAGCCGGCAAATCATTTGCCGCTTCACTTAAAACATATTTTTAAAAAAATTTGCGAAATAGGGGCGATGCCCCTGTTTCACGCTTGCGGTGCCGCGTCCGTGGACGGCGCCCTCCGATGGCTACGGCGACCAGTCAGAGGCCATCCGACGGCCCCGCCGGCTCCTTCCCCTCCCTCTTTTTTCTTCTTCCGCTTTCTCTCTCTCTATTTCTCTCATTTCTCTCTTTTTCTTCCGATTCGGATCGTCGGTTCAGTACGGTATGAAACCATACCGAACCATACCGCCGACCGATCGAAACGGCCGACGATACCGGTTCAGCAAACCTTACCTCTATCACTATCTTAGATTTGGATTAGTTAGAGATGACAATTGCTTTCCTCCAATCAATCTTAATTCTCATCTTTTGACTACAAATCAAGGTAATACGGATTGATCTGCGATGTTGCACTTCTTGGTGTTCAACCTTAGTTTATCTTTTTGTAGTATTTATAAGACCTTTGCCAAATGTTGGACACATTCCTCTCAGCTAATAGCATAAATTAGTATATCATTCAAATACACAATCACAAAGTCTTCAGTAAAGGATACAATACATCATCCATTAGTCGCATAAAGTAGCAAGGGAATGGCACAAGCCGAATGGCATAACCAACCACTTAAATGAATCTAGTTTTTCAAGAAAGCTATCTTCCGGATGTTCTTTTTAATCTAGGCCTAACAATATCTAGATTTTAATCCAGCTTGGTAAAGAAGCGTGCATGTCCAAGGTGGTTTATTAAATCAATTATTCTAGTTAGAAGGTATTGTTCCTTTTCTTTTTTCAGGTCATGATAATTAATATACATCCTCCAACCACTATCTTTCTTCAACAATAGTTTCATAGGATCCACAAAGAGAACTGCTAGGTTTAATTATGCCTTGATCTCGGAGCTCAATAATCTTCTTCTTAATTTCCTTATTCTCCATGATTGAATTGCAATAAAGGCCATGATTAGGTACAGGAGAATTCTTAGCTAATTGGATTTCATGTTGAATCATTCTTATAGACCATAATCTCTTCACATCTTGAAATAGATTCTTCCATATTTTCACTAGCTTGCCTGATTTAGCATTCTAACTTAAACTCAAGGCCCCTATTAAGGAACTCATTCTTTGTTGAGTAGCATCTACCTTTCTTAACATCACTATAACAATATTTTTATAGGCATTGACTAACCTTTTAACTTGTCCATACATAAAAACCCATCATTTATAATAGAATATCCAATCCTATATAGTAATCTTGCCTTGTCCATGCTCTTCAATTCATTTTTATACTCTAATCACTTTCATGCCACTAGTTTTGTATTAAATGAAGTAATTTATATTAAATGAAGTAAGTTATCTTAGCTCACAATCAACTTAGAGAGAAGGATTCAACATAAAATTTCATGTGTTAGTGACAAATATCCAACACGACTCTAATCTCAACCAAGAATTATATGCAAATCTTTCGAACACATTTATTTTTAAAAAAAGTCATGAGGATTGTGACAGTAAAACATATTAGTATGGCTCCAATGTAGACTCCTTGCAATTCCTAGTTAAGCACTAGGTTATTCTCAAAGTTCAAGAGGACAATTAGTTTTCTTCTAATGGCCGATTTGGACAATCCTACAGGAATATCCTGTACGAATCAAGCCTGTCGGCCTACCCAGCCTGCATGTTCTAAGGGCATGTCCAAGTCCTAGACTAAATCCTAGCCTGTGGTCTTGTTGGTCTGCAAGAAGAGAAAAAAGACCTATGGAGGTCTTTTTTCCTTCCCCTAGGATTTGAGCTAGGAGGAGTTGGGTTGATATGAGCAATGCTTAAATGGGGGACCTAATCCACAAAGGTGACCAAAACCATAAATCTAGTAGGAATTCAGCCCAATCATGCAAGATTACCCAAACAGGCCATAAAGTAAAAAGAAAATACCTTTTGCATTTTAAGCCTTTAACTAAATGATTTTAAAATTAAAGCTCCAAATTGATGTCATCAAGTAAATAATTCACCAGGTATGATATCTAAGAACTACAATTCCTTAGATTAGTGTTTCATTAAATACCCCTTCAAATTTTATATGCACTATCTTCTTGGAGTAACAACATATATGATATATCAGGTTTTACCTTGGTCTAGAATATTATTTTATGGAACCTTAGTCTCCCCAACTTTTGAAACTCTATGATTGTCGAGCCATGCTTTAAAAGCCTATGCTTAGCTACATGTTTAAATTACACATGCCCTTTTGTAACCCCATACGTTAGATTTTTGTAACCCCACAATGTTAGATTAGATTATGCCTTAAACATGATAGGATTGCAATCCTTTCATGTTCAGATCAAGAACTTTTGTTATGGAGGTTGAGCTATGCCATGTGATCTATTATATGTGAAGAACTAGCGGTTATTTTAATTTGCAGAAGATAAAGCTTTTGTGATTGACACTCACAAAACAGCAGCCATTAATTTAAAGTTTAACAATGATCTTAAAGGAGCAAATCCTCAAGTTGAATCATTATTTAACTTACAAGGAGGGAAAAAATGCTGAAATCCATTCATATTTATCAAAAATGTTGCTAGATTTTTCAATGTGGTTAGCATTGCATATGTCATCTACTGAAAAATCTACACAAGTAAACATAACCCAAGATTCATAATTCTATTGAATATGAAACATAATGCCAAACATATATAATAACTGTCTATTCAAGTATGTCTCAAAATACTAAATTAATCCATCACTGGATTTTGATCTGATCTGATACTAGTGAAAGGCAGTACCCCAAAGTCAGCTTCAAAGTTAATACCTATATGCATAAAATGGACATGCGAAAATTTCACTATTGCTCTTAGAAGGATAGCTAACTTGTCCTGTCTTGATACCCAATAAAAAACCTTAACCATGACTTAAGTTCAGCACATGCAGGTTAAAAGCTGTTAGACTGGGATTGTGTAGGGCTAAAATGCCAACACCCAGCCCAGATCAGCATACAACATATTAATTCTTTTATAATTATTTTGATTTTTTTTTTTAAATAAAAGCTCCTATGTCATTTGTTTATTTCATCGGATCATGGCACCTGTGCCAACATGGCATAGTAAAGTATGTGCCATGTTGTCAAGTGATCAACATCCCTACTGGCATTGACAATTGAATCCTTGATCCTACAAGAAAAAGTATAGAAAAAAGGCAATACAATCTAAAGTTCTAAACATTAACAAAAAGAAGACAAAAAAGAAAAGAACTTACTTGTGCTAAAGTTCAACACATGGTTCACTAAACCAGACGGAACTGCCTGGTTCAGGCATGTCGAACCATACCAACGGTAGACCAAGACAGTTTTAGCATTCGAAACGAGACACTGGCAAAGAGAAGAGGGAGAAGGAAAGAGAGGAAAAGAGAGAGAGAAGGAGAGGGAAGGAGAGGGAGAGGCTAGGGAGGCCGTTGAAGGGCCCGGATGAACAGAGCAGGGGAGAGGAAAAACTGAAGAGAGGAAGAGAGAAAGAGAGAGGACAGAATCAGCAAAAAAATAAAATACGATCAAAATAGGGTGAATCACCCCTATTTTAATCTGAAAGAGGTGGGAGGTCATCCGGGGGCCTTCATGGCCCTCCAATGGCCACTGCCTCTCCTTCCCTCCTTCCTCCCCCTCTGTTTTCCTATCTCCGATTCTCCTTCTTCCTTGCTCTCTTTGCTGTGTTAGTAAGATCCCAGCATGAAACAGTATGAGAGTGTACCGAACCGTGCAATTGGCCAACCAATCTAGGTCCCGATACCGGCATAGCGAACTTTGGTTCAACAAATGTTTTTATTTTTTCCCAAGATCATCTGATGCTCAATTTTCAAGATTCCATGTTCCTAATCCAAGCTTATAACC